>NC_134367.1:68051686-68359732 GCF_035582795.1 Mycteria americana
GGAAACGCTTCTGGACACCAGCCTGGGAAAGCTGCAGTCCCTTTGGTGTTTACCTGTACGGACCTGCTGGTCCTTGGCAGGCATTGTGGGCTCTGTGTGCTATTTTCTTACTGGAAACCAGAGCTATTCCTTCTTCTCGCAGAAAAAATGGCCCCGGCGTGGTGGGTAGTCAAAGACCCCAGACTGGAAGAACTGAAGGTAAACCAAGAGTCACAGATTCCTATGGCCTTGGCACTCAGTTTTTGCCCTTTTTAGGGAGCTTGTTCTGGTTTTCCTTTCTGTATCACCATTGTTGGGACAGGAGCAAGCTTAAGTGGTGTAAGAGGACTCCTCATAAAGTTCATTGTGTCAGCTTATTTATTCTGTAACTTGAGTTTGCTCATAGCATTTTATAGCCACAAATAATGCAACTGTTCAACTGCCTCGGTGCATAGTTGCCAAAGTGGCAGAGCAGTGTTAAGTCAAAGGCCTATTTTACATTAGCCATAATCCCTTTTAAACTGAGTGCTTCAATTTGTAATTTCCTACCCTATACTGCTAGTGTTTATTTTTGTTTAACTTTTATGTTGAAAATATCTTATTTCAGATATTTCAGCACAGTAATGATTCTACATAGGTTTAAAAATTCCAATTATAATATAATTTTAAAGAGTCCAGTACTGTTTTATGGGCTGGCTGACTGCACTTTTTTTTTCTTCTTTTATTCTTTTATAAAAAGCAAATTCCAGTTGTGAGTTCATGAGCTGTAATAGAAAGGAAATAGATATCAAATCTTTGTTCTGGGCTCAATAAACTACAAGTGCAATCTAGAGTTTATGAAGGGGAATTCTTTCCATATATTTTTTTTCCTACTTCGCCAGACAGAAACAATTTTCTGATTTATTCTTCCTCCCTTTCCAGAGGTTCTGTTTCAGCAATAGACCAGGTTCCACTTCCTGCCACACATGGATCACAAAATGCTTGCAACCCTTGAGCTTATGATTTGCGCGAGATAATGCTTTTCAAACATGTGCAGCACATTCCAGTATAGAGCTGATGACAGTGTCTAGGGGAAAAGCAAGCAGAAATAAAAATCAAGAAACAGGAGAAAAGATGACCCTCACCTCACGGCACTGCCTGGCCAAGAGGGCACAGCACAGTAAACAGTATCTGTTCCACTATGGCTCTTCAGATGCAGAGGGTGGTCTAGGGAAAACAGAATATTCTCTGTCTCTGAGGGTGGGTATCGCTCCTTGATGCCACCTTTCCATCCTACACTGTGCACAGACTACGACAGAGGGAAAGGGACAGCTAGTACGTTTCTAGAGGACAGCCCTGAGTCAGGATGCGGTCCTCAAGTGGCCAGTCCTCAAGGTCCTCAAGTGGCCCTCCCATGCCCCTGCTCCTTCTACCATCAGTAGGGCTGCATCAAAAGCAGCGTGGCCAGCAGGTCGAGGGAGGTGATTCTGCCCCTCTGCTCTGCTCTGGTGAGACCTCAGCTGGAGTCCTGCGTCCAGCTCTGGAGCCCTCAGCACAAGAAGGACATGGAGCTGTTGGAGCGGGTCCAGAGGAGGGCCATGAAAATGATCTGAGGGCTGGAGCACCTCTCCTATGGGGACAGGCTGAGAGAGTTGGGGTTGTTCAGCCTGGAGAAGAGGAGGCTCTGGGGAGACCTTATAGCAGCCTTCCAGTACTTAAAGGGGGCCTATAGGAAAGATGAGGACAGACTTTTGGGCAAGGCCTGTTGTGACAGGACAAGGAGCAATGGTTTTAAACTAAGGGAGGGCAGATTTAGACTGGATTTAAGAAATAAATTTTTTACAATGAGGGTGGTGAGGCACTGGAACAGGTTGCCCAGAGAGGTAGTGGAGGCCCCATCCCTGGAAACATTGAAGGTCAGGTTGGATGGGGCTCTGAGCAACCTGATCTAGTTAAAGGTGTCCCTGCTCTTGCAGGGGGGTTGGACTAGATGACCTGTAAAGGTCCCTTCCAACCCAAAGCATTCTATGATTCTACGATTCTATGATTCCATCATCAGTGCTGGTGCATAAAGGCCACTGCCAGATTGTTTTGGTGTATGACAGCTTGACAGCATCAGACTGAAAGGCCCTGAACAAGGCACTGATGACGCTGCTTTTCACTTTTGTCCTCCAGAGAACCTTGATCCTTCTGAAAATGGCATGGAAGGGAACCTCTGAAAGCCCCAGAGGAATATAACAATTGCAAGTGCAATACAGCATCTGTACAGCAACACTTAGGAGTACTAGGAGAAAAAAAGAAAAAAAACAAAATAAAACAAAGAAAAAAGGTTAAAACTGTCTATGACATTTGCATAAATAGGATATAATCATCTGTGCTAGCTTTAGCCAGGCTAGTATTAAAATTAATTTCTTGTCCAAACCAATATTTTATCTGTGTCTTACAGGATCAGAAATGAACTCTCAAGAGACTTAAAACATTATTTTTTATGCCTTTCCTAAAACAGAAGCATTCAAGTATTTACATATGCTTATATTCCTGAACCCCATCACCTTTGCAATGTCATCCGAGTTTCCTCTGCTTTTTTGATTGCATGGTGAGAATGACACAATTTCTATGTATTGTCCTGTAAGTCTGTCTTCTGTCAATATTACAGTACTAATGGTTCAAACATTTTAAGATAAAATTGATGTTCACAAAGGGGATAAGAAAGCAGAAAACATTTAAAGCAGGCTCATGAAGTCTGCATCTCTTCCCAATTTTTCAATCAAAATTTCTAACCACAACAAAATGCCACATGGGTTCAGGCTGAAAATTCATCCAGCTTAGTATTTTGTCTGGCCAATAAAGGCTATCTGCAGGTACTTTGGGAAAAAAGTATAAAAACCAAGCCATGTCTGAAGTGATTGCTGGTAGCTGATTTTGAGCCCATAGACTGGATTTGTCATTTTTCCCCCTGTGCAGTACTTTACGTTACATTTCATCTATCATTTTGTTCCTGTCACCCAATAGTGTGATATCACACTGCAGCTTCTTACTGTCATATTTCCAGCTGAGTATCCCAAATCACCTTCAGGCTTCATCACCTCTCTATTTCCCTCACAAATCCTGTATAGGTGTATTTAACAGTACAGCCTACAGTAATGCATCTCTCATGGGGCTACATTAGTAACCTCATTCCATTGCTAAAAGTTTACATTCTTTATCTTTTAGCAGTTATTTACCCCAAAGGGGTTTCCTTCTTAGTTGGTGGGGTTTTTAAGTGGTTTCAGGTTTTTTTTTTAAGACCTCTGGCAAATGATCTTGCTGAAAGCTTGTAGAAAGTCCATATATACTACATGAATCTACATATATTACTTACAAAGGACTCTAACAGCTCTGTGAGGCATAACTGCCTTTGATAACATCCATGTTGCCTGTTCCTTCCTGTAATGTATTATCCAGTATCTATTTATTCTACTCTTTATTAGTTTTTTTACTGATTTCCCAGAATGAAAAATTAGACCCACTGATTTACATTTTCTAAGAGCACTCTTTCAGTGACTGAAGTTACCTTTGTCAGCTTTAATTTCTTTGGTATTGTTGAAGGTTTAAACTATGTGTTATTACCGTGGGTAATAGTTTAGCAGTTCTATGTTTGAGATTCTTCAGAACGCATGGCAACCAGCGTCATCTAGTCCTGGCGATCTGTACAGTTTGTCCTACTTCACCTGAAAGCCTGAAATGTAAATACCTGCAGAAATTCTGTTATGATTTACACGATAGCATGACCTGAAAAATATGTGGGTGTTTTTTCAGTTTTAGCAAAGTCTTTCTCATGGTTTATGTGCAAGGCAAGTACATTCTTTTGCCAGCAAAAGGAAAATGCATCGTGTCTTTTTCTGGGATCCTCCCTTCCGTCGGGCTGTGCCTCGATACGCAGACAGCATCACCCAGCCAGCAGCTGGCCACGAGTGGTGCAGAGGGGCAGTCCACCTCTGGGCCCCTCGCTGTATCTGGCCAGCCTTCTCTCAGTGGCTAGCACCTCGTGGCAATCAGGAGAGGAATAGTTTAATTGCCTTTTCTGTTCATCTAATCACTTTTTGTTTGGGGCTACAAAGTACACAGGACTTTGTGTTAAATTTAACATTTAACATTACACACCTAAAAATCTACATACAATCTATACATGCTGCCGCTCCAGCCACAGAGTTAACCATAACTTCAATAAAGTCTGTGTCCGTCAAGGTCTGTAACTGGTGCTGCCCTGGGGGTATCCCACAGCTAACTGGGTACTGAAGCAGTCTTGTTCCATAAGAACTAGTCAGAAAAAATATAATTTAGGCATGCCTTACAGGGTACTTGAGGGAACAAGACATCAAGAATAATGACATTTGAGGAGCAGGTGAAAAAAGGCCTCATTTTTTATGAGAAAGGATAAGGGAGAATTCTGCTGGAGCAGCGCCATGAATTCTGCTGCAAGAAACTTTAACTTCTTAGCAGTTAAGCCTGGATTCTCACTTTCCATGATCATGACTCCTAAAAATTAAGAGAAAGTAATAACCTCATAGACACGAATTTAAGTGAGGCTAGATGAGTCACTAGAAAATATCACAAGGGAGCCCTCCTGGAGTGATAACTCTGAATTAGATGAATTAACAAGATCTTTCCATCTCCAGCTTCCATCTCTTAACTAAATTTTCCATAGTTTACTAAGAGTGTTAATTCACAGCTTCCCCCCCACATACACACTCTTCTTTAGAAAATCTGATATTGGCTATGTCGGGACAATACGTGTAGGTTTTCCTGAGTCTTTGTCCTCATTCAGGTTCATCCGCGCCCTCTCCACAAAACATGTGTTGAGCAGTCCGTAGCTTGACTATAGGTGCTAACTATACATAGTTTTGAACAACATAGGAAAGCTCATTCTGGACCTTTCTCAGCTCTTTTCAGTATTTTCCCCAACTTCCTTATCATTTCCAGCCCAAGATTATCTGGCTTTATTTTTAATTGTCCCGCAAACCCCCTTACTCAGGGAGAAGAAATAATTCATGGCGGGTATTTTCCTTAGTGTCTTTGCCAATCAAAACATACAGCTCGCCATTTACTGGCAACATGGTTATCATGATTCAAGCCACTTGGCTCTTCTGTTAGGTCCCTCTGGCGTATAAAGGAAAATTCACACCAGTGAAGAAGAAAACCATCGAGTCATTAAATATTTATTTGAATATTTAAATCTTTGGCTGCAGAGAAGTGTCTAGGGAGAGTTCGATATTTAACAAGGTGCTTGCTGAAACCACGCCTGCAGACAGAGCTCTTGCAATTTGCTGACACATTTGCTGAACACCTCTCTGCAGAAGAAAGGTGGAACTCTGTATTACAAGAGACACTAAAAGATAAACAATTCCTTTCTAATTTGGGATTGCAAGGTGATGCTGGTGGAACAGGCAATCAAATTGCCAGTGATACCACATGTGGTGATGAGGAAATTATTCTCTTCTAGTTAGACTCTGGGTAACAAACTGGAAGTCAAATGCAATGATCCAGAGCTTTCCTGAAAGTAGAGTGTGACCTGTCATGTCTCACACACTGAGCATTTTCAGATTTAGACGCTACATGCTCTTTGGGATCTTTGGCCTCGAACTGAACCTTGCTCGTTTTCAGAGTAGCTGTGTTTGGAGCACAGGCTCAGCAGCTCAAAGACCACTTGGCCACAGTGGTCTTGAAAGAGCTACAGTACATACTAAGGGCTCTACCTGTTGCAGGTGCTGCCTGGTAACATGGTCCCTCCTCACGCCTCCTCCTTCATATAACTGCTATAAGCCAAGGCAATATCCTTTATGTGCTCCCTTATGACACTGTCTCTTGCCATGAAGCAGAAGAAACCTGATAGGTCTATAAATGAGTTAAAAATGAGAAAGGTAAAATCATCTACTACATGTGCAGAGCAAAGACGACATTTTTTTTCCTTCTTGCAAATGAAAAATAGCTATTGTATCATAAGAATTATTACACCATTAAAAAGAGAACTTAGAGAAAATCAAAACCCAGACAGGAAATACAGTAGAGGAATATTTTTTGATCCTTCCAAAAGTTTTTGTTTTGAATGAGGTCTTAAACACACAAGGGCAGGCAAAACCCATTAATTTTACAGTTGTATTTGTTTAGCAAACCAATGGGCAATACTCCTAAAAATAATATGTTCCTAAGGCAGGATCAAGTAAATCAGTCTAATGCTTGGAAAAGGAGGCAGTTTATTCAGAACTGGGAATGTCTTCTTAGGAAGACTTCACTGGCTTTTCTAGATGAGAAGGACTAATACTGCGATGACATAAATGTCTTTCTTTTTCCCTTGTTTACCCATGTAAGTTCTAAGGGAAAGTTTGTTTCTTATATGACTGAATGTTTCAAATTTGTCCATACAAATGTGAACTGACATGAGTGACAAACAGAGGTCCCTTCCTGTGAAGTTGTTCAAGATTCAAACCCCTTTTCCTAGTGACTGTCTTCTTACTAATGGCAAGGAAATAAGTCTAATAGGAGAGAGCCACTCCCGGAAATAATCAATACCCATTGGTTACAGTGCCTAGTTATTCTTAGAAAATCAATCCTGATTTTCTAAGAAAATAGACCAGATGTTGGTCACTGGCACCACTGCGTTCTTGGTCTCACAGCTGACATTGCCCACAGGAATTGTCAGCTTTGTGCTAGACTGACTGGTCAAATAATAAAAATGCACTATATTCAAGGACTTATTGCCACACACTTAATCATATTCATAATGCCAGGCTGGCACAGCTGTGTACCAATGCAAATAATGCCTTTCAAAAATTAAGTTAAAACTTAGAAAAAATCCCTAACTCAACAGAAGAAAAAGATTATTTTTCTAAATTTTATTTCGTTCTTGGCAAAAGTCTAGTCTTTAGGAGGCCAACAAATAAGTACGCTTAAGTAAGTTAAATAAGCTGTCAGGATCACCTTTGTTTCTTTATCATTAAGGGCATAACAAATTAAAACTGGAAATATTCCCCGCTGCCCTAAAACATCTCATGAATCACAGGCCTGTGTTTGTGTTGACATCTTTTGCTCTTTCCCTCCAAAGAAGAGAAGTTGGCTAAACAGAGCATCTGCCTAGAGTCAGTCTTTTCCCCAAAGGAATCTGATGCTTACTGGAGTGAAATGAAACTACTAGTTTCCAACAAGTATTTGTGAGAGGGGAATAGGAATAAAAAAAACCTTTAGCATAAAAAGTAATTGCTTGATCAATTTAAACACTTGCATAAGCACTCCTCTTTCTCCAAAACAGCAATAATTATAACTTTAAGCCTCTCAGTAATAAGTCTTTCTCCTTACTGCCTAACAAGTCACACTAAGGTTATAGATATACTTACTACATGTTCAATATATGTCATAAAAAACCTCCATCCCTGAAAAGAAATTTCAAACACTGAGGGACTCAGCTTGCAGAAAATGAGCAAAATACACAGGAAGGAGACATATTTGTTTCATTCCAGTTATCCATTGCACATAAAAGAGAAGTGAACTCAACTGGGGAAGGGAAAGGAAGGCTTAGGATAGAATATATAATAGCATCTAGCTGACTTGAAGGACCAAATCCTGCTATGGGACTTAGGATCCTAAACCTTACTGCATTCTTCTTTAATGTGTTTTTGGAGTTAATAAAAAACATAATGTAAAAAATTTAGAGAAGGATGAATCAGGAACATAATGCATCTTTGTGCAGAAAAACACTAGAGAGTCAACTAAAACCCTCTTTCAGTTGCCTCTTTTGAGAAAAGAGAGGAAATATTTGCAGGCAGCACTGAGCACAGGTAAGAGACATAGAGGGATAAGAGGCATTGCCTATCATTTTGCATCTCCTTAGCTTTTGCCAGCTACCACCAGAGCCTCTCAATGTCTGCCCCCCAGCGCAGTGCAAGGCTTCCTGAGCCTTGATCATACTGAGCTGCCCAGCACCTGGCTCATCCCCAGGCCTCCTCGAGTCCACAGATGGGTGATCCTGGCCATGGGACCCAGCATGCCCCACTCAAGGTATGCCTACAGGGAAACATGGAGGGGGCCTCTCTGGCTTTTACTCAGTCTGGCAGTTAAAGCACATGGGAAAAGTGAGGCCATGCTTCAAGGTACTCTTAGTTTGGACAAAGTGAAGACCATTTCACTTCAGCTGAATTCAGACCCATGTGAGCCATCCTCACTAGGACTATGGTTCCCCAGGTTAGGAAGTTTTGGGGTTCTACATCTGATCCTGGACTTTCTCCATCCAACCTATCAAAGTGATTCACATGCCGTTACCTTCCTCCTTTTTCTTTTCTCAAATCTGTTCCAACGGTCTGTTTGCCTTGTCTCGGTCTCCTGGCTATTGTCATGGGTTGCATGCTCCACTCATAACCATTGGTTTAGATTCAGCACACAGACCTGAGGATGGAGACGGATGAGGAGGGACAGAGATGTTCTCTGCTGCTGCTGCCAGCAGTCTGGTCTGTGCTTTCTTCTCTCTGTGCCCCACCAGTGCCACCTCCATCCCTTCAGGCCTTGCCCTGGAAATCCATCCCAATGGAATGACCGTCAGGGAGCTGAGATAACGTTCAGGCTTCAGTGAGGTTTGCTTATTGTCTACAGTGAGAGCAACCAGCACCAGCCAGGATTCACTTTCTTTCTCGACAAAATTTTGAAAACAAATAAATCTCCAGCCACTGATAAGCTTACTGAGAAGTGAGCGGCCAGTTGGTGGCCGGTCACAAGCGGTGTTCCCCAGGGCTCAGTGTTGTGTCCAGTCTTGTTTTATATCTTTATCAATGATCTGGATGAGGGGATTGAGCGTGCCCTCAGTAAGTTTGCAGATGACACCAAGTTGGGCAGGAATGTCGGGCTGCTTGAGGGTAGGAAGGCTCTACAGAGGGATCTGGACATGCTGGATCGATGGGCCGAGGCCAATTGTATGAGGTTCAACAAGGCTAAGTGCCAGGTCCTGCACTTGGGCCACAACAACCCCATGCAACGCTACAGGCTTCGGGAAGAGTGGCTGGAAAGCTGCCCAGCAGAGAAGGACCTGGGGGTGCTGGTTGACAGCTGGCTGAACACGAGCTGGCAGTGTGCCCAGGTGGCCAAGAAAGCCAATAGCACCCTGGCTTGTATCAGGAATAGTGTGGCCAGCAAGAGTAGAGAAATGATCGTGCCCCTGTACTCAGCACTGGTGAGGCCGCACCTCGAATACTGTGTTCAGTTTTGGGCCCCTCACTACAAGAGAGACATTGAGGTGCTGGAGCGTGTGCAGAGAAGGGCAATGAAGCTGGTGAAGGGTCTGGAGAACAAGTCTTATGAGGAGCAGCTGAGGGAGCTGGGATTATTTAGTCTGGAGAAGCGGAGGCCTTATCGCTCTCCACACTTACCTGAAAGGAGGTTGTAGAGAGGTGGGGGTCGGTCTTTTCTCCCAAGTAACTAGCGATAGGGCGAGAGGAAATGGCCTCAAGTTGCATCAGGAGAGGTTTAGATTGGATATTAGGAAAAATTTCTATATTGAAAGGGTGTTCAAGCATTGGAACAGGCTGCCCAGTGAGGAGGAATTAGGCATAGCGGGAGTGAAAGGGTTAACAAGATTGAAGTACTGAGGGTCCAGGTCATGTCCGAGGGTAGGAGGCTGTGTATGAGGAGCAGGAGTGGGAGATAAGCAAGCGCATGATTTTTTGTTGTGAAGAAAGGAACTGTAAAGTTGCAAAAAGATAGCCAATCGTACTAGCTGAAGGGACGCATGAAGGACGCGTGAACAAGTCATATAAACCAATAAGAGTTCTCTCAGTAGCGCATGTACAAACAATTAGAAAGTATATAAGCCATGTAATATTTCAATAAAGGGTCTTCGATTTACCCCTCGATCGGAGTCCGTGCATCAATCCGCTACAGCCCAGAGAGTTGGTGGAGTCACCATCCCTGGAGGAGTTCAAAAAACATGTAGACATGGCACTTCGGGACATGGTTTAGTAGGCATGGAGGTGTTGGGTTGATGGTTGGACTAGATGATCTTAGAGGTCTTTTCCAACCTTAATGATTCTATGACTCTATGATTCTAAGTTCCCCTCCACATTTCAGCATGTCTTGGTAAAAATCTCATCATTGCTAGGGCTAAGTCTTTGGACAACGTTATGTTCCCTTTTTCATTTGCTATCAAAGAAAGGGGCCACTCCACCGCTCTGGGACCTGAGGATGCACACCGTAGCATTCCTCAGACCAAAGGGGATGTTAGTTTTGCTGAAGAGAGGTCCATGGCAGTGGACAAAAATTGTTTCAGCCACAACCAAACTGTCCTACCCACAACTAGACATCTATACTTTTTGTCTTTTCAAGGCCATATGCATTTGTTATACAGGGAGTACTGTCACTTCTCTCACTTCTATTTGACCAAGAGGAGACTCACACAGTGATCATAGATAGCTGAAGGAAACCTGCAAGCGCTGAGTTGTAGCCTGCGTTTCAGAGCTCTCTGGCATTTGAAGACTCTGTGCCCGTCTCCCTAGGACACACACCACACCCGTTATTCCTGTCAGGGAGCACATCCAGACAGCTCTCTGGCCAGCCAAGCCATCAAGGCAAAAGTGTGAGTGGGTTAGTGCTCACATAACTGTTTCACCATGTAGTTTCATACCTTGATCATAAATTCTGCATGAGTAAAGGTTTGCTGAGCTGTCTATGCAGCATATTACCTTGCCAGGGTGAGCTGAGTTGAGATTTCCAAGCTTATGATGAGGAGCAGGTGAAAAGTGGTTGCCTTTCTGGCTGTGGCTTGCTCTTCTATCTAGACATCTCCCTCACTTCAAAATTTACCACTGAGCATACCTGCCCGTATGTTCATTTCTTTAGGTAATACCTCTTCTAAGCTCCTAAGATGCGCAGTGGCTTTGTTTGGTTCAGTCATGCAATTTGAAAGACCTTACTACTGCAAATAATGTCATCACATGACCTTTTTTTGGCACAAGTTGAAATACAGGAAATTCCACTGAAACATAAGAAAAGCCTTTTTTTACTGTGCGGCTGACAGAACACTGGAAGATGTTGCCCAGAGATGTTGTGGCATCTCCATTCTTGCAGATATTCAAAACCGGACTGGACAGGGCCCTCAGCTCCCTGCTCCGGCTGACCCTGCTGTGAGTGGGGAGGTTGAACTAGATGATCTCCAGAGGTCCCTTCCCACATCAGCCATTCCGGGATTCTGTTTTACGTGAGCAATTTCATGCACATAGTACACAAGAAAACCTTGTGATAGCCTTTCAGAGTCTATGATGGTCATTAAGAGTCCCAGTTAGGGCTTTATCTCATGCTTGGTGCTGGAGGTAAAGCCTCAGTTGCAGTTCGATATCAGAAACAACTTCTCAAGGAACAGGGAGGGAGGGCTGTGTGGCAGTGCTGTAACAAATACATGAAAAAATCCAATGTAATGATTTTGAAGTCTACTATGTCAGAATGCAAAGCATATGTTGAAGAAGGTTTAAATTAAAAAAACTTATGGGTATTTACCACTTCAGAAAAAGGTTGATTTGTTTTTTCCAGACTAAAAATGTTTTTCCTGCTGCCATCAGTGAAGAATGCATTAATGAAAACAAATTTTCCATGGACCTTTGATGCCATCTGAAAGTAAGAAGAGAAATTGCTGTTCCTATTCAGATTTTGGTTTCCATGACGCAAGCTGTCACTGGCAATGATGTTACACCACCACTTCCACAGCGTATATTTATCCAGCACTCACATATCCTGACTGGGTTGTAAAATTTGATTAATTACTTCTGCATCCCACACAAAAATGTCAGGGTCACTTGCATTACAAGAACACAAGGACAATTCCATGCACATTGTTTGTGCTTCTATAAATAAATTGTAATTCCCCACCCCAACCCCTAAAATGTCCACCAAGGTATTGGATAATAATTTCATATGCTTAATACAGTATCTACATTATTCCAGAACATGTTCTGGAATGCTTGTGTTTCAATGAACTCAAATTACTTACCGTATATTTTTAATACTAAGCAAGGATGTTCACCATCACAACGATAGCAGCAAATTAACCCCACATAATGCCTTAAGATGAGAAGAATATTTGGTAAACAATGTATTACTGAAGTTAAGCAAAACAGCTTTCAAAGAGACATTTGTAAGTCATTTGTATAACTTCATGCTCATTATTAGCAGTAGCTTAAAAGCTGAGAAAATCTGTTAAAATATATTCTTCAATAAATAATCACCTTATTTTCCCACAGCTGTAATTTTTTCCCTTTGCCTACTATTATTAATGGGCCTGTAAAATAATTCCCTTCTATTTATTTGCATCCTCATCTGTGAACCAAAATTCTTGATGTTATCAAGATAGACTTTGGAACGAAGCTCATTAAATATTGTTAGCCTAACCCTGCAGTCCCTAAATGGCTAAAATTTCCTTTAAAATTAATGCGATGTTTCTCTGCAAGAGGACTTAGCATTAGTATTGTACTGCACTATTCTTCATTGCCCCAGACACCATTAAGCACAGTGCACAAACACATGGTGAAAAACTGCAGAGCATGAGGAGCAAGTCCCTGAAAGCCACAAAAATACTTAAATACTGGTGATGCTTCACTCTACAACTCCAATAATCATTATAATGATAGGTACTTGATAGAAATGTTTGTGTATAATTTTTATTGCTAGGTTTAGCACACATGTAATCAAGAGTAATTTTTTTCCTTCTTGAGGGAAATGAATGCAAAAACAAAAGTGAAAAAGAAAATCTAAAAATACCGTTATATTAGCTACAGAGAGAAATAGTCCTTTGCCTCGCCAGAGTACGAAAGATGACACGAATGGGGCAGGCCCCGCACAATGCTGTTAGAAGGAGAAAATGTGGAAGGCTGAAGGACACGTTTATATCTTTCCCTGGAGCGCTCATAGCCTGCAGCACGCCTGCTCCAGCGGAGCGGAAACAAAACTTTCAGTACGTTTCCAATGATAAGATGCAGACATTTATACAAATAGCCCGTGCAATTCCTTAGGGAGGATAACCTTTAAGACCTGATAGTCCTGATGTTTCAGGGTGTAACGCAGCCACCATCTGGGCCAGTAACCCCTCTTTCCACAGGCTGCCGATCACGAGCGATGGTGTGCTTTGGGGCGAGAGGCTTCCAGGCGCCAGCCCCTTTGCGGTGCCGGATCCAGCAGAGCCTTGGGAGCCCCAGCTACGCCTGGCGCAGCAGGGACGCGTCAGAGCAGAGCCTGCGGCGTGCGGGGGACCTGCTCGCACGCCTTGGGCAAAACCCTGGCTGTGGGCGGACGAAAGTCACCCCGAGGCTGAAGCCCAAAGAGATGGCTGGCGGGGCAGCCCGAGGGAGCCCGGGTACCCTAATCTGTTGCCCTGCCCCGGGCAGCACTGGCCCTCGCAGCCACCTGGTGTCACAGGCAGGGGGGTCTGCGGGCCATAAAGGCGCCGTACAGCCCTCCTGCCCTCCTTGGCTGGGATACCCGGGAGGTGCGTACCCCAATAGGGAGCGCGCAGAGTCCACACCTGAGATATTCCCAGCAGTTTAACACCTTCCTTGTCCACGCCGCAGTCCTGCCACACCGTCCAATATGGAAAAGTCAGTGCTCCTCTGCTGCCCTTCGCCTGCTGCGCTGCTGCCAGCTCGGGAAGCCCAGCTCGGACTGCAGTGTCAAGGTCCCTGCAAGAACAGTGGTTTTGTTCTGTGTCCTTTCCCCTGGGATTGATGTTTCAACAGTTTGGGTGCTATTTAGGCCTAGAGGATCTGGGCCACTTTAGAGAGCAGTAAATCACATGCTAAGCAGTGCACAGTGAGAAACCAGAATTATTTACGAGAAGAACAACGTGAAGTTTGTTTCATTTGATAATGCTTTTATAAAATGACATCGTTTCATGTTTTAAATAATGATATGTATTTTAAATAAGGAAATTACAGGACCTTTTTGTTCAACATACAATCCTAGAACTTCTGTTCTAAAATGTGCATGGGTTGAAAATGTCTCTGATCTAGAGTGGGCTCTTCAGTCCTGAGCATTGCATTAAAAAGTAATTCTAAACCAAAGGAATTTGTCCCCCCATTCATCTACTAAATTTCCATGTATAATTACTTTTCACAGCTCTGGAATTCCCGGGTGCCAGACTTCAAGTTTTACAGAAATATTAGTTTCTGAGTCACAATCCTAACTGATTGTGCGGTATCACAATGTCACAAAATATCATATCATCATTTGGCTTGGTTTATGTCAACTTTTTCACTCCAATGTGAATGTCTAAAGAATCAATAAACATGGGACTCCATGCCCTTTTTGATAAGAAAATCTTCCATTTTAAGCATACTGGCTGTCTAAATTATTGGTGGTCATGTGCACCCCCACTATACATAAAAATCTTCCAGTGACTTATGGATGAAATTTTATCTGGCAACCAATGTTTTTTTGTCTGTACTGTCCATGTCCTTCATATTCTACTGATTAATCAACATTAATTGGATAATAAAAATAAGGGGGGGGGGTGTTCCTAGAAGTTATGTTTGCCACAGAATATGACTGATTCAGTAGGTCTAGTACTCAGACAAAGATCTCAGAAATCTGCACTGAATTAATCCTTAAACTAAAGTCAAAGAAAATACAGAAACTTTCTGGTTAATCATTTGAGCTTCTGTTTAGTTCAATGCTACCACAGATACTGCTTTATAGTAGATGCCATGATGGATTTCAGACCCTGTTGAAAAGTAATAAAAGTTTATTCTGAAAATGTCCTACCGACAAAAAAGGTCCAAGGTACAAGAGAGGAATTTAGCATTCAATATTTTTCCAAGTAAAAGCTTTCAGGGATTGATCCAGAGTTGGTGAAAGCATTTGATGTCCTTCCACTAACTGCAGAGGAGTTTGGATCAGCTTTTAAGAGTGGCGTAGGGGTCATCAGAGCTAAGATTTCTTTCAACAGACCAAGGAATTAGAATAACAGACCGAGAAATTAGAAGCCTACAATAAGTTGATACTGGAGGGATTTTCTAATTATTTAAATAGGAAAATGTTGTTAATAAATATTTGCTTTTGTATCATACTTTCACATCCTATTACTTTCTTATAATTCTTTTCACTTGAGAATTTCCAGATGTTTGAAAAACATTAATCAAAGTTAATAGAATAAACAATACAGAATCTCATTGTCTGAATTGGATTTGCAAATTGATTGCAAAAATAGGGAGAAAGAATTGTAACTAATTTTGTTCCAAGTTCTTGAACTGAAGCCTAACACAGTTTGGATGTCAACATTACAGTTTTGAATGGTTTTGGTTTTATGGTTACATAAGTATGTTAAAAAAAAAAAGGAAAATGCACACTCTGCTAAAAGGGCTCTACATAGATTGAAAAATGGGATCAAAAGTTGCCAAATAATAAAGTCTTGGACCTTTTCTGCTTGGCGAGTTCACACATAATGTAAATTGATTTTTATCTGTTTGAAACAATTTTAGTTATTATCACTTTTAGCAGTCACTTTACGACACGGATCAATTTACCAATACCAAAAGCCACTTGTGTATTGTCTGCGCATAGAACATTTATTTGGCCTCACTTTTAAAGACCTCCTTCTAAGAAGACGCTAATGAAAGTCATCTGTGTTATGCAGGTGCTCTACAACTGGACATGATAGGAAACAAAACTGAATTTCTAGGGTCTGTGGCACCAGGCCGGCCAGCGATGCCAAGGCCCCCCCAGGCACTCTGCCATGGACACAGGTACCTGCAAGCACACGGACTTTCCTGCTAGCTGGAAAATCCACGTTTGGATAAAAAACAACCATCTCTTTTTGGCCAACTATTTAAAATAATGGCTGGCCACAAGAATAAGCTCTCTAGAGTAAATTTCTCTCTAGAAGAATGAAGGTTTAGCAGAAACAGTGAAAATGACCAGGCCTAAAGACCCAGAAAAACTCACTTGATCAATCCCTTCAAACTTACAAAATGATGACAGTATATCTTTACCTGCCCACACAGTTGGTCTGGTACATCATAATCTGGGATATGATTCCTGATGTGTGGTTTGAGGGAAATGGTTTTGATAAGTAACAGCATGTGATTCAGCGTTTGGGGGGTTTTCTGCAGTGATTGCCATTGGAAAGATATCAACGCCTGTGTGGAGGACCTGATTCGAATTTTCTTTAGGGAAATTCTAACACTTCCAATATAATGAATTCCCATCTCTCTCTCTTTTCTTCACAGAAGAGACAGGTAAGGAGTGATACCAAAATTATTGATTAGCCAGCAACAGCAGAATCAAATGACCCAGCTGCAGAAGCCATATGGGACATATAAAGGTGATGTAATAATGTTTAACAACCAAGTGCCACTGCAATTTCCCTCTAAACAACTTTGTGATAGAGCCGGCTCACTGGAAGAGAAAGAAAAAAGAACAGGGCATGGGTTTCCCAAAAAAACCTGCCATTGCCAATGGAAACGTGGCTGCTGGGACCTTCCCCTTGCTGAACCTCCCAGGATATACTCTATCAAAGAGTACCTCTGGCTACCAGAACTCATCATGTAACTTCAGAGTGTAAATTCCCAGGTAAGAAATTGCCAGCTTGCTTTTTTCAGACCAGACCTGCTAACAGTGAGCCTTTTAAGGAGAGCAGAGGGGGGTCCTTAGTGTTTGATCCAAAGCATGTATTTCTGGAAAGGCTCTTCTCAATAAACAACACCCCATATAATCTAAACCCACCCCCCATTAGCAGCAGATTTGCAGATGACCTTGCTGCAGAAAAAAAGAGAACAAAAAGAGATTATATCTTGTAGTTGGATTGCTATGATGGTCTAAAGCTTGCATTCATCGAATCTGATTCTTCCTACTCTCACTGCAAAGTACCTCTTCCGACTTCATTGGAGTTACTGCAGACTTTAAAAAATGTAAATGCTAGGAGAAGCTATCTCAGTCTACTGGCATGGTGCTTCAGAAAGATAATTTTGTGGTTTAAGATGTTTATTCCAGGAGGGGAATGTGTATGAAAAATTGTTTAGCAATCTAATCTCTTGAGTAATTTCCATGAGATTATTGATGGATGTCTCTCACTGAGCATTGTAGAAAACAAAAGGAAGTGGAAATGGCCCTGAGAAAGCATAATGCAGACCCAAGGATCCCAAGGATGCTTAGAAAATAAGTCTCGGTTGTAACATCTGTCAAAAGCAAGTGAAATGTAGGTAACAAGTGATTCTTCCGTCTTGCTGGAGATGTAAATGTGCAGTGTTGAATCAGAGAAAGGAAAACAGAACTGTATTTTCTATTGCCTCATCTGTAATAAGTTAGACTGGCAGCCTAGATTGTCATATAACTGAACATGACCAGAATTTATGCAATGGGCAGTTAAAGTGGATCTCGAACAGCCAGTGCGGTGAGTAAGGAGTTTTGAGCTGGAACAAAACAAATTGTTCTCAAGCAATTTCTCTTGTTCACCTGCCATAATTTCCCATTCACTTCCCCCTACTCCAGGCAAGCTTTCCAACAAATTCCTTGTATAAATGTAGATGCTAGTGGTAGAATTCAGTCTATCAAAGGCAACGAAAATTATGCCCTTCACTTCAAAGTAATTGGGATTTTTCCCTGGAAGTGATGTTCAGATTACTGCTGAAGCTTGCATTCTTGGGTTGATCTGAGGTGGTGGTTACTTCTTTTTTATGTCAAGGGGAAATATTTGCATAACAAAATTCTTTCACTTTTATTGAAAGTGCATCCTGCATCATTGCTTGCTAAAGTATTTTTTAATTTATTTGCATATCTAGTTGATGAAGTTAAAGTGCACTCATAAACAGAGCTGCAGAAAACCACAAACAATGGCAATGAAGCATTTTGACCTGGTGCACGATATACACAGCAGGTCACCGTGCAGATGCTCTGACTTACAGTGCTGAACTGAACGGAACAAGAAAATGCCATGTGCTCACAAGGCAATTATTTGTGCCTGGCTGATTCCAGCTGACTGCAAAGTGCCTCTCTCAAGCTCTCCGTCAAGGCTGAGTACTGGTGCTGAAAAATAAAATGCAATATGTGGATAATGAAGAGCAGCATGGTTAAGAAGAATAAGTACAGAGATGGGAGATGAAAAGTGCTAATTCCCATTTGGCCTTGGATCTTTGTATAGCTTTTGGCAGATTTCTTCGGTGCAGGCCTTGATTTCTCCTTTTGCAATGCAGAGGTAACAGTTTCCACCTATTCTATTCCCTCAGTTGTCACAAGGAACATTTGATGCTTGTATTACACTTTGGAGGCATACTCACTTGTTTTATTTATGCTTTTCTTTTTTTTTAATAAACCTTACACTCAGCCACACAGTGCAGTCTAGAATTTTTGAGCACCTTCTTGCCATAGCATGAAATACATAAAGAAGACATCAGACAGTCCTCTGGAAACCTGCCCAAATTCAGTCATAATATCAGCTCTCATGCACCAACTGCACTACGTGGGAGGCAGCCTGGAGGGGACTGAGCACATTGCACTCCAAAGCTGCACGGAATGAACAGGTCCCTTCTCCCAGGGCCTCCCAACTTCTGTGGCTAGGAGAATGCCATGGGAACTGCACAAGCAGATTGGTGCCTCCGTTTTGCATAGGCCTTATAAAGATTTGATGATCACAACACGCTTTATAGGAATCTTATAAATACACTTACCTGTATGCATGCATGACTGTGCATATATGGTGTGAGAGAGGACCAATCAGTCTTTCTGAAGCACTAATTTTCTTAAGCAAGCCTATCAGAAGAAGATCTACCAGGAAATGTATAGTCCTGCATTCAGATGGTGTCTTCATGAGCTACACACACACTACAACAGAGGCAGAACAAACTTAGCTACTCACTAAGTCACCATTGCTGAACACATTTGTGGAAAAAATCATATCTGAACATATGACTACCTTCTAATGTAACTGTAGCATGGCAGATATTAGGGGAGTTGAACTGAAGCTGAATGGTCCATCTCAGTTCTACCATTTCCTAATTTTGCGTGCTTGACTTTGCAGTCATAGTGTCTCTTTAATGAAGTTTTCTCATTTGAAATAAATTATTTTCTTAGATAACATTATCCAGATGATTCATAGCAACAGACCCATCATCCATATTTGTACTCAACGTGTTGCCACAAGTGCTAGTTACAGGCAGCACTCATTGCCTTACACTCTTACTTAAAGGTCAAAATAGAAGGAAGAGCATTATAATGGTCTTGCTGTCTGAGGTCAGATTTTATACTTTGCAGCTTCATTAGACAGCATTACATCACAGGATACAGACAAGCAAAGCCTGAATTGATCCTACATGACTAAATTCTAAATGAATGGAAAATGACTGCATGGTTTGCCAAGGAGCAGCAATAATGGCATGACAAATCTATGATTTCTATGAAGATTTATGTCTTTATAGCACTTCTTTTCAGTTTATGTGTTTCAGCTGTGGTCATGGAATTTGAAAAACGAAGACCCTTTTGCAAGATGTTTTTTCAAGCAAACTGAAAAAAATGTATTGATTTCTTGGTATGTAATTTGAGAGTTTTTTCATTTCACTTAAAGAATCGTGCCTTATCCCAAGTACAGAAACCTCATGGTATTTTGGAAGGTTATTTTATTACATTGACAATTACTAGTTATCAAAATGCATTCTCAATCCCCCTCCTGAAAGACATGGGAGCAGAAAAAAATTGGGCATATATGTTGTAAGAATGTATCTGGACAGGATGAATCCTTTATTGAGTTGATATTCAGGACAAAGTGTTAGGAATCTGGTCTTGTGGACTTTACTTGAGTATGATTTTGAGTAGTTCACTTCACCCTTAGTTCTGATTTTATCCTTCCCCTGAAAATCTCATAAGAAGGATACTCTCGTAAAAAAGTATCTCCAGAAAACTTCAGAAACCAGCTTATTCAGAGGATGTAGAGAAGATATGACATCTCAGTTTACTGCTGTGATCACCATAACAATTCGTATTTCTGAAGAAGTTCTGTGCAATAGGGAATACGCTATATTTTTTCACATTAGTTCTTCAGTGTGTGATGAACTGACAGTTTTATTCTCTTCCACTTCCTGCCATATTCTTTCAGGCAGACTCCGATCAGACAAAGTAAAAACAGTGTCCTGAAAACAGTTTTATTCAACACACTAACTGGGAGGTTCCCTTGCAGAGTCCTGTCTAAATACACAGGTCTGGCTAGGAAAGGGCAGAATAAACCTCTCTTTAGACAAAACTCATTCTCAGATAAAAACCCACATTTTTCTCTCAAGGTGAAGACTAGCTTATTTTGGAATTCAGGAGGCAACACTTCTCAACCATTTGGCGTGGGAGAGGATGGTTTGGGAAGAATCAGACATTAAGGAACCCTTCCATTGCTAAAATGAATGTGCTTGCACGTGCTGGGATTTGAAGTTCTACATTTTCTTTGCTGGTCTCTCTTAAAATATGTTTTGACCAGACTACGTGAAGAGAATGAACAAGATGGTCTCTTGTCATGTCCTGTGGGTGTGTTTTGAGTGGTGTGGGATTTGTTAATAGAAGGTTAATACTATCTCTTATATTAAACTTTCCTCCTTTTTCCATCTGAGATTACTCCATCTCCAAAACAGATTACTCAACTAGCCAGGCAAGTCCAACCTGATGACATGGTTGTATGATTAAAGCAGAACCTGAGTCCACAAATCTGGCTATGACATACAAAGTTTGTGTCCAAGGATAAATGAAGGGGTACCATGACCAGAGAGAGCAATGCCTCCTCTGGAGCTGGAGAATGCAGAGCATGCCGGGAGGAAGGTGTCCAAGGATTGCACTGCTCTGGGCTTTTTCAGGAGAGGGCCTGAAGAGGAGAAAGGAATACGTATAGGTCCGCGGAAAAGAAATGAGAGTCCTATAGAAGCAAGAAAAAAGGTTTTGAAGTTATTAATAAACAAGAAGAGAAAGAGCTCTAAAGCTTTTAACTGCTATAGAAAGTATCATTTTTCTTAAATATGGAACAGTGGAAGTTTAACACTAGTAGGGGTTGACACCAGAATGAAGGAGTAGGCTTTGCTTGTAGAGTAATTTTGATTACAAAAAAGATTATAAAATTCAGCCTGATTGTAATAATTATTTTGGCCCTCCGTTTCAGCACTCTCCTGGGAGCATAATTCAATAATGTCAGTTACCAGAGCCTATTTCTGTGGCATTTGGCTGTCTGTTTGTCAATATGCATTTGCAGCAAAGAAACCTTGAAAGGTTTGGGGCTTGGATTTGATTCAAGCAACCATCCAAACATCTGAAAGCTTACCCAATCTTTCTGCATCTTTCATTTCTTGAAAAAGAGAAAAAGCCCTTGGAAATTTCACAAAGACAACCCTTCCCTGAGATTTCTGCTACTTCTGATTCTGCTTTTAAATGGAAAACTGATGGGAAAAAATCATGTCAAATACTTTAGAAATATATAGACGTTTATTTCTTTAAAGACATGATTTTCTTTACATTTTCTGTAATTAATTCAAGTGAATGAACCCATTTTCAGTGTTGAAGGCACAAACAGATCGTGAAGACACAATCATCTGAAAAGTCTAGACCCTGGATATCTGAAAACCTGAAGAAAGAAAATGAGGTTAAAAACATTTAGAAAGCAGAAAAAAGAAAGGGCTTTTTCTACAGTAGCTGTAGTTTGATCATAAAAGAGATCCTGGTTCGGGGCTCTAATAGCAAGTCAAAAGCACTATGGCCACGTGACATAAAATCTGATCTGCTATGACCTCACTCATCAAAACAGCCTGATTATTTAGCTTGGTACTTTGGTATAGCCCTCACTTCAGTCTGAGCATCATTTGTCCTCCTGCAAGTAGCCTGAAACTGGTGAAAAAGTCCCCAAGGCAACATACAACCTATATCATTTTATGCAACAGAAATACAGCTGTGTGTCAATGTCTGACCTGGATCAAAACCAGGTGCTATGGCAATGCACAAAACAGATCAGAAAAAGAGAAAATGGCCAAATTAAGGAGAAAGACAATTCGGGTATAAAATCCAGAGGAGATTGCTAAAATGGAAAAACAAAGAAGGAAGTGATTTCAAACTCTCTAATTAATTCCTTCAGCAACTCCATTTTCTCCTATTCCTCCATCAAATAACATACTGTCTTGTTAGGAGATGTCAGTAAGTCTGGAAAACAAGTACAGAGCTGTGGCATTGCGTAGTAACAGAGTCCATTTTCAAAGGTGATACAAATTGAAATCAAGAAACTTGCAGATAGCAAGGAAAAGGCTTTTTAAAAGAAATACAAGACTCCTGGTTTTTAACAACTGTTTAGCTTTCAAACAGAGCTGCCTTTTCTGTGTGATAGAAGCAGAGGCATACAGGCTCCCGTACTGGGACTCTGCTAGGGCACTAGGATGCTATACACGCGGGATCGTTCTAGTGTTCCCAAGAAATCAGCTAAACAGCTTACAAGAGGGGAAAGGGGGAAAGATGAAGTCTCAAGACCTAGCAGCTGTGGGGTTCTATTTTCCCCACAGAGAATATTTTCCACCTTTCCTCATATAAAGAAGATGAAAGACATACAAGAAAAGTCTAGTCTGTTATTACATTAAGTCATGAATATAATATTTTTCCCCTAGGTTTTCTAAACTGGAGCTTCATCAAGCTTTCAATAAACATTTGAAAGGTAAGGTACCAATGCATGCCACCAGTAAATTAGCTTTATCACAGATTAAGTCCAAGTCATGAAAGCCATTTTTTACTTGGATTAAGGTTTAGTGGCTAACCTATTGCAGTTCAGTTTCATAACAGGCAAGGTCATGTTTCATGAGAAATCCCTAACATGGCTTTCTTACTATATTTTGGAGATGCGTACTTCTCTTTTTCTAACATTATGTGCAACAGGAGAGATTGGATGATGAATTAGAGAAGCTGGTATTAAAATATACATTTAAAAGTTCTGGAAATAAATCCTGCAATACTTGGCTACAGGAGTCTGTCAGTGGTAGTGGTACACTGCCCCAATCCACAGAGCAAGCATCTGTGCCGAGTTGTTTCATGCCCTGCTGATGAGAAGATGCTACCTGTGAAGTGAGATGTATTTCAGCATGACTAATGATTACAGGATCAGGTCAATATTTATGAGATCAGACATTCCTCAGTCTTGCTGGAGCACCAAGCCACTGGTGATGGCAGAAAAGAAGTGTGGAGGTCCTGCTGGTCTCCCACCCAGCAACCATTCCTGGGGAAGACGGGTTTGGAAAAAGCAGTGATGAAAGTGTAATGGCGCCTGTGTCTGAGAGTTGTAGTGTTACTCTGGGTACATGGTCATGGCTTCACTGATTCATGTATTACGTAACAAAATGTAAAAAAACCCAGCAGCAGGAATGAGGCTGGGCTTTTTCCTGTTTTCTTCCTCCTCTTCTCTGACAACAAAGAGACTCTGCATCATGAAGACTGCTCTGCTAAAACTTTTCCTGATAGACAAGTCCCTGGCCACCACTTTTTCCCACCCATAAGTGATTCCTCTGTGTTCCCTACCCCTACTCAGAACCTCCTTCCTACTGTCTGAGTATACCTCGAAACCCTGATTACCAGGCATCCCCTTTCTCTCCTCTGTCTAGATACCAGATGGACCATTGGACGTCATCATGCTGACATCCAGGTATCCCGCTGATCTCCTTTCTTCCTGTCCAGCTCCTCTATCACCTATCTCCAGCCCTTTTTTTGTTATTCTTTGTGTAAGGCACTTTTTTGATGTCTGGGACAGGGAGGAAAAAAATCCTCAGCTGCGTACTATAAGGAACATTTATCCTGTGCTGCCCTGTAATGCCCCACAGAGCATTAACCATGTATCCCTCCAGTGAGTTCCTGCAAAATCATGGGAAGCAAGGGATGGGGTGAAGAAAGACCCTGCACCTCATCCTCTGTTGCTCTGTACTCTGCATCTTCTCATAAAATCGTGTGTCTTTTCCTTGTGCAGGATACATCGCTCTTGTCTCTGAACAAAGAGCTGCAGTACAGCTCACCATGAGGCAAGAATCCTTATGGAGTACTAAAATATCTGGCATTACAGTATGAGTCTTTGCAATACCTGAGTTAGTTTTTTAATGACTTCATTTCTGAATCCGTAGTAATGTCAAAACTGAGAGGCAGTCTTTTGGGAATTTTCATCTAAAACATCTCTTTTTTTGAAGACACTGTTTCCCTTGACAGTGACCAGGATTCCTGCCAGCATAAACACAGACTTTTTTTTTCATTGGACTGTCTGTGTGTGATTCAGTCAAATGGATGCCGTAGTCCAAAGAGAGGTTTAAAACATCAGCTATTGTGCTTCTGGCATTTTCCTCATCTTTCAAAAGGAGCAATCTTGCGTTTAAAATTTTTTTACTTTTTTTATGAGTATATTCTAGGCAATGGCCTGATTGCAAATTCTGGGCAGAGAATAACACAGAAATGTCTTGCTGATTTTTGAAAGAATTTTTGAAGTTACAATTCCTTCAGTTCTACAGGAAATAAGAAATATTAAGGTCAAACAAATGTCAACTTCAAAGGTGGAGGGCTCAAAGCACTTACAGTTCTGTATACCTCAACATTTTCTGGTGATTCTGTACAATGATAAGATTCACTATTCAGTAAGAGACTGTTCACATAATGCATAAGGACAGCAAAGTCCATATGGCAGTGGTCAATATTGATTGATTTGGTGATTATTGCATCTTTCTTCTTCAGGAAAAAAAAATATATATACACTGCGAATTCAAAACCTCCACTATATAATAGAACTAACCACATTATCTGGTATGAATACAGTCAGGGACTTTGTTACTGAGCAAAATGCAGTAAACATAGACCAAAAGTATTACTAAGGGAATGTGACTGGAAAATAAAACCACCAGGGGTGCTGCAGGGAACACTAAGGAAACTGCTTATTGAACCATAACCTGTTCCATATAGGGTAAAAACTGGTTTACTCTTCCCAAGCTTTGTAGAGTTTACTGATTCACTAATTTAGGTCAGAAAAGATATAGTTAGCTAAAATATTTCTTCTTTAATTTGTTTTGCATAAAACAACAACAAGTATTTCTTTTAGCTAGTATTTGATCAAAGGCCTTTTCTGCGTCACATTAATTTATGAACAAGAATCCCATGATGCTTAAGCACTTATGTTAACTGGCTTAACATAACCTTTTCATGACCTTTGAGCTTGTAAAGTATTTTAAAAAAAATTTTTAGCAGTCTTTCTTTGGACTTGTCAGAAGTGATGTATGTATTTTGCACTTACATGTCTGCTTTTAAAATTTGCCAGGCAAATACTAGTTATGAAGATTTGTGTGTCTGGTACTTCAGTACTTCTTCATATAAGATAAGCAGATGAAATTATCTCCTTTTTATAACGTGCTATAAACAAGTATGGGTATAAACGTACACACACACACACACACACAAATATATAGAGAGCTTGCTCAGTTTCAGTTACTGACAATCCGTAAGTCCAGAGCAAGACTTGCCAATATATACTTAATGGGTTATGGACTTTAGAGACAATCAATAAGGTAATTTAACTGTACAAGGTTATTTTTCTGGGGTTTTCTTCATCCTAAAAATGATCATCTGACCCCAGCTTATCCAGGTTGTAAAACGTTTTCCCACTGCTGGACTGAGCTTTCTTCCTAAAACAAAAAATAAAAAATATTGTAAAGATTATTATGATAGATGGCAAATTATTCACCCGCCTTGCTAAACTGTCCAAAGGTCTAATCATCTCCACTGATTATGGGGACCCATAAGATATCGGGACGCATATCTTATTTCAAGGCTAAGTGTTTCTGTCTTCAGAGCACTGTCATGGATCTAAGACACATTTATGCTTAGGCTTATCACACTGCTATGTATGTTTACCAACACACTGAAAGCATCTACCCTTTGACATATATGGTCTTCATGTAAGTAACTATAATGTGTTATTAAGGTCATCTCTCAGCATTCTCTTCAATACATTGATGAGTCTGAAGAAATATTTACACCATGCAAAGGGGCACAGTGCAGAGACCCCTACCCAATGGCCATTATGGGCACCTGCATGGCATGCGTGCTTGATGGAGGTAACAGCACAAGCTCACAGAAATCTAGCCACATCTTTGCACCTCAGCTCA
Source organism: Mycteria americana (assembly GCF_035582795.1). Lineage (NCBI taxonomy): Eukaryota > Metazoa > Chordata > Aves > Ciconiiformes > Ciconiidae > Mycteria > Mycteria americana. The sequence goes on from NC_134367.1 coordinate 68,077,762, forward strand.
TTAGCCCAGATGAAAGCATGCAGTAAGTTATCTCTATGGGGTCTGCATTTGGAGATCTAGATGTAACAGCCAGGTCAGCAGTACAACTGGGCAAGTTCTTTACTTTGCTACTGGAATCCAGGCTTGCTCTTCCAGCACCATATCATTTTTCAGCTCTCTACAATACCTCTACAACATTTTTTTAATTGTGAACATCTTGAACCGAATAGAATAATCTCCATATAACCTACCATCTGACCAGAAACTGACCCTGGGAGAGAGCCCCACCTACTGATGCTTCTCTCAGGCTACTTGTAAGACTAGAGGAGGGTACTAAACCATGGCGGGGCCCTGTACCAGACTGCTGCCCACGCATCTCAGAGGGAGGCAAGTGACAGAGCACCCAATGGGAGCAGGACAGAGTGGCATTTACAAATGTTTACAAGAAAAGATTGAGCTTAGGTAAGGGGAAAGATATAGAGCTTTACATAGTAGTACAACCTTTTGCTCTACATACTTTAGCCTTAATGTTTTGTTTGGAAGATGCTGTATGTGTGTCACTGACAGTTAATAGTGACAGTGATTCCCAAAGGAAACTCATCCTTCTCCCAAACTCAGATCAGTTTTCCATGTCAATAGGGTTCCAAAACTGCTCAACACTTTGTCATAATGATTCTTCTTTTCCATTTTCTATGCAAAGAAATATGTTATCACCCATGGCTTCAACTCGGTGATGGAATGAAGTCAAGAACAGGATGGAGATGTACAAACACAGGTCCAGAGTCTAGAACTCGGTCACCCTCTTCTGTGCTTCATTTTTCTGCCTGTAAAGTAGAGAAAGAGTTTTCCAACTGATCATGATCTGTAAAGGTAAGATCCACTATGAGGCATTAGTTATTCAGAACCACAATAAAAACAGTCATTTAAATTAGGAGAGAAGAAGGGAAAAGGCAGTAGAACAACTAGATTCACTACTGAGGGTGCATCGTTCTGGCACAAAAATCTGTATGATAACCATGCAGGCTGAAATACTGGACACAAAAGAAACTCATTAGCCAGAAGCCCTTTAGGACTGATCTACCCTGCAGTAGGGTAGACCCATATCATCCCATAGCTAATGCAGCTGTGGCAGATTTGGTACCTGGGTACACAGTGCTAGATGTTCCTAGGTAGATCTAGCTCAGGTCTCATTTGAATAGCCATAATTTAATTGTGGCTTAATAAATCTACAGGAGAGAATAATTTTTTTTTCATTTACTTGAGAAGCTTTGTCAACTGAAATAAATCACTTCATCCTGTTAAACCATTTCACAGAGAATATGCGCAAAGGAGAGTAGAGCCCATTTCAAAGCACTCAGCAGTCAGCCAAAGTGACATATCTCTGACAGGTGACACATTCTTCCTTGCAAGTTTTGGAAATTTAACACAGTGCGTAGACTCTTGTTCGATAGTTATGTAATGCTCACAGCTCCTAAGGGAAAGACTAGGATATCACACAGAAGGAGAAGTTCTTGTACACATAAAATAAGCCAATATTCAAATTCTGTCAATATAAATGAGTTGGTGTCTGTTTCCTAGTCTATTGTAGGAAAGAAAAATTATCCATACAGCCTCTTCTCTGTCATTTCTTGCCTCCCTCTTTTCAGCCAGTCAGCAAGGCAGTACCATATGCAGTGACCTGAACTAATTATTTATTTATGGCAATTGTTCATGTATTAAGCAGTCAGAATGCTTAAACAGTAAGGTTGCTTCCTTCCACAACATGTTTACCATCTGAATTAAATGGATCATAAAAGGAAAGGATAAAAAAAAAGTAGTAAGCTTACATAATTTCCCAGTAAAGCTCTGATTCTCAAAGGCATTTCAGCATCTAACTCCCAGTGAAGTAAGTGCCTCCCACTACTTACAGATACAGACCAAAGCTTTGGCACAGGTGCCAGAATCCACACATACCTTTTTGGTCCATCAGAGCAGCTCTCTTTTTAAGTTTTCATTCAATGCCAAAAGAGTGGAGGAATTCTGAAGAGCAGGTTGAATGAATCAAAGGGGGATGTTGGTTAATATAAGCTCAGCAATTCCTGCTGGAGAAAAGCAAGTTAAGAATGAATAGACAGGAACACTATGCCCCCCAAAAAAATGCTTTCTCCAGATGAGAAAATGTTCCCCTTAGGCTCCAGTTTGTTTCCCATTTCTGACTTCAGCATGGACACTTGAGTGAGTCACTTCAGTTCTGCACTAATGTCATCTTCCACCTTTCAGTTTACTTAATGTGAATTTCATCTTGGCTGAAGTGTCAAGCTGCTAAATAAATATGAAGACAGTATTTACCAATAAATAGTGAGAAATAATTAAGAAAACCATTGTGTATGTAAAGAGAGGAAATACTCTGAAACCTACAATGTGACAATGGCTCCTGAAAACCTTTTTTCTTTTTTTTTTCCTGAAGTCAGAGAAAAACAGAAGGAGCTCAGCCTGTTGTTTGGGCTACTGAAGTCACATTCAGAATATGGTGTAAAACTGATCATTAAAACATAGCACTTTAAGAGGAATTAAAATGGCACTGGGTAGTCAGAAGTACTCTAGCATATTAGGTGCAAAATTAGAAGCTCTTTGGTATGTTCCCATAGGCTTTATTCAGACAAGCCAACTATTTGAACTGAATTCGTCTGCTTGGAATTATGTTTGAATTCACAAAAGTAAAATGCCTGCAGGACATATAGGCATATGGGATTCAGATGATTGCAGCTAGTGACTTCAGGGTCATTATTTTTAACCTTTTGGACAATTTCTGCCTGGAGCAGACATGGATCCAGCGTTCCACAGAAAATGCTGGCACTTCAAGCACAGTGGCACTGGCTTGAGGCTGGAGAGTTTATTCAGCAGACTGTGTGCCCTTCTTTGTTCAATAAATTAGCATTTTTTATTTCCAGAAATAATATAAATTTCCCGAATAGCCGATAAATATTTTTAAGTCAGAAAAGGCTGCAACATGGAAAGGACTTTAAGATGCATAGGAAAGTCCTCTGCTTCCCACGAGGCTGGCAGCCAGGAGTCCCAAGAGGAAGCTCTCTGGGGTTGAGCTGCGGCTGCCCGGTTGCTATTTGACCAAGACTGTCAGGGAGGGTCTGTTGGCTTCCTGCATCCATCAGTTGGTCATGTTTTTACTGGATTCATCAACTCTCTTCTGGTGTTTGGCTCTGACTGATCTGTGTTGCTTGGGCAGACACATCAGGTCGAAGAGTTGCTTCTAGCTGACAGTGCCTGGTTTGGTGCAGTCAAAGAGTAATAGCTAGAGCACAGCCTGGGGTTATTGCAGCTACGGCTCCAAACCTATAGTCAACATGAAATGGGGCATAACTGCTCAGAACGTGTGGCTGACCTGCAGAATAATTCACCAGGCATCAACTGGCCTCTGACAGCAGGCAAGTCAGAGGAGCCATCCTGGAAAGGACAGCAGCCTGCTCCGGGCCCTTGTGCCTTTTCCCAGTCATGATATGTGTTTTATATACATATGGGCACCACAGTGCTGTCCTCTCACTGAATGAACATACACGAACAGCCCAGCCCAGCCTGAAGATCAGGACAGGACACTGACCAGGACAGTAGGCCAGCTGGTGTGTCTGGGGTCATCCAGGGCTCCAACCGCCCAGATTCCAGCTGTGACAAATAAATACACTGAATTCACAAAGAGTGATTCTCCAGATCAAAATAATGAGCTCTTAGGCAGGAACAAAGACTGAGATTTCCAGTGATCAAATTAGGTGGACAAATAAGAGAATCACAGAAAATAGAGCTGGCTGGGTCACGTAGTTCATCCAGCTGTCAGCGCAGGACATCCAGGACAGAACTGTGGATGTCAGTCTCGTAATGAGTCGGGATTAACTCAGTGCAGGGCAGGCAGATGAGCAGAGAGCCAGACTTGGAAGAGTTAAACCTCAGGAACAGCCAGGCACTCAGAAGATTTACTGGAGGTGGAATTTCATTACACAGAGAAACTCATGGCTAGAATAAGCTGCCAAAGGAAACAATAGAATCTACTACCTTACTTTAAAGACTTAAGAAAATATTTAAAAGAAATAAATATTTGGTAGTACATCTGCCATCTCAAAGGATACCTAGCTTCCTTTCATCCCTACAGTGTTCTCTATTCCAGCTGCAGGATATTTTTCCTCATTGCACTGTTAATTCTTTTTTTTTTTTAGAAAAAAAACACCTTTTATAGATTAGGCTAAAAAGCAGCATCTGCTACATTTTAAGTTGGTTCTCTATGCTCACCCAAGCTACCGTTAGTCCCACTCCCAGCAGAATGACCATAAAAGCAGCTTCACTCTGCCTTTTGGCCTCTCCTTAGCTCGAGGACAAAGAAAATGGCTGTGTCACCCCCCAGGCTACATCCTAGCAAGCTCAGAGCTGCTCTACTCATTGCCTGGCAGCTATGGAGTATAGGGCACTTGGACGTCTGCTCCAGGCTGGAGGATATGCTGACACTTAGCCATCCCTCTCTGCTTGCAAGTTCACCTGTAATACTGGAGTTTGGCTTACTTGTTCTGCTGACAGGCAGTGCATAAGGCACTTCATGGGACCATGAAGGAAGACTTCTAAATCTCTAACCTCAGCTGCGACAGCAAAAAAGAGTTAAAAAAAAATTAAGTTCTGAATTTGGAAGTTATGATTAATTTCTGTGTGGGGAAGGAGAATTATACATGTATTAGTTTCACCATGTGAGGAACATATTTTTGCCATTACCTAAGTAATGAAGCTCCAAGGACAAGAAAAAGGAACTTGGAAGCCCTATTTTTCCCATTTTGATCCAATAGCAGCGGGGGTCGGTGCCTCCTATGTCAGCTTGTTATAATGAAGAGTTACTAAGAGGTTTTTCTACTTGTCAGCTTTCTGACAACTCCTGAATGTGGTAAAGGTGGGCTAAGAGATGATTAGTCACCACCTGCCTCTAACAAACAAGTTCTCTTGAGTAACTCATGTGAAATGTTTAACTATGAATAAACTCATTTAAAGTGCCAGTTCTCCCAAAGGCCGTCTGATGGCAATCAGGCCCTGTTCCTCTTCCCAGGAGGAGTCTTGAGCACTGTCCCACAGTGCAGCTCTGCAGCCACATGCTCCAGTCCTGAGTGGCTCTGGATGCCAATGGGGAGAAAGCCAGGGGAAGAGGCACGCGGAGCAGTTTATGCTCAGTGCATAACAAATGTTTTGCATTTTGCTTCATGTCCCATTAGGCCTATTTGGACAATACAAGGACACCGGTTGTAAGGACCTGGACACCGTTCTTTGGCCCGGAGCTGCTTCTCCCTGCAAGGGGAGCACGTGCATCCCGACTGCAGTATGACAGCCACAGCGGGGACCCTGCCTGTGGCTGTCCTTCAGTGCTACACCTTGCTTCTTGAATGGTGCAAGGAGCTTCAAATGCCCTTCCTGCATGTTTTTGTGCCAGGTGTGTTTCATATATACATATCATGAACGGGAACAACAAAAATAATAATATGTATTATTTTATTACTTACTGATTCCCTTTAATTCCTCCTCTCTTCTACCATTTTAATTGAGTTCCCAGCTTTGTACTTTCAGTCCACTACACCTCTTACCTTCTTTCTCCCATCTCCTTTATTTAGGCTCTCCAGTCCCACTGTATGTGTCAACATCAGCATATATTTTGCCCCCAAAGCCTAATATTAACTTCGTAGAGCACCTGCACATGTACCTACACACACACACACACAAAAGTATGGAAAGGCATAACAAAAAGAAACCTTATGTCTGAAGAAGTCAATGCATGTCTTTAGACTTCACACTTTCCTGGCAGAAAATGGTTCCCTAATTTGTTACAACACTTGTCTAATAGTAGCAGGTAGTCCAAAAGCCAACCCACATAAAACACCGCAGTCTGGGCTGCTGGTACCTAAACTAATTCTTATGCATATTGTGCCTTGGGCTGTATTCAAAACCGAGTTTGGCAGCATCCTTTTATCATTTAATTTGGAGCATCTCATTCCTTTTCTCTGCTGGACTTGTCTTCTAATACATTTCATAGATACACTGGGCATCAAGGGAAAGTTGGCAACATTCATTCAAAAGATGTGCCTGAAGAGAGAGAGGAAGATGATAACTGATGCCTATGTAAGATGATGAAGAAAAGGCCTGAAGAACAAACATGATGATAAACAAAGAAGTGGAACTAGCTATAAAACTCAGAGTTTACTTGCAGTGGTTGAGACATGGAAAGCTCGATGCACCACCCTGCACAGTGATGGCATGACAGCTTCCATCCACATTCATCTAAGGGTTGAGGTAAACATTACTCTTCCCCCTTTGCTGGGAGGTGGGCTCTGCTCCCTTCTGGGAGGGGGCTATGTTCCCTTCCACATCATCCTGAAGTGTGATTGCGGGCAGCTTGGTATGTTTCTACTTACCCGTGAAAAATAGATTTTGTGTAGTGTTTTCCTTTCTAAGGAGCTGTGGGATGAGCTAGCAGGCTGCTAGATAAACACCCAGATCCATACTTGAGAGATCTAAATGGAGGGAGAGACAGTATTGTAATTCAGATATTAAACCAAAGATTGTACACGTGGCATTAGCTGAGGCAATTTCCCAGGTGAGAGAAACAACAACCCAAGCATAGGTACCATCAAAGGAATTCGCATAGTAAGGTAAAAGCAGCTCAAGTTTCTGGAGAACACGCAGACCAGAACCAACAGTGGTATTGTAACAGAGACTCATATCCAGGTGAGTTACAGAGAGTTTTAGACCTTTTGAGAATAAGATATATTTTAGCAAGGCAAATCAACCCACTGAATGTAAGTTTGTTCATCTGACACTGGGAATGAATGGGTCTGCCCCTTGTCACTCTGAATTTTGGTTCTCTCCCATTTAGTTCTTCCATATTTTCCTATACCATGCTGAACAGAAAACCACCTTCAAGGCATCCACTTCACAGTTCCCAAGGACCATATGGTTTCATTTAGATAAAAGGGCTAGGTGATTTACAAGGGACAAGCAAGTATCAAACACTCTCATTGCACCAATGCCAATTCCTTTTGAAGCACAAAATCCCACAGCTGCTGTTCTAAGTTTCCACATCTGCTCCAGGCTGGAAGAGTGTTTTCAGATCATAAAGTAGAGTGAATCAGCTAAAGAAGAGCAACTTGCATTCTTTGGCAAAGACTACAGGTGCAGGGTGGGTGGAAGCAGGGGGAAGGGGCAGAAAGAAGAAAAGTTCTCCATCAAGCCTGGGGAAAAGCCTGGTTTTATGCTAGCCCAGTCCCTGGAACACTTCCCCATGAAATACAGTTTACCATCCATTTTCTGGGGAGCACACTTCTTTGATTCCCACAGAAGTGTATGCTAAAAACTTGATGGTATAATTTTGCCTTCACATAAAAGATCATCTCTCTGTATAAAGCATATATTCCGTACTTTCTGTATTCACCTGTACTATGGAGTGGGGTTCCTGGCTGCTAAACTGGACTTTGCTGTCTGTGTTTAAATTCTGCAGGATGACTTATTTGTGAACAATCCATGTTGCATCCATTTTATGACACTTTGGGGCAAGTATTGATTTAAAAGGCTTTGGTTTCGGTTTTGCCCCCAGGTAAGCAGACACAGCTGCCATTGAACTGTAAGTGCACATGAAAATCACATGATCCTGACACCCACTTCCCTGTATCCATCCCCCGTCATCTGATACAGGACAGTCAAATAATAGTTGAGTCCACTCGGAGATTAATCCACTCTTGTTTTAACAGGCAGAATAGCCTGGGTAGCTTTTTCTGAGACTGGACTTTGTATTTTCTAATACAGAAAAAAAAAAACTCCATTCTGTTCATAGAAAGCTGATCAAAGAGATGAAGAAATCTTCCTTGCACTGATTAAAAACTTTTAATTTGCTGATTTGCTGAAAGATTCACAGATATGCTAGGTAACATCCAGGATCCTAGTAAGGGTCTACAGAACCATCTCTGAAAAGATGCATTAAATAAAACAATGAGGTACCTTCAGTGCTGGTGAGGGAGAATAATTTGTGCTTCTACAAGCAAGAATAGCTTGCAGAGTGAATGAGGAGCCCAAAGAGGGGAAGAAAGAGGTAAATCAAGAAAATCTCAGCTACGCTGAATCCACAAAAGCTGTGCAGTTTATGGATACATGATGATTGCTACAGAACTGACAATTACATTTACATTACCAATGATGCTTTCAACTATAAAGTCCTCACCTCAGTCCTGGTGTCAGCGAACTTATTATGACAGAAGGCAAAGAATTTGGTCAACACAAATATAAACCATCACATCGTCCTTCTCTACCAATACTTCCAAGAAAAAGAAAAAAAGACCCCAACAATCTGCATAATGGCTTTGCTCTCCTCTGTCACTAAGAGTGAAAACTTTATGGAAAACATAACAGGTCTGCAGGAAACCTTGAAAAAGAAATAAATTCTATATATATTAATTGAACTATCTGAAGAGGAAGAATAGATGAAAAGAGTGGGGTTTGTTGAAGCTAAAGGAAGGAAAAACCCTTGCTCTAAAGTACTTAGAGTTTGCAGGTCTGAAGTCATCTTCATTTTGATGTTTCTGACCTGAATTGATACAGCTCGGCTGGTTGACTGAAACCAATACTACCTCAAGCAGAGCTAAAATCTATTATTATTGTTAATTAATAACTGTTGGTTTAAAAAGTACTTAATGTATTTTCCCTGTTTCTTTACAGTTAGAATATCCAAAGGGATTTCATGTTTCTATTAGAAATTTAATTTTCTTCAAATGCTTTCCATGTCTTAAAATGTATTGCAGGAACTTAAAAGTAGCCACTAGATGAGTCCAGGTGGCACAGCTAATATCTGTGAGCCTAACCCAAAGCCACAGACTTCAGCAAGTTTTGCATCAGGCCGTGTGAAAGGACAGATCAGGATACAAGAACTCTAACATAATCTAAAAGCTAAAGCTCAATTAATATAACTGACTTTACACAGCCTTATATGTACACTTGTATTGCCATACTCAAAAATAAAATAATAACAATAAATGTACTGGAATTCAAAGGTCTCCATTCTTCAGCACCCCAATATGTTGTATGCAGTACACAAAGGTAATGAACCAATCCCTGGTCCTTGATGTTAACTGTTTTCAATCTCAGTAGTTAGAAATAACATGCCTACATTAAAAGTGTGCTATTCACCTCAGTACGTCTGAAAATTGCCAGAAAACTGCCCAAAGGTGAGAAACATGTAAATGAGCTCTTTTTATTTCTTTTCAAAGAAAGTCTCTGCGAAGATGGTTCAAAGCAGTGTTCTCCTCCACAGGGCCAGTTTGCACAACAAAGTGATCCAAATTACATATTGTGCAATTCCTAAAGTATCCATGTTCCCAAAAGAAAGTTCCTTTTTGCCTTTTCTCTTTGTTTGCAGGTATGTTCAGCATGGTGAGGGAAAGATTTCTTGTACCTGTGCTAGGAGCAACTGGACCTGAGAAACCAGCTGATGCGTCTGTGCTATGATAAGACATTTCCATGGTGTTTCTTCTGCTAAAGAAAGAGAAGGATGGAGAAAAAAATATTTTCATTAAAAAATCTGTGTCCAGTCCAAGCCAGGTAAGTAGTGATGGACCAAGCGGCAAGTTCTCGGTGGCTTTTGAGAGAGCTTTAAAATCAGCTCGATTTATTATTGTGGACACAGCCTATGCAGTTGTAGCAAGAGAGGCATTGTCAGCTCCAAAGCCAGTTTAATGACCCAGGAGAGACCCTCTCAGAGCTGAGTGGCTGGCTGGAGGGAACTGGGGAAAGGGGATCAGCGGAGAGGTCTGCTCTTCCTCCTTCCTTGCTATAGCTGTTTTGTGGGTCAATGGAAAACCTGTTTCCAGTTTTGCCAGTTTGTCATTTGTCAACCTAAGTAAACAGACCATTTAAAGAAACGTCATTGCGCTGCAGGAGCCCAGGACTCATTCTGTTCTGCTAGCTCTCGCCAATGCCAAGATTAACACCTGCGGTAGGAAAAGTAACATAACCGCTAATGCCGCGTGCTGGCATTCTCACCAGCCCCGAACAGGCTCTCACTCGGTATAGCCAAGTGTTCTCTCTTTCCCCCCATCTCCTTCTCCCCAGGGAGGAGAGATTTTTAGAGATTCAGAGGTAGATAAAGACCTTCAGCTAGTGCAAACTGGTGTGGCTTCTCTGACTTTTTACACAAGCTAAGGAACTGGTGCCAAGAGCAAAGAGTTATTTTCTGTAGGGAAGCAGGAGAATATAAATTTAATTCTCACACTCTGTTCCACTGAAGCTGGCATGAGCAGCCACTGCCGAATGACTGCTGTTTACGTGTCCCACTTCCAGCTGGTTTTATGAGCATATGTTATATCTACAGGAGATGTGTAGGGAGCAGAAACAAAGACACTATGGAGCGATCTGTCTTCATCAACTGGAGAAATGCTTAAAAAAAGCACTCTTTACACATCAGAACTGCACCAGTGCTGAAGAATGAGTTTTACAGGCAAATTTGAGGAGCAAGGGGGCACCACTAGCAGTGAAACCGGAGCAGCTCTTCTGCTAGGGCTGCTGGAGCAGATAATAGGGATGTCCTAACTCTCCCTTGTCAGGAGCCCAGGTCCTTCCGTGGAAATGTCCTCTCCATCGCTTCGCTAAGGGCAGAAAGGACCTGAAGGTGTGGAGGAGACCTTGAAACTGCAGGATCTGCCAGGGTGGAGACCTACTACACCCTGAGGCTTGCTGTGGGAGCACGCTGCCACCAAAGCCCACACAAGCATCAGAGCTTGGACAGCGGCTTTACACAACTGCCCTGCAGACCTGCAGATGGGCCTGGGAGAAAAAGCACTTTCACAGTCTCTCTGGTTGTGAGCAGCCAGCAAAGAGGAAGGTATTCTGCCTCTTTCCAAGGTCAAAGCTTGTCTGCAGAAAAAGTCGCAGTCAGACCCTCACGAGTCGTATCAGCCATTTTTCTTTCCCAAGCATTTTGTTATACTTACTAGTAACAGGATCACTTAAAATTTCAAAATGTTTCATGCAGAAAGGAAACCTTTTGTTTTCAATGCTATTTGTCAGCAACCAGTTACTCTTTATTGTGAGCATTTGATTTATATTGTGACAGCATGAAGCACTTGATGGAAAATAAGTAACTCAGGATAGTTAATTTTAGATGCAAGAGATCCTGCATACCTTGGTAAGTCCAGATCAGCAGTTCCAATATTTCTTTGGTTCTTATTCCCCTAAATCAGCTTCACAGGGACACAGAGATAAATCTTAAAGCAGAAAATGGTATTTATGTTGAATTCAAACAGTTGAAGACCACCACTGCTAAGCTTTACTAGAATAAGGACTAAATCCTGTTACCTGATATCCAGCAGATTTTGGGAAGGAGCTTAGCTGAACTTACTACCCCAATGACTGGCTTTAACATTTTTGAGCAGGCACATAAAGCACATTTTCACCCCTTCTTCTCCCCCTTGCCCCAGCCAGTGCAAATACTTTCAAGCTTTTCTCACACAGAGCTAGTTCAGGATTTTGAGGAGAGCTAGTGAAATGATTCATTGGGCAAAAACTCAAATGTAAATGCCTTACTTTAGGACAGATTTACAAATGCAGCCAGGGAACAGTATTCAGATTCCCAAATCAGTGCACAGGAAAAGAGTGCAAGGCAAGGAGAAGAGGCAGTTGCTGTTTTCTGACCTTGCTTTCCACTTGGGGGAAAAATAACCCAATGCTTCCAAAAGACACAGAACTCCCACTCTCTATTCAGACGATTAACGTAAGAACAGTTCTGACATATGTAGAGAAAACTTGCCAGATTTAGCTTCTGTACCTTTCTAGTAATTGCTTCCAGTTATGTAGCATGGCTGCAGTATCTGGAAAATGAAGTCAAAAGTAGCGATCAATTCAACAAAAATCTTCTCTAGTTAAAATGGTTTGTCACAGAATCCTCTTGCATGAAGATTCACAGGTCCTTTAAAATCAACCCAGATAAATAAAACCCCTGATCTAGGACTTGCTCCAAAGACCTTTGAAATCCTATAGTCAGGCCCTTACAGTCTGAAATGCTTTCCCATATTCAGCATCTTTTCCTTCTTCTTAGGAACAACTCCAACATTTCTGTCTACACCTGCAATTATCTGAAATAAAGTTCAACATGGAAAACTCATCTAGAGGGGAAGTATGTGTTTAAAATATCTAACTCGGGTCATTTAAACACTGAATTTATATTCTCTAATGTAATTATATAGTCACAGGGGACCAGACTTTTAAGCTACTTTTAGGCATTTACAGATCAAAAGATCTTTTAGAAAACCCCACTTGGCATCCAAATGCCTCTAAAAATGACCTCTGGCATCTACTTTTCAGTGAGCATGGAGGTGATGCTTTTGCCAAGCAGGTGGAGTAACTAGTGACCAAGGGCTCGATTTTCTAGTGCCCATAACTGACTTTTTCCAATGAAATGCATCTGAGCCAGAGGTTCACAGTGACAGGAACCAGCTATCAACCTCTGATACATCAGCATTAGGCTGTAGCTCAGAAGAGCTTAACTCTGAAAGATGATACATCTGTTAAACATCTTGGCACTTCTGAAAAGCTGGCTGAGATTGTATTCCTTGAATCAGCTTCTAGGTACTCGTCTTGAGGCTCTTTTAACCCAGTCTGGGCAGCACTCTGAATATAGCTCATCTTCAATGAGATATGCTCAGATACTCAGGAATCTGATGGCAAGATACGGACGAAAGGAAAATAACATATCCTGCATTTCTCAATAATTACTAAGTGGAAAAATGAATTACTTTGGAACTCTGTAGTGTTCATGTACTTCTTCCCTTTTCTTCCTTTTTCACACACAACTTGCATGTAAAAATGTGAGCTGACATTCTCTCATCCTTCAGGATGTGAATCAGCAGTCAATAGACTTGGAAAGAAAGTTCCCCTAACAACAGTTATATGTAAATACCCTCTGTCGGGTTTCTTGGGCTGGGATTCAATGGTCTTATTAAAAACAGGTGAAGGGGAAATTCAAATTTTAACTGCTCAGCAGTGGTAATTTGTGACCAAGGTATGATCTGGCACGGAGGGCAAAACCGCCCAACTGCAGAACAGGTTAAACTGTCTGGAAGCAGGAATGGCAGGGACAGAATAACTTCATGTAGGGCAGTGAGGTTTCCCTTGGTGCTGAGATAAGAAACATCCACAGCGTTGTCTTGTAGCAGTCCTGGAATGTGAGTGCCGAGAGACCACCCTTGGGCAGCAGAGCTGGGCTAGGCAATGGACCCACCGCCGGGCTGAGGTGCCGGATGCTGATGCTCACAGGATTGGTACTGGTGCACGTGTATATGAGGCATCGGCTGGTGACACGTCTTTGCAGACTCCTTGTAGATGCGCTTATGGCGGTAGGACTCTGTCCAATGCAGTGCTCATCGAATCTTTATATTTAAGAACAAACTTGTGATTAATTTTCCTCAAGGGAGACAATACAAATTCCCCAGTAGGTGGACATGAGACTTGTCCAGTTTAACAGCTCACATCTTGCTAGTCAGCTGATGGCCCTCTGACCCAGCAATGCCCTTCTCTGCACAGCCTTGCATACTCCGATGAAAAACTAGTTTTACTTAATCTTTGCATACCTATCTATATTGAAACCATACTCCATTCCAAGTATTTTTATGGTGCTTAGTTAAAGCATGTAACTGGGAAAAAACTTTCTTGATGAAAAATATGGGGAACTCATTAGGTTATGACCATCAACCCGTTTGATTTTCCACACATAAACCACTATATTGCTCATTTCTCCAGAACAGAACTTGAGTTGAGAGACCTTACATTGACCACAAGAAACTTGTAGAGGACAGGTGAAATCCTGGTCCTGCAACCTAAGCAAAAACTTACACTGTGTCAGGGAGGCCAGAATGTTACCTATTATTTCAGCTTCCATAGAGCCACCAGTCAACAAATCTTTACTTTTGCTCTCTACTGGGGTTTTTTACCCTGGTTTTCAGGACTGTGCCTTTAAAGTTCAGGGCAGAAAATGATACCTAAATACAACAGAGTGAACTAAGGGGAATTTACACTACATAAAGACTCTGTACTCCTTCCCAGTGTCACCACTCTCAAAGCCATCCCAGGATGAATTAAATACCATCATATCTCCAGTCTGTGGAAAAGGCCAAGAATCACAGAGGTATGTGTCAAAGAAACTGCACAAGCACCATAAAGGGAGCTACCTAGGATCGGTCAGGAGGAAGCACCAGGCAAGCCTGCTGGTAGAATTTACAATATCTGAATGTGTCCTTCAGTAGCATTAAGCTAGAAGTTGCCTACTTGACTTTCAAAGGGACTAAACAAGGGAGACCTTAACTCTAGAAAATTCACAGATCAGCTTGCTCATCTGAATTTTGTGACACAAACAGGCCCTTAGTCTTTTAGAGCTGGGACTAGTGAAACCTCTGTTACCCACGTAGTCACTCCCATCATCTGTCTGTGCTAGAGTAAAAGGACTCAAATGCCATAATGTATTACATTACTGCAAGATTTCCATCTTGCTATCAAATTTGTTGTCAAAACTAGAGGTACAGAGATTGCTTTTGTTTGCCCTTCATTACAGGGAACTGGGAGAGACCAAAATGAGCAAAGTATATGTCTTTAGACAGTATAAGCTAAAAGCTCAGACTTGCAGCAACTCAGTTGCTTGCAGTCATCTATCCAGGCTCTTGGGTATGATGAGACATTTTATTAAGCCAGGAAAACTCATTACAGTATGCTGGTCATTAAAATAAGTATCCAGGATATACATTAATATAATAAAAGACTTAATAACAGTTTCATTTACTTTGCTCTACCTTAAATAGTCATTTAAAGAAAGGACACGCCACATCTGCTCTCTAGCTGTGCGGAAGAGCCAGCAGGCAGGTGGGTTTGTCCCCAGTGGGACTACTGCTGGTGTGGCGCACATGTATTTTGGAGGCAACAAAACCACAGGTAGGTTGGTGTGGTGTTAAAGAGATTTTTGAACACAGGTGTATAAAGCCATAAATGGATGATTCAGAAGTGACTCAAGCAAAGTATCTCAAACCTTTGGAGAAGGCCATCCCCTGACCATTTCCTGTATGGGAAAGGATAATTTTGGTTGAATCCTTTACAGAGCAGGTAATATCTTAAGCCTATCACTTGCAACTATCTGCTGGTGACTGTTGCCTCTGTTGCCATGACCATATCTTCATTGCAGAATGAAACCATTTGCCTGGCAGTTAATGCCTTTTGGGCTAGCCTGGCTGGAGTGAGAGCACACTGTGAAATAACACCTGTACTACACACAGAGACTGGCTTGCCATGCAGGGAGATTGGATTAGCAGCTGAGGAGCTGAGCTAATAAACTGTAGCTAATGTTCCCTTGTGAGCCCACTAATTTGAGTTTAAAATGCTACCCTGCTTGAATTAAGGGGCTTGTGTGTAGAAGGGATTTGCGATGGTAGCAACACACAGGTTATAACAGCAAAAAACTCTCTGACCGTTATTATGACCTTTGAAGCTCTGAGAAAAAATACGATTAATAAATGATATAAGCTCATAAAATTATCTAAACTAGAGATGATGTAATACACTTCTCTGAGTGTCACTCAGAGCCAAGGAGAAGGAAGGAGGAAGTATCTTTACACTGTTGTTAGACCTCTCCAGATGTGCAGCCAGCTTGGGAAAGAAAGGGGGCTTGGCAACCTCTGTCAGCGAGGCACATGCCCATCTGCACCAGCCTCTCTGTCCCAAACACCACAGAGCCGTGGTGACAGCCACCGCCTGCTTCTTATGTGCCTCAGACACGAGAAGCCTGAAGATGAGAGACACAGGATTACCCTTCTGGCCTTTTTCTGCCCTAGAAACCCTACACTTACACACAAGCACAAAGAGGCTTTTCCAAAAGCCTGTTCCAACATCTAAGTCTCCTTGTACACAGCAGAGCCAATTTTTAATACTGTTCTCTATAAATGGGGCCAGAAATACTTCTGTCTTCCAGGACCAGAACTGAATGCCAGAAGACACTGAGAGTTGCACCTCTGGGATGCATTGACAATCCAAGTTTCGCTTTACATTAAACCAGCAGACAAAGTCCCATAGGACTACTCAAGCCTACACAGGACAATAAGATGCAGTATATAGAGCCCTGAATTGATGCCAACTGAGTCCACAACAGAAGCAGAGCAGGGTACTTGTGGCAGCCAGCCCCGATCCCCCGCTGACGGCGCAGTGCTGCGCTCGCACAGCAGCTTCCACAGCCAACCTAGCGCTGGCCCCACCGCTTCGGGCCAGGATCAGGGTGCAAAGGACGCAAAGGATGCAAAGGATGATGCAGGATCAAGCCCACCGTTTGGACCACTTTTGGATCACTATACCTGAAATGTTTCTTAAAATTCCTGAATAGATTGTTTTTTCTCCAGATACGATATCTTGCTGACCTGGTATTGACACTGCGTCTGCTTGCAATTAGAGGATATGGTGCAAAACCACAGGTTTTATAGAATTAAGCAGTGTAGGGAATGCATTTATGATCTTGCGTGAGGCCTAAGTTGTTTCTAGGTTGTGATTGAAGCACAAAACTGTTTAAGAACAGGAAAAAGGCCAGCTATCTTGCTACGTCTAGCCTTCTTTCACTTAGATTTCTATTACGCTTACTTGCTTTTTACCATATTCCTCACCTCATCTTTTGTCCAGAAGTAAATCTAAGTGACTCTTAAGCTTATTTATGCTCCTTGCTTCCATTTCCTTTCTTGGTAATTTATTGCAAATGTCAACTGAAATTTTTGAATTATAACATTCTCAACTTTTTGGAGCAATTTATAAATTTTAGGTGTGGCCACAGTAGTGGAACTCTCACCTGAAAAGGGAAAGCAGGATCTGATCTCAAACCCTCAATGTATGGTTTTCAGTTTGACCTGCTTCCCTTCTGTTCTCCAACATATGAAACTTTTTGTAATCACTATTGGCTATGATGAGCCTATGGCTTTTTTTAAAACCACATGACTGTTCAGGGGGAAAAATACCAATTTGGTAATGAGAGACGTTATGTAGATACCAGCCTCACATTTGTCATTGCAGGCACAGTCTTGGGATACTGTTCGTGTTTCCAAGAGTAAAATGTAGGTGCTGCGAACACTTTCTCATGGAACTGTATATTGTTAAATCAATGTAATTTAGAGGCAGCTTCCTCTAAAGGGAATGCAAGATTAGGATTTGCAGATCTCTTCACTTTCCATGCCTCCAGGTCTATTCTCTTAAGGTAAAGTTGGCTCTTGGGTTCTCAATAAAGCTAATCCAAGTATTTTCAGTGATATTTTTTATTTCCAGAATTGCCATTCTGCCAAACCTAGAATGTTTTGTTAATCAAAAAGGTTTCCTATAGCCTATCACAGAAGAATGCAGAATAGCCAAAAGTATTATTTATAAGGTACTCAGGAGCAAGTACTTACCAGGAGCAGCTGTTGTTTTCCCATATGCCAGGTTAATGCCACGTTCATCTTTTGACTGTTTTCTCTCTTCCTGATTATTCTCTGTTTGTTATTGCTAAAGGACTCTGAAATTCCTATTTCCACTCCACCACATGTGGACCAAAACCAAATTTCAAAACCTCAGAAATACTTACCAGAAGAAAGTGCTGTTTTCTGGCCAGGGGTAAACAACAATCCTAACTACAAATACTCTTAGCACGATAACCCAATACAAAAGAAAGGGAAATCTCACAACGAGTGTAAACATTCTGATACTTGCAAATCAGTCCCAAATGTATTTTCAAATACATTCCTTCGTCATTGCTCAGGATGCTGCCTAATGAGTTGACAGCAAGCCAGTGACAGTCTAGCACAGCAAAAGTTTAGTGCTTCCTTTTTTGGACATTCAAGTATTCCCTATTGTTTTGAAACTGGTTAGTAACGCTGTCTCTTTGCCTTTGCCATCCAACAAGCCCTTCTCTAGCAGTGACTCATTCAGGTTCTGGCCCCGTGTAGGATAACGGAGAAGCGTTAATAGAAGACGCTTGGTGACATAGATAGGAGGAGAAGGGGAGGAAAGATGCAAAGCAGAGTTCTGGCTCTGTCACGTTTTCTCTAATTTGTGGACTTTTCCACTCTTTTTGGAAACTACAGATGCCGGGGGTCGCCACACTACGTTCCCTGGATACACAGAATGCTGAAATCCCAAAAAGTGTAAATCAGTGAACACCACATTATTGCATGTTGTTCCCATTAAAAAGATCATTTATTTCAATGGTCTGTGTACTTTTATTCTCCTTCATGCATCTTGGATTAATTTGCTCTTTCCTATACCACGAAGCTTCATAGTTATGGAGCACTGCAGCTGCTGAGCAACATTGCTCTACCAGGGATCAACCAGCTAGTTACTAGTCTGTAGTGATTGCACCTGACTGAGACAGGCAAGAACATTACTTTTCAGATGAGACATGATCATTGCATCCCACAGCATCTATAATTTGTGTAAAATCCTCTCACATGAAAGGCAAGAGGGAAACTCCCACTGTCTTTATCTGTATTTCAGATATTGCCAGTATTTCACTCTGCAAATTTTATTTTTTAGAGCTCCATAGGGTAACTGGTGTCTTTGTCCTCTGCATTTTCAGAGCCTTCAGCAAGGTAGATGGGCATGACTAAGAACACAAACTGCCTTCAGGAGTTTACCTTCTTTTTTTTTCATATTTTCTCCATGTAATCAAAGAATTTAGCCCATTGTCTTCTGTTCCCACATCAGCTTCACATAGGACTAACACTTCTCTGTTAAAGAGATACCTCTAATCTGCAAGTTGAAACAGTCCCCAAAATACAGGTAAGACAGAATTTTTCAGATAACGTGGATGTGGTTCTCCTTCTTGATGTAGTGCCGACATTTTAATGGAGTCCTGTAGCTAATGGAGTAATATAACCCTGACATTAACAATCTAAAATTGATGCAAGAGGAGAGTCAGGTTCTGTATATTTTATTAGCTCTTAAAACTAGAACAGTAAAAGTAGTTTTGAAAAGAGACAGAGAGGTGAAGAGGTCTGAATAAAACTGAGAGGAGACCAAGTTCAGTTTATTTCTCATGTATTTCTGGACTATATGTCACCTTGAACTGCAATGACAAGCATGCTTGTCTGTACTATTGTAGCTTTTCTTGTTTCTGCTCTACAGTCTCCCCGGACACCCGCTAAAAGCATGCCAAAGCGGGGGGTGGAAGGGTGGGGGCTTAAATATTTTAAATCTATTAAATAAAATAACACTTTTGAAATACTAAAAACCATATGGAAATGTGTTTCCCCCCATATGGGAATTCAGCTGTTCCCAGGAACAGCCTGGGTGTCAGGAGACCAGAGCAACATATGAGGAATGTATTAAACAAATGATGGAGGGAGGATTGAATAGCTTGGGGAGCTGGAAAAATATTACATAACTTTTCATCTTGAGTCTACCCCGCACTGACAGTGCAAATGAAAATCATTAGACTCTGAAGACAGTTTGGTGGTCCATGTGGAATCACTTGGTGGTTTCTCTGGAGTTACTAATAGACAGCTTTCTACATCACAGAAACTTCCATACATTTATCACCCTTTTCAGCAGCCTTAGTGGAAGCCAAGGAAAAGGGTTTAAGAGAGAAAAACATTTAAGCATATGCTTAAAATTAAGCACCTGCTCAAGTACTTTGCTGGATGAGAACCTTAAAAACTGCACTGCTAATACATGTGGTAAAAATATGAAGAGCAGAAAGGAAAGCTGGACGGTTCATGTGGTACCTGTTCTGGAAAAGATTTTATTTTCATTAAATAGCTTTTAGCAACATCACATTGTATTTTAAAAAAGGAAAAAAGAAAAAGAAGCAAGGCTATATTCCAAAGGCTATCTGTAAGGGACTGTGAGAAAGGAGCAAGCATATCAGTATCCTGTGCTCTCTCACCAGGTGCTGGGTCCCCTCACGTGCTTGCATTTCGATGTAGATTCAATTAACGGATCCCATCATATTTTCCATTTCTCTACACTGGGCAATGTTACAAACACTGAAGCAACTTCCAGGTAAGTCAGCAAAGTGCAGTACCAAAGACCTCACTGGAGTCCTCCCAGCCAATACAGTTGTGTTAGCACAGTGCAGACACATCGACATTGCTTCCAGTTTTGAAGCCAGCTGAAATACCAGAGATTGGTGCTGCATGGCATGGGACAGATATACCTTCCTCTTCCCACAGCGCCGGGAATGGAGCTGCTCAGGGGGTGGCTGCGCAGGGCCTCACCATAAGTGACAGAAGCAGCGTGCTCATCCACCCTGTTTTGAGAAACACATTTTTCATTTATTTACCACATAACTGCAAGGAAGGGTGAATGCATCAATCCAGCCTCGGCAGGGGAACACTGAGCAACGTTGGGCACACTTGCTTCCAGTGCAGAATTTACACTAATGCCAAGGTGAAAAAAAAATACAACAACAAATCAAACTAAAAAAGGTTATCCTTATCTCACCCAAAGACTGCACTTAATTACTCTCCTGAAATAAAACTGAAGGGAAATAATTCATTGGCTCATGATTATTTTTTTGATGGCACTGAAACTGCATCAGGAGTATTGGAAAAAGTGTAAAAAGCGTTCTGTAGTAAAATGGGTTTAATTTTGTCAATAGATGGAAACTTCTTACTAGCAATGTTAATTGTGGCAGACTATTCTTCTACCTACATTCTCTTCTTTCTACAAATTAACTAGAAAATAAGAAGATACATTTGCTTCCACTTGACTACTAAGTTCATGTAGTACATTATACAGCTAAATACACTAGTGATAAGACAATCTTTCATCACCTTTCCTTACTTCCACTGACAAACAGATTTAAGAATCACAGGAGCTACCACATTTTGTCAGCCTGAATTGCATGGAAATATTGAAGGCTGTCTTGATCGGCTGTTTTAATCTGTGCCAGCTGTTAGAAATTACATTAATAGAAACATCTCCGCTGCAATTTTTAAATTCTTTAAGAATGGTAAAAGTTGAGAAGATAAAACAAAAGAACATGTTTATATTTCCTTCATAATGTGCTATTTTTTTATGATACCCTTCTAAAATTAGTCTAGTCCAGTATTTGCTGAAATTTATGACCTAATGGATTTATTACATGGCAAAGTAAGGAACTGATGACAAATTCTCTGGCCATAAAGTGTGATTCTTACTTAAAAATACATCATGATAAAGCAGAAAAAACCCACAAGGATTTGTTTAGACGTGTATGTCATGGCTCACCTTCCTGACTTCACTTTTCACCCTACCTAACAAAGTTATCCTACTCCAATTCAGCCAAATTCTCAAACATGAAAGAAGCTGAAAGCATGGTCTTGCATCTTGTCTTGAAGAATACGTCTGAAAGGTATTTGCAGACAGCAGTGGGGTCAGCACACAGTCCTCTCGGGTCACAGCAGTGGGGTCAGCACACAGTCCTCTCGGGTCCCATTCCAGCCCTGGAGGCTGGAGCACGCTTGGGTGGGTGCATGCTCTTCTGTCTCTTTTCCATCCCGGCACAACCTCTTCAGCCCAATGCCCTTCAACTTTTTCCTCCTGCACTCTGTTTCCTGACCCTTTTCCTGACCAACGCCATGGTCCACTCACCAGGTTTCTGGACCCAGTCCTCTTCCCAAACCCAAGACAAGCCCAGCCCCAGAGTAAGACTTTCTCTCTGGTCCCCGTCTAATCTCAGCCTTTCCACACCCTCCCTTCCTGGCTTCCCCTCCCAGTTTCTTTGCCAAGCTCATGTGTCCCCACCCCAACGTCCCCAATGACATTCCTCCCTCCTTAGGTCAGCTTCCCACTTCCCCTGACTCCAGCTACTCATTTCATTACTCTCCGTGTCCTTATCTGCTCCTTTCCTCTCGACTTAAATCACACGGCTCCCTCCTGTCCCACTGCCCCGGCTGACCACAGCAGGGGAATACAGGGGCAGAGGGCAAATGCTCAGGGTTTTGCGTCCCGCCCTTGGCACACCACAGTGGGAAGCCGCCTCCGCAAGGAAAGCCCAGCTCCTTTGCTCGACTGCAGGCGAGACCTTTCCCGGCTGCTCTCTGCAGCTGCAGTGCGATCAGCCACAGGCACCAAGAGGCTCAGACCTGCTCGCTGCGGCTGCAGTTTTTAAAGCACTTGCTTGAGTTTTAGAAGTCTGTAATGAGCAGGTGTACAGAATTTTTCTCCCCCCAGATCTTGTAACTTCACTGATTTTCATGGGGATTTAACCTGGCATTGGGAAAGGGCATATCCCAGCCTTCTACCAAATTTCAGCGTGCTGTTTCAGAGCAAAAAAACACCAAACCAATCCAGAGGAGACAATTCTTTTTTAACATGGGCAAAAGAGGTTTTATTTCTTGTATTGCAGGGATATCTGAACTACTTCGACAGAAATTTTCCTTCAGATTCATAGGACAGCACTTGGCATGGAAAACTTCACCCCAGCTGTTACTGTGACGGGCTAGGAGCTACTGATGAGAGAGTCATGTAGCAGCAGGTGATGCTACTGATAACCCATGGCCATTCCAGTTCGGCTGGTTATACTTTCTGCTTGAAAAATGTTGCCTGAGTCTAGGGGAACTCTACCAACATGGCTGCTGCTACATGCTCTCATGTGTCCAAGCACGTACATAGCCCCAGTCCTCATCAGCTTGCAGTTTATCAAGGAGATACCTAGTATGGAAATTGTAAGAGGATCGTCATCATCTTCCACAAACACTGAACCATAAGCTTTATAGATTTAATTATAAAGCCTGAAATAAACCAAATAATGCTTAGTCAGTGCAGGCTACTGTGGAGGGACAAGCATAATTAGCTGAAGATGGGAAGTTGCAAGTTTAGGGTAGCATGATGAAAAGTGTAAGAACATTAAAAAACACCTGGATTATCAACCTCAATTCTCTTGATTCACTGGAATTACTGCCCATTTATTCCTGTGTAGTGAGGTGGAAATCAGAGTAGTGCAGTGTGAGCCTTCTCTTGGCAGGCACTATGGAGCATGTAAGTGTGCTATGGGCCTGGCAAGGGGCCCAGGAATTTGCAGCACTACCCTCTCTGCTATGGGTACCATATGGGTACCAAAGACCAATAGGTCTTTCCTCTCCAAGGGTTAATAGATACCATGCACCGCGCTGGTAGCATGCTCATTTTTGTTGGGATTGTTCAGTACAGGGAGGTACATATGCCAACTCCTGCCTTTTCTGTTCCTGCCCTATTTTATGTTAATCTTTGCTGACCTGAACCAGCAGAGCTTCCTGAAACTGGACTAGAGTTTTCAGGAGGAATATATTGAAAACAACAAGGAAAAGATTTGCATCTACAGACAGATGTTAAGAGCACTTTAGCTGGCACGGTCAGATGCCTACCCTCTCTTTCCTTGCTCCAGGTCTTGCCTAAGGGGGCAAAGAGGCAGGGCAAGTCCCAAGTGAATCAGTTATGAAATATCTTCCAGCAATCTGGCATTTGCTTCAGGGACAACAGTCCTGAAGGAGTGAGGAACAGGGAGCAGGAGCAAGTGAGGAAGCAAAGACCCTGGCCTCCACAGCCCCCCAAGCAAACCACAACCCTGGCAGACCCCGACAGCTCCAGCAGGGCAAATTTGCATTCCCAAAGGGGGAGAAATACAGCCCTTTGGGCTATTTTGTTCCGGTCATGCCTTTCTGGCCTTACATACATACAGGATGGACTTGGAGAAATTACAGACTGTTCAGGAAGGAGTTAAACACCAAATACAAGAATGCCCCTACTTTCACCCAGGACAGCATGATTTTATTACACTCTTCTCTGAAAGTTGACAGGCTGCATGCCAAGCACTTTTTAATTTTTTTTTTTTTTTTACTTTCTCACACGCAGAAATTCTCCTCAAAACCTCTTACTTTTAAGCTAAGTGCCAAAAAATGCTCAAGTGCCAGCCAATGACTCATCTTTTAAAAGCCTGGCTTTTGGAAGGTGGTTTTCATTTCAGGAACTTGGGATTGCTTCCTGGATACTAAACATTGTGGGATCAATAATTAGACTAGAAAAATGTCAAAAAAGAAGGGGTTTAAATATTTAAACATCAGTCATCTTTGGGGGTTCTGTTAACTAGAGATATGTGGGAGTTCCAAGAGAAGGAGAAAACAGGAAGGCCAAGAGTTTGGCTGATGACTCAAAATGGCCAACATCCACTTTATTTTTTTTTTCATACTGAAACATATTTTAAATCATTTTAATCTCTTTTTAATAATGGAACCAGACACATACATCACATTGCCTTGGAAAGAGTAGAAACACTATCTTTTTTTTTTTACGTGGGTGCAAATGGAAAGCATATGATGACATTCCATCTCTTCCTCCCCTGTGCTATGCTTCACCCATTTCTCAACACACAACGCAAACATACGGCCTTTATTAGTGCTGTAGTTACATGTCATCATTTTGCCATCATGCAAGCCAAACTTTTGAAGTGCTCTTTTGCTTCTAGGGATTTCCTTGTTTACACACCACATAAAACCTTACTTGCACCAGGATGAAGGCGTGTGGGAGCACGGAAGCCTGTACACAGGTGAGGGCGTCTATCGGCAGGCAGGGAGGAGGAAGGGCACAGATCTGCTTTGAAGTCTGACACAAGCAAGGAGTGTTTCTCTTTGGAGGCAATACTGTTTATCAGCCCCAGCAGGACAGCGGCTGGACAACTCGAACAGCAGCTTTTTAGAGGGAATAAACAAAGTGGTAGAAGAAAATTTAGAAAGCAGAGGGGAAAAAAAAAAAAGAGATATTTATTAAGTCAGAAGCTAAACATGAATTACCTCTTTCTATGTTTGATGCAGGCTCTCCAGCATAGTATTCAGGGTAACTGTCTTTTTTTTTTTTTTTTTAATTTTGCTGAGATAATTTGTTCTTTATATATCAAGGCTAGCAATTATGTCTCTCAAAAGTTGCTTATAAACACAGTTCACTTCTTATGCATAGGACACACTGACAGTGTGCAGGTGCCCTTGTCCATGGGTGTTCTGGGTGAAATATATATAGCTATCTGGTTATTCTGGGACTGGTAACATCCTGGACTGACATTGCAATCAGTTAAGAAGCAGTTTTGAACGAGTCCAATGACATGGTATAGATTTTCCGGGAGTACGAAGGGCTATCAGAATTCTCTCCCACCTAATTTGCTCTTCTGTATCAAAGAGAAACTAGCACCAAATGTTTCAAAGTAAGGTCAAGAGCCCTTGATTTAGCTAGTTACAGCACTAACTGTCCCTGGAGAAAATTATTCCTAACCACTCAGCTGAAGCATGGGTATGTTTAGCAATTAGACAGCACACCACAACTTTGGGCCCTTTTTATCCATTGGTGTGTTTTGGAACAACTACTAATGGAACCATAGCTTATTTTTTTGCCTAACACAAATCAGCCACAAAACAGAAATTTCTCCTATCCTGTCAAAAGAAACAACCAACCAAACACACACTGTATCCACAAACCAGTCTTAGTTCCCAGAAATTAAGACTTTCAAACCATGTTACTAAGTGTCATAATGAAAACAGCCCGTGCTATCTTTTTTCCCAATGTGTTGAGAGCTGCAGGTTAGGTAACGTTATTCTTTTTCCGTTAAAATATATAAAAACATAGGCCACGCAGTTCTCTTTAAAAACCTCTCAGCGTGCCACATTGCACACACACAGCCAGCAACAAGCGTCGCCTACTGCCATGGTGCTGGAGGCAGGTTGTTATCTGGGCTGGTGAGCTGGTTCATATAGTGGCAGTCTTCAGACCTCCACTTAATTTCCTGCTTAATCACCACCTTTGCTTGCAGAGTCCAGTCCCGCAGGATGTGCAGGTCCCCGTTTTGTTACCAGGAGCAGGAGAGCTGCTTAGCTTCCTACACTAGGTGGCATGGAAGGACTAAGTTTCGCCACCCCTACCACTGTCCGATGGCAAACGATGCTCCTGCTCTGTGTCTTACAATCTCTTTTGCTTGTGTTCTGCAGAAATATTTATTTTTTCATTTAATCACCTGGTATAATTTTTATCAGGATAAACGCTGAAGCTCTTCTTTGAGGGGTTCCCTTGTGATTTTTCCATTCCAACTGAGTGGTGAGCTCTTCGATGTCCTTCGTGACTTTCCCTCTTGACTTTCCAACATTGACTTTCAGCAGCCAGATATTATACACTCTAACTCTGTACCTTACCCAGTTAAGTCTCAGGCTTCCCATTATTCCTCCTCGTTTCCCCATTGCTCTACATTCACATATGCCAAGAAACAGCCCTGACATCTTTGAACTTTTACAATTCACAAAGCAGGAACTTGGAAGCCTGTGTCTGAAAATACTTCCAGCTCCAACTTTAGATGTCTGAAATAGTCAGACTTCTTGAAGAGGTCAATTTGCTTCTTACCTTGCTCAACTACTAAGCTGATTACTGCAAATTATTGACCCTATAAAGCAACCAGGCTGGATCCATCAGCGCTGTCATTGGGAAGGGCAGCATTGCTCAATACTGTGATTGCACTAACAGCACAGCATGTGCACTGCTACAGCCTTGCTGCAGCCCTCCTAGTCCTTACCCCTACCCCACGGCAGATACAGATGTGTAATGAAGGTCATCTCAGTCAAGTCAGGATGGCCATCTGACCCTAAATCATTTGGATGCAAAAACTTAGAGCATAGTCAATACCTTGTATTATTGCCTCTCCAGCGTCACCACAAAGCACCTCATTTCTACCTGGCCATTTCCAATACTATATGCATGCAACGCCATTCCCATTACCTCACCGTTCTCTCAACACGCTACTTAAGAGCTTTCCAGCAAATAAACGGTGCCCATGCACCTCCCCCCTCCAGCCCATGTAAGTAATATCTGCCTTCCTCTGCCTGGGGGAACAACAGGGGTTAGATTATCTCTTGAGGTGCTTTCCACTCCTGTTTTCTATGATTCCCTGGGGACAGGCTTATCTCTGAGGTAACATCTTGCAGGACTCCAGGGTTACACTGGTGAGCGTGTTAAGGCCAGAAACAGGGAGGGAGATGTTTAGCATTAATGGCAGAGGCCTGACTTTTCAAAGTGGAAGATTTTCTCATCATGTGAACCGGGCTGAGTCATTCAGGTTTTGTCAGCTGGAGGTTCAGGAGAAGAGATGTCCCAAGACCGTTTACCGTATTTTTTAATCTGATCCTGCAGTCCCAGCTACTTAACTCTGTCTTGCCCTACTTTCTGCTCTCTTGTCCTTACTGAGGTGATTTTCCTTCCCTCTTCCTCACTGCCATACTGAGCTGGCACCTTCTCCCTTCCCTTCTGCCCGGCCCGACCCTCTATGCCAGGGTACAAGGAGAACCAGAGAGACCACCTGTACCAGGAGCAGAAAAAGAAAATGTAAAAAACACCTAGAAGCAGGCTGAAGCCAAGAAAGGCTGGAGTCAGGCACAAAGCTCAAGAGTATGTTTAACCCTAGTGTTGGTTCAAGGAGATGTCTAGTGCATATACGCTGTGACCTTTATAAATGCCTGTATTTCATCACTTGTTACACAGCGATAAGCACCACTAGTACATTTCGGTTTCCATGGTAGCTACAGAAGTGTACTTCCTGGCGGAAAAGAGTTCCTACGAGGAGCTATAGACTAGGGCACTGCCACCACTTGGCACAGGGGAGCCCACTGTGCAGCATGAAAGGGAGAAGGCAGCGCTACCACACAGCTCCCTCCTGGCTGCATACCACCCTGGGTTTCAAAACGGGGTGAAAAAACTCCGAGAAACTTCAAGGAAGACCTGGGAACAAACAAAATGAAATCATGCCTCTTGGATGACCGTATGGCAACACATGCTGTCCTCAGTTTCACCAGCGCAGGTGTAAACAAGAGCTAAAAATTACACATAGGGCACAAACAAACCCATGACAATGTGAAACACTATAAAGTTTTAATTGCCGCTTATTTGGTTAAGCCCTTCATAGCTCTCTGCTGGTGAGTCTTGAGCAATGTGGTCATTCCATCCTCGGGCTCATAAAAATTTACTGCACGCCTTCACGTGTTCTCCCTATATAGCTCCATTTTATTTCACTGGCAAAATACAGCCAGCTGGAGTTGCAGCTCTGATTAACTGAATGCTCGAGATGTAGAATGCAGTCCCCAGAATACATCATATTCATGGTAATATTCTGACTGTAAAAAAGGCTTGACTTTTTAAGCTGCTCCAGAGATGCAGATAAATGTAATGTGTCAGAAATAGGGACCACCTACACATCAGATCACACTTACAAGGATAATGTATGCAGGCATATAAAATTGCCAAGGAACACAAAGCCACCCAGAAAGGGGTACTTCCCCAGGCTACTGACTGGTTTATTCCACATTTCATTGACTTTATAAGGCAGCCGACTGACACTCGGTTTCAGCAGAGCCACCTGAAGGGATGAAATTGCACTGTTCTTGGATGGTCAGCACCAGGGACATTATGATTTTAAAATATCTTGCCAAACGACAAAGCCACGAGCAAACAACGTTGCAAATCAGAACCTTCTTACTTCAAAATCATAAACAAATCCGATGAATATAAGCTTCCTAGTAGAGGCACTGAAATGGCTCCATTAATTTTTAAGATTCCAGTTCTTAAGATTGCCAAAGCATTTTTAGGGGGAGGGAATTGAAACATTTTTCTGATATTCTAAAAAAAAGAAAAGGGGAAGAAAAGAAGGAAGGAACGTGGTTCTGTGACTCAGAGGTGCAACTGAAATAAAAATCTAAACATTGCCACAAGTGGGATCACTGAAGCCCAGAGCAAAAGTCTATGTCTTGGAAATTTCCAGAGGATCTTGGAAAAATTTATTGCTTTTAGGCAAAGAACAGCAAAATTAAAAGAATGTCAAAAAGAGAACTTGAGGATGAAACAAAATGGAGTACTTAAAGCTAAATCTTACTATTTCTACAGTCAAAGCAGTAAATATTGATTGATATATAGCTTGGTATTGTAAACCTATATTTCAAGCTTACTGCTCTTGTTCCACACATCTGAGGAGCAGAAGACAGGAAGAGTCATCATCAATGTGCTAATGCCAGGTAATTCTTCATCTTTCTCAATAAATCTGAACACTGTTCTTGGTCGGTTTCCCAGAGTTGATCTGAAATGCCCTCAAACAAAAGCAGCCAGCTTTGCTTAATCCAGATAAGATCCTGTAGTAAGCCTTTGGAAGAAACAGCAGGGATGAAGAAGGTGTAGTGGCACCCCAGCTCCCACCTCAGACACGTACGTCCGTCACCGTGGACTGTTTTGTCCAGATGCTCTGTGTTGCCAAATTTATACCCCACGGTTACGCTGGCGATTGAAACCTGGGATAGAAGGGGAATGTCATGCTTAAGCCCTGCACACAGCACTGTGTCCCTGCACTTCCCAGGTGAGCGCTCCAGCCGCCCGGGCACCGTTCGCACTCTTGCTCTCCGGGGAGCCCTGGGTGCCCGCTCAAAGCTCTGGTGCATCCTTTAGAGGCAGATCTGAATCTAGCTCTTCCACCTTGCAGATGAATGAATGTCCTACAAATCCCTGTCCGGTTACTCTAAACTTAGCTGGGTCTCCTTAGATACTCCCTTTGAAGCCAGTCTACTCGGAATAAAATACTTTCAACAGGCGCTGAAGCAGAAGACAAATGTGAAAGTGATTCACACGTCTGGGAAGTGGATGTTTGGCTTCTAGAGCATGTTGCAGTGAATGTAAAATGCCGCACGCAGAGTGGATGTCTCATCAGGAGAGACCAAGGAGCAATGCTCCAAGCCTTGCATAGGCACAACCAGCTTGCAGGCGGTTAGTAAAAACATTGCCCTGTGTGGCACATGCTCTCAGATTTCTTCAGAGATGGAAACTGAACGAGTTCTCCTAAGGCTTGATGCATGCTCCAGGCTACTGAGTAATATATCCTCCCACAGCAGCTTTTGTGAATCTAGCATTTACTTCTTTGGTCTGCAAGGATCTAAATCAAAGTCTTTTGAACACATTAGATGTTCTGAGATTTTGCTTCACCAGGAAACCAAATTTTTAAAATTTTGTTTAAAGTTTTTTTTGTCTTAGAATGAGGGCGTGAGTTGGCATCTGAGCCAAAAAAATCAGTTAAATGCGCAGCTCTTCTGGTGGCAGATTGTTCCCTGTAGGAGGTCTCTGGTTGTTCTTCACATCTCATGGGTGTTACAGAAGTAGTTCTCAGGGAACTATAAAAAAGGAGAAAGGAAGGTTGTTTGGCATATTCAGAATAGAGTGTTCATGTAATCAGAAGAAAATATTGCATTGAGTTCTGTGAATGGTACACAGATACTATGGGCAATTGGAGCCTTATACGTTTATATAACTCGTAATTACTTAATTCAATTATTCAAAGAAAATTACTTCACACCCCCACAAAATACCCTGTATCTTACTAAGGAGACAGATATGCCTGGTTTTACACTCAAGTAATGTCACCTCCAGCAGAAGCTCATTTATTAAAATACCAGAATACTGCCATATGATGCCTATCGTAACACCCACCTCCCACACACGCAAGGCAGTGTGCGTCTTATAACAAAGGAGGCATTCATAGCTATTATCTTGAAAGGTAGTAGGGGCGATAAATGCATTAAAGCGACTAGAGAAATGCTCACTTCACCAAAGAAAAGCTAAAATAGCTTTGGGCTGTTTTTACTGTAAGTTGAGGTTCCTCCACACTTGCTATCCCAGGACCAACTCCCCCTCGCACGGTCAAAAACTTTATTGTAGCTCTGAACTTCACCTGAGCTTTACAGCTACCGAGAACCCCAAAACCAAACGCTTCACCCTGTGCTCCCAAAAGGTCCAAAATTAAATTTGGATCTCAGCTCTTTGGCTAGGGCCCTTTGGCTAAGATGCTTTGCGGCTTCGCCCGGACCTGTTACCACCAGGACGTCTGCTGCCAGTTCGAGCTCTGTCGCAGGCAGGAGCAGGAGCAGGAGCAGGAGCAGGAGCAGGGCTCCCGAGAGCCCCTTTGGTTTGGGTTAGACAGATTTGGTGACTGGATTCACTGCTCCCTTGCAGCAACTCGTTTTGTTTTTATTATCGCTACAACAGCTCTCAGTCTATTAATATGCCTTTTGTGCAAAAACCAGTCTGGCACTTTCAAGAAGGAAAAGGTGGTAATGAAGAGACTTGCAAGCTCCTAAACACACTCCAAACTATTAGGAAAAATTAGTGAGAGCTAGAAATTCTTGGGACAAAATTAAAGAAAAAAATGAAAAAGCAAAGCCCAACCTCAGTACTGCCAGGTCACTCTATGCAAAGTGAGTTCTCTGATTTATTCCTTTGCCATTACTTTTGCTGAATATTTTAAAAAGATATTTTAAACAGATTTCCAGTGAAGCAGCCTGACAAATGACGCTTTAAATTAGAGGTCAGGCCTCTGCGTTGGCCACGTGAAGTTGGCGACAACCTGTTTGTCCAGTCGGTAGCTGAAAGTGCTCAGCAGGTTTAACTGCAAAGGTGACAGCTTTGCTTTCTTAGCTCCGATTGTGTTATTCAGAGCAACCCGCCACGTCGCTGGTGTCGAAACTCGCAAAGCCCCCTGAGACCCAACCCGGGCACAAGCTGCTTCCAAACCGGAACAGCCAGATTTGGGGGTTTTTACATTAGCCACAGGACAGAGATCAGCAGTCATGAGGTTCACGTAGGTTAGACCTTCCCCTTTCCTTCGTCGAGTTTAACTCCTGAAGCACAGCAGATGCACGCTTCGCCTCAACGCCGTGTCCCGACCGGTGCACGCAGGAGGCAGGAAAATCTAATCCGTGCTATATAAAGCAGCAGAAACACGCACATTGTGTAACAAATGTCTGTGAAAGGAGATAAAGAGACAGCCCGATTTCTTTCCATTTTTTGTTTGCCTGTGTCCTCATTCCCCTCTGCCCACCCGCCTTGCTGTCTGGGGGAGGCTTCACATTGCATTAGTGTTACCGCCCGTGCCTCAGCCGGCCGTCGCAGAGGGCTCGCCGCTGTGCCACCGCCGCTGGCCACCTGGCAGCTGGTGTGGTGACAGCCTCCGACAGGCAGGACAGGGGCCTCTCCGCAGTGACAGACCCTGAGCCCGAGGGGCAGAAGAGGGTCTGGAGGCAGATCTGCTGGGGAGCGGAGCAGCAACACGGCGCCGCAGCCCTTCCCATCTCTGGCCACCACTTCCAGCTGCCGTAGCTAGCGTAGCTTCTGTAGCTCTCAAAGCCTACTGTCTTAACGCTGATGATCCCTAGTTAGACCTCGACTCCCAGCAGTGAAAAGATATCTTTTCTTTTTTTTTTTTTTTTCCCCAGGGAACTCCATGGTACTGCGCAATGCCTCTGGTATCTAACCTCATTAAAGGAGCTCATCTAACTCCGCTGTACTGAGGAAACTCTCACCTCCTCAAGGGCAATGACTCAAGATACTAATCAGCGCAACGAGGATGTCTGAGGGTTTTTCCATCCACTACTTCAGTCTGGGCTATACTTTTCCTTCCCCTACTACTGCAGCCACAAACACGGCGCTCGCATTGCCGAGGAAGGCATCCAGCCACTTCTTGTGCGGAATGCCTCGGGTATGTTTAAATTTAAGTCAAATGCCAAATAAAAGTGGCCCTGGGCACGCCCAGAAGACACTATTTTCTGCCTTTCCATACCCTTCCCTCTTTACTGCTATCTGTTACTGTTTTCTTTGGTGAAAGAAAACAGTAACTTTTTGGTGAAAGAAAACAGTTTCTTTTGTTTTCTTTCTGCCATCATTTTACCATTTCAGGGTTTGAGCAGAGGAAGACACCCCTTCTGAAGAAGACCCTTAAAGGAGATATGGCTCCTACATTTGGCCCTCAAACATAGTCACAGCTGCTGACCATCACGGCTTTATCCCTGGCTGTTGAAGAGGTGAGATAGGATCACCCTGACCATTCAGAAATACGTCTTCCTAAGGCCTGACCTAACAACATCACACCGGTTAAAGCCGCTCTGCTCACATCTCTGGAGATAAAGTTGGAAAGTTCTAGCCTTCCTGAAGTTATGAGTAGTGAAGGGACTGACAGCAGCCACACACAGAATATGGGGATTTTCTGAAACACCGAGGACACCCCCACTCCCGCTTACTTTCCCTGACGGTGCCTGCCCCAGTCCTTCAGGCCTGTACAGCAAATCCTCGTCAGGACTTATTGCTAACAACACTGAGCCACCTCCAAAAGGTTATTATTAAAAGTCATTCATTACATTAATTTGCAACCCTCATTTAACGTCAGCAGACCTTTATCTTTCAGCCTGGGGGGTTATGCTAGCTCCTGCACGCCAAAGCCCAATCATAACAAGTGTCTCAGGTTGTAATTACAGGGTGATTTCCAATGATACCAACTGCCTATTTTGCCTCCGTACATTTTCAAGGCCAAAGGTTGCCTCCCTATTTCAATTCCTGTGTGTCTACACTGGGGGAAAAAAAAAAAAATCCTTTAATAAATGGATAAATTATTGGAAAGAAAACCCATTATGAATAAATAGACTGGACCGCCTATGTCTGTGCTCGACGCAGGCGGAGAGGAGATGGGGCTGGCTGGGGCGGGAGCAGAGCGTGCTCTCGGCAGGCAGGGGAACGCCGGGGCACCTGGCTGCTCCCTCTTTCATTAGGAGGGGAAGGAGCGGGGCAATTTCAGACCTCATTCCTCATTTCTCTGAGGCTGATAAGTTGAAATCAGTCAGATTCCTCCCACGTTTCTCCTCCTCCACCGCCACGGTGCGTTAAACCTTCTTGACTCAAAAAATGATGCCTGCTACTCGCTCAGCTCCATTCTGTGCCCTTGGGCTGAGGGAGAAGCTAGCTCAGCGAGCCACTCAGTCAGGGGCTTAAAGATAGATACACAGCTAAGTGCTTGGCTGGGTCAGGGCCCTCTTAGTTTCGAAAAACATGCTTTTGCAAGGGGTGTGTTAAGAGATTTAGGATGCTGTCTTGACCGAGTTCCTTCATAATTCCCTAGCACAGAGCTAGAACCTCTCAAAATACTCTTGTTAGGTTCTTCCTTTTTTCTTCCAAAAATAAATCAAGGCGAAATTATATTTCAAGAAGCAAGCAAAGGAACCGAGGCGTATTTATATTCTGATTTACACAACAATTAATGATAAGCAACATAATGAAGTCCTAGATTAATGGAGAGGGGGAGAGTTATGAATATAAACACTGCTGAAACATTTTTGATGTATGTTTTCTGGTCGGGATGAGCAGTTATCTTTAACCTGAGCCAAATTTCAGGAATGCAATAATTTCCGTTGAAAATAACATTGTGTTTCACATTATTTTTTTGTGGTTATGCAAGTATTTGATAAATACACTGTCGATGGACAACAAGAAAGACAATATTTTACCTAGAGAAGGTGTACTGAGCCTAAGACACAACAAGGGATAATGAATGATTATGTCAGAGAGTAATTAATTTTATTGGTTGTGTACTAAGAATTATTATTTTTTCTACAACCTGTCACATATACTCCTATATTCATATCAATTACAAGATAAATAACTTTTTTTTTAACCCAAGCTGTAAGAAAAAAATTAAAGTAAGAGTAGAGCCTAGAAAGTGAAAATAATCGCAAGAAATTTTTGTTAGGTTAACTATAGGCATAAGGAATTTGGTCAGATGTTAGAAACACATCCAACAAGATGATCCCAGCCTATTTAAAGGTTGTGGAATGCATCTCTCCCTTCAACAACGAAACTGTTGACAAGCTGCCAAAACTCTGAACTGCAAATCCTCCAACCATGAATAAATCAAAGGAAATTCCAAGAAATAACTAAGGCAGCTTAAATGACTTATTTTGCTATAGTAACTGCAAATTCTCCACGAAGATATATGGGATCTGCCACAAGTCAAACGTATTTAAGCCACCCTTGGTGGGTATTATGACTCTGCTGGTAAAGACACGTTGTATAGAATCCAAGCATGTCTGCAAGGACCTGATCTAGTTCCTGCCGAAGACTGGATTTGTGCTGTAGACTCAATAAGCTAATTAGAGTGAAATGGCCAGTAGGCTGCACTGTTGATCTGGGAACACCATGTACTTTTATTTCAGGGGGTATTTATGTGGCTGGGGAAAATCTTTTCCTCCCAGGGAAGGGACCTCAGGGGAGTGCACTCAAGGAAATGCATTACTTCGAGTAGCACACTTATTAAGCAGGCTTTAGCAAGTCAACCCGCCTGCTACCATCCCGGGCCCTGCGTTGGCCTGAGCAGTTAGCAGTTTGGGCCATGCAGAGTGCTGCCATTAGGATGGCTGGCTGGCACCAGTCAAGTGTTTCTTGGGCCTTGACTGTTTTATTTACAAAGAAGGTGCGAAGACCTGTTTTCCTTAACAGGGAGGAAACTATCAGGAGAGCGCTGTGACTAAAGAGAAGAAGAGGGATATGCCCAGTCCCAGAGGCACGGTGCTTCACTGTGAAGACAGCCAAGCCCCAATGAACTCTTCCCCCATCCTGTGGGATGCTGGCGTGGGTGGTCTGCCAAGCCCTCGTAAACTCACTGAATAACTGTCGGTTCAAAACCATCTCTGTAGATGACTTTATCAGATCTGGTCAAGAATTTTATTACTCTCAGAGTCTCTTGGCTCCTTCCTGGAGAAACTTCCAGCCATTTTGTAAAGTAGTTGGCTGCTGACAGCAAATATTGATTGCCTACTTCTGCCTCAAGCAAAGGCTTACACACATCAAAACCAAACCAAAACAAAGCAAAACCATGATCCATTGATGATCCCATGAGATACGGCTGCACAAGGGCTGCTCTTGTCTTACATGGATCCTTTTCCGTAACACAAACATTACCTCTCCTGTGCCAATGCTCTTTACCCTGCCTACATTTTATGCGGTTCTTTATGTGAAGGGAAATCACTAAGAGACTGCATCGAGTTTGCTGTCAGTGGAGATTTTTTTAACCAGGCTGCTGAGGGAAGCTGAAGGACAAGGTGATGTTAGGACACTTCCTATTTTGAAGGGAGACATTTTCATCTCTTTGTACTTTGTAGATTCCTTATAAATGATCATGTATTAAATCTACTGGTTCACTTTTTCTTTTGGGGTTGCCACAGCTCTCTCTTATAAAATAAGCATGTTGTTTGTGTGGATCAGAAGTATTGCACAAACAGGTAAGAATCCATAACCTGTGAGACCTCTGATAGCTAAAATTTTAAATTCATCTGTAAACCTGGACTTCAAAACCACTCAGCTGATGGCTGCTTTTTTCTTTTTCCACTCTTTGCTAGAACACTATTGCAGTATACAATTTATTATGTCTTCTGCTTTCTGAGGCAGGGCCACTTTACCACAGCAAACCATTTGCCTACAAACTATTTGCTTGATCTGCTCACGTAAAAGTCCTGTTTTCTGGCATTTATGACGTAACTTAACAGCAAAGAAATCCACTGTCCCAGCTATCCAGAGATTATTGTTCAAACTTCAGAAGTCCATTTTCCAAATTTCCATAATTTCCCCAGATCTGAACAGTTGCACAACTCCACATCACATTCTGCACCTGAGACTAATACGAGGCTTATTTTGGGTCCCTTATTCTCTAGCATTGCTCTGCATGACCCTTCTCACTATAGTCATGTCATGTGTGAGCCAGCACCCATATTCCTGTGCAATTCCCAGGTGTTACTGCATTTCAATCCTCAAATTCTCATTTTAGTGTGTCTCATGTCTTCCTTCTTTGCCCATTGTATTGGGGTACAATTCCCTCAAATGGCTGAGTGGCCTTCACTAAGCTTTTGGGATGTTCTGTTGGAAGCAGCCTCAACCTTATGGAAGTCCTTTCATGACTTTTTTTCCTCGTTGCACCCAATTGATCCACTCGCCTCAAGTTTCTGTATCGCTGCCAATTTCCATGGGTTTACCAAGCAAATATAGTGCTTTTCAAAAGTCTTCAAAAATATCACAGCCCAGTTTTACATCCTCCTTTCCCTCATGTTTATTCAACAGAAAGTTGCCCTTGCCAAGCTTGCAATGATGGGCTGCCTTCCAACCAGGGGCTCCTTCCACTTCCACTGGGCTACTGCAGGGATTCGTCGGTGCATTGCACATACCCCTGGCACCTCCTCTCACCCTCTTCTCACTGCCTTCGCTCTGAAAGGCAGAATCTAGCTCAATACCTAACAGTTGTCCAGAATCTGTTTATCCTGTAAATCCATGCTAAAATGAAGGTGTGCTCTCTCTCGTGTGCTCATGCGTGCGTTCCCTCACTCTCTCTGAAGGCTGCAGGGGTTAGGTGAGACCTAGTCCCTTGGAAGAGGATTTCCTGGGATGACAAGGATCTCGCTCCCCAGAGGAGATCAGTAGCTTCTTATAATTGTTTTAAGTTGAGTATATCTAGCGTGCGCATCAGTCTCACTGTGTCTGGAGCTGCTGTTGCAACATCTGGCTAAGCGCACCTTGTCAGCCACACAATAGTATGAGTCAGCTGCAACACCGAACCCTTGCGTGTCTTGAGCCTTTGGGGGTGAGCAAGAGTCCAGACACTCTACCTGTCTTGGGGGTCAGTAAACAAATTCTTGAGGAGTAGATCCTCCACCTAGTCCTGTTTCCCAAGGAGTGAGACCCACAGGAAAACTACCTGTTCCTGAGGTCCAGACAGAGGTCCCAGAGTTTCACTTTCCCAGAGTTTTAGGGGAGAAGTAAACCTTCTGGTTTATGTATTAACTCTTCAGGAACACAAATACCGTATGTAACCAAACGTGCAAAAATCAGTAGATACGTGTACGTAATCTTTCTGGGTTTTGTTTACCTTTTTTTAAAGCTTTAATTGAATTCCAAGGACAAACATCTTCACTGAACAGCTTTTGCCCCTAGCCCCTTGGCTCATCCACCCTCTTGGGTGTCCTTGGTAATCCATGTGCATTCAACAGTGCTGGGATTTCCCTGTCTTAAGGATTTCCTCCTGCAGGCTGTTCCTCAGCTGTATAAGCTGATCGAGGTTTAAAATGATTCAAGAGGGTACATTCTCCATCCTCTGTCAGATCAGTTTCTGATTCCCCCTATCTGATGACAACAGTACCTTGCCAGGTGACAGCATTGCCAAACTAAGTTATGCAGTGATGAACCAGTTTGACTTGACAGGAGAGAGCTTATTGCTCAGAATGAGTGCATTGCAATGGTATCACTAATTATCAGTGCGAGCCCTGTGCCAGGTCCTCCTAGGAACGTTAGTCGAGTCAGAGGGTGAAAGGTAGTAGCAACACAAAGATCAGCCTTCTGATAAAACGGAGTTTTCCATATCACACAAATGTACAGGATCCATAACCCATAAACTGTTCTTAGACAGATTCCCCAAATCATCACGTCTGCCGTAGACACCAGCTGCCCCCAGCGTAACAAAATATTACAGTACTTATTCTATTGTATGTCCTGACTAATATACCTCTTTTGGCTCACTAGAGTGCACTGGATATTAATGTGCCACAAGTACAATGTGGAGAAGAATCCAGCAAAATAAATGTTCAGTACCATGGAAGCAACCTATCTTCCCATGATATCAAGAAGCACTTAACACGAGAGCAACGATTTATATCTGTTACTGTGCTGGTTTTGGCTGGGACAGAGTTCATTTTCTTCACAGTAGCTAGTATGGGGCTATGTTTTGGATTTGTGCTGAAAACAGTGTTGATAATATAGAGATGTTTTAGCTGTTGCTAGGTAGTGCTTATACTAAATCAAGGACTTTTCAGCTTCCCATGCTCTGCCAGGTGCACAAGAAGCTGGGAGGGGGCACAGCCAAAATAGTTGATCCAAACTGGCCAAAGGGCTATTCCACACCATATGAGGTCATGCTCAGCATAGAAAGCTGGGGGGAGAAGAAGGAAGGGGGGGACGTTTGGAGTGATGGCGTTTGTCTTCCCAGGTAACCGTTACGCGTGAGGGAGCCCTGCTTTCCTGGAGATGGCTGAACACCTGCCTGCCCATGGGAAGCAGTGAATGAATTCCTCGTTTTGCTTTGCTTATGTGCACCACTTTTGCTCTCCCTATTAAACTGTCTTTATCTCAGCCCACGAGATTTCTCACTTTTACCCTTCCGATTCTCTCCCCCATCCCACCGGGGAGCAGAGAGCAAGTGGCTGGGTGGTGCTTAGCTGCTGGCTGGGGTTAAACCACGGCAGTTACCCATGACACTGGTACTTTAGGATATTGTTCTAAATTAATGCATCTTGTCACTCAGAATACAGAAAAATAAAGGCAGAATTTTCTAGTTTACTCTTGTTCCACGTATCTCATTTTATACTTGAAATTTGAATTCTTCCCCTTTTGAGTTAGAGTCTTAAATGAAATATTCTAAACAAAGGTTTGGATGTTTATTTGCTTTTGAGCAGTTGACTTCTCTATCTGGAACGTTCAATAAACCCAAAGCTTCCAAAAAGCAATTCACTACAAGTTAGAAGTCGGTTTCAAATATTTTACCTGGCCCCATTCTCAGCAGCAGCCAGCTCCTCACGTACAGCTCTTTGTTAGAATATCTTTTCACGTATTTGGATATTTGAACTTGTTCTCACACAAAGACCTGCTGTAATTTCATTGCTCCTGTGAGGGACTGGTATCTGAACAGGAACATCATAAAAAGATCATGTAATAGGAAATATAACCTGGTATAAGAAGACTCCAGCACTCCTAGAGGTATTTTTGCTGTTTTGTTTATTGTTATCTCCCCCTCTTTTGGTTATCAGTTTGCACTTTAAAAAGACCAGTGTCCCATCCCTGACTCTTGGGAAACTGTGAGCTTTGCCCTTTTTTCAGAGCCTTCCTCTGGCCT
The DNA here is from genome assembly GCF_035582795.1 of Mycteria americana. NCBI lineage: Eukaryota > Metazoa > Chordata > Aves > Ciconiiformes > Ciconiidae > Mycteria > Mycteria americana. The sequence continues at coordinate 68,117,483 of NC_134367.1, forward strand.
GGGCATTTGTAGCCTGGGGCTCAGTCCCCCCAGGCCTCCCCGAGTAGCCTCCAGATTTCAGTGCTGGGGGGAACAAACACTCCAAAGCTTGCAGTTTTTCCTCATGCCTTATTGTCAGCTGTCAGTAAACTGTCACTAGGCTGGTGATGAAGGGCAACCATCACAAATTGTACCACTGAGACAACAGGAAAATGTTTAAAAAACTTAAGCTTGCTGTGACACCGTGAGTTTGCAGCACTGAGGGTTATGATAGCAACCATCACCACAATGTTATACTCTGTGAGGTGGAAACAATTTTTAAATACAACTGTGTATGGTTTGTTGAAGCCATGTATAGTCTAAGGACAGATATATTTGGTCCACAAAAGCACAGATCTGGTTTTGGTTGCCATTAATACATTTTGTACCCACCTGGAAACCTCAGAAAGTCAAAGCAAAACTCAGCTCCAGGCAGCTTTTTTCATCCAGCTGCTCGTCAAAATAAGGTAAAATTAAAAGCCAAATCCTCTGCTGAATTAAATCACGATAGCTCTGTTATAGGACCTACACCAGCAGAGATGAGGCGCTCTGGAGGGCTGCACAGGAGCGGAGCTCTCCCAAGCCCTCCCCGTGCACTAGGGACAGGCTCACGTCTCCCCAGGGGCCAGAAGCAGGCTCCGCATGGAAATTTGGCCTCCAGCATATGGTAGAGGGTTATCTAACCCGGGAGCGTGGAAACAACCGCTGGGTTTCCTGTGCTATAGAAATAGGGTTACCCGTTACTCTGCCACAAGTGTTGTGCTTGGAAGGATGCACTGTCTGAAATAAAATCTTGGCCAAAGACGCAGACAAAATCTGTGACTAAAAGAGCTTACAAGTTAAGGCATAGACCATACGATGATTTTAAATATGTTTAGTCAATGGGGCCTCTCTGGGTGTGTAAAGTTAAGCACATACCTCCAGCTTTGTAGGACCAACCCCCCTGAAATTTGCCTCTGTGGGAGTTTGGTACAGACACACAGTTTTTCCATCCTCCCGGTCTTTTCTTCTTATGGAGCATTTGCACACAAAACCTCCCACAGCTCTTCCTGAGGTAGGAAGCCTTTGGAGGGTATGCTGGGGAGCTCAGTTTTTCCTTCACAATGAGCAAGGCAAGTACAATTAATGCACAGAAAGTAAAGCTTTTCCCCCCAGGAGCTGGAAGCTCCTTTTCTGGCACTCCCAGCTCTTCTTAGCAAGCACCAGGCATTAGTCATGAACGTGAACTCCCCAACCCCCAGCCCAACTGGGGTACATTTAATGCTACATAGCACAGCCCTTATTCATGTTAATAAACACCCGCTCACTTAAGTAATCCCATTGATGTCATCAGCGTGAGCACGAATTGCAAAATCTAGCTGCCTTTAAGTAGCATTGTGTGTTATAGGGTTGGTTTTAGCGCAGGTATAAATTTTTATCCGTTCAGCTTATACAACCTGTCTCATCATCCAGCTGAGCTCTGGGTTCCCCACCAAGGTGGTAGATTCGTCTTCATCCCAGAGGCCACGCAGTCTCCCGAGCTTCCCTCTGCTTTCCCAGAGGATTTCTGTGGATACAAAGCAACAGCCTTGATGGCAACTCTCTCCTTAGCTTCAGTCCCTGGTATCACTTTCAAAATTACTGGCAGCCAACTCTCCTCTATCATTAGGATCCCAGACGCCAGCAGAAACCAGGTGCAAAAGAAGGAAATAACATTTCCAACTCAGATCTGCAATCTGAATTCCTAAAGCGCAAAGGAGCTCACGTATGCTGTAAGGCAAACCCTGGGAGGTAATGTTTGCCTGTAGTTTGACTTTTCACTAAGATAATGAGAGTAAGCATACCTCTGAGCGACGAGTTGAGCCTGTTCCCCCTCCTCAGGTGAGCCAGCCTGCTCATAGGTCAGAGTAGCTCGTAGCTGGGCAGTAGCTTAAACTCCAGTGAGAGAGGCTGGAGCTGATGGGACTGTGGCTGGGCATTTTGGGCAGGCTGTAGCCATGTACACTGACTCCAAATGCATCTCCAGTGAGAGAGGCTGGAGCTGATGGGACTGTGGCTGGGCATTTTGGGCAGGCTGTAGCCATGTACACTGACTCCAAATGCATTTCCACTGAGAGAGGCGGGCGACTTACTAAGCTTTGTGGATCAAAAAGGATGAGATGCTGTGGGATCACATAACCACTTCGTTAATACAATAGTCTTTTTCTAAGTCTCAAAATAGCCTGCCAAGAAAAGGGCAATGGTTCAAGCTGTGGTTTAGGCGCCGAGTTTTCCAGGTGGAGGACACAAACAAGGGCCTGGGCAGCTCTCGTAGATCCTGCTGGAAGAGGGCACAGCATAAAGCAGATACCTCACAAGTTCTCCAAGCAGCTTGCCCACCACGGAGCAGGGTTCCACCTCCGAGGAGGTATGGCAGGGCTGAGCCACATGACAGCCCTGGGCTGTGCAAACAGCCCCGCGCCGGAGGAGCCTCGGCAGCGGCATGCAGGGATAGCCAGGGCTGGGAGGACACGTGCAGCAGGGCACCGTGTTCCAGTGGGGTGTCCAGTGTTTGCTCATCAGCTGGTGCCCACCACTGGGTGAAGGAGGTTGATTTATAGTCTGCCCTACCAACTGGTGTTTGCGCCTGCACTGCTTGCACTGGGAGAGTTGTGACACTGTTCAAGGATATGTGACCATTTTCCTCTACAGTCCTTGGGTATGTAAGACTTATTAGTTCCTCTGAGACCAGGGCTAGCTAGGCTTTGCCCAGCAGACAGCCCCAGAGGATCTGTCTTACCTGTAGTAAGAGAGGATTTTATGTAGGAAGGAAGAGGATCTTGCTGACTTAAACTCTGACAAAGTTCTTGACATCCTGCGTGGTAAACAGGGAGTGAGGGGCTGCAGGAGTTAGGAGAGAGAAACAACAGGAAAAGGGTGAAACACGGACACAAGGCTCTGGTGAAAAGAAAATTATATCTAGGGCTCGAGAGCCAAACTTTTAGAAACTTACGGGCCTCTGCTAAAAGCATGCCTATGCTGTGGGTGCACAACACAGCAATGGGTGCCCAGGCATGTAGCTCTTCATGCGGTTGCAGAGAGCCCTTGACACGCAGCAATGCCAGCAGCCTGCAGGCAAAGAGCTGGTGGCCCTGCCAATGGTGCCAAAATGCCCCCAGTCTGCCCACACCCCCTGCATTCACCAGCTCCAGTCCTCCCCTGTTTACCCGTTGCTTTGCTACAGGCAGTCAAAGCTCTTGGCAGAAGACGGCCCTGATGGCTGCCCTCCCCACGTCAGCTGTCATCTTCTTGGCGCTTGGGCTGGCTTGTGTGTGTACAGGCTATGCATGCACGCCCTCCGCACAGATATGCGCAGGGTGCGGTTACGAAGCATCCATAGGGTTTCTTCCTAGGCAAGGACATACTTCTACCAGCCTGTATTTACATAGGACTTGGAGAACAAACTAAAGGCCAACCCTGTATATGTTAAGAAACACCCTGAAACCAGGAGAGAAACAAGCAGCACTAGGAACCAGGTTTTAATAAGTCACAAGAAGAAAATAGCTTGAGTATGGTATGAACTAGCTGTATGAGCAGACCAAGTGGACCTACGGCATCGAAGGACTCTGAAACAGACAGTCCGTGCTGGAAAAAAATGTTCACTAATATGGACGTGTAAATTTTTCACAACGAGGTGGAAACATCAGAAATAACAATATCGGCATCTGCCTGAGGACAGTTGCTACCTTCTTATAACCATTTTTTTTTGCATCTGGTTCCATTTATGACTCATACTTCCCAAAAAAGCCATATGTTGCTGCAGAAGGCCTTTAACTTTGCTTGATTCGTATTGAGCTGTACTCCTGGCTGTCAGCCAAGTAAATGTAATAAAACCACTTTTTCCATCAAAAAATAAAAATGAAATCCCATTTGCAGTGAGATTTAATTAGCAGCCAGTAAGTCATTTTGGTGTTGAAAGCATGCACACTCATGTTTTGTTATAGCCTGATTTGCACCTTCAAACTCCATTGTAGCATTTTATTCGTTATAATACAGAAAGGTTTCCTCTCCCCCCCGCCCCAGCCTTCATTTCACTGCAGATCCTGTAGCGTTAGAATGATGCTAAATTTTTGGAAAATGTAACACCCTCTGAGCTCTTCTCTTTGGATGTCACAGTTTGCATCACCTATTTAGAACATTGTGACATTGATGATTTTAACACCCCGAACACCGAGCTGACAACAGTAATTTCTGCTGAAATAAGCAGTCTATCAAGAAACTTGTGTATAAAATGAGGAGCTGGCATCCCATTAAAGCCCACAGAATACAGATGACTAAATCAGCGTCACTGCTGATGTTTCTGAAACTAACAGGCCGAGGAGGGGGGGGGCGGGTTGGAGAATCTATCCTACCTATTTAAAAGTCCGAGACTTTCTTCTTCACTGCCCTTTTTAATTTAATGAAATTCTCAGGTAATGCGCATTGTGACAACACATTTTTGGCTCCTGTCTCATATTCCCCCAGGGAGGGGTAACGTTTGACACCGTTGGCATTATTTTGAATACCTTAATTTTAAGAAAAACAGCAAACCGAACCGTTGGGAGGGTTTAGCTTGTCCCCTTTCCTGGAAAATCAGACTGCAGGAGCCAGGAAACTTTGCAGGCTCCAGGATACAGAATTTCCAAGTACTTTTCGGGAGCTCGCGGGGCACGCACCGGCCAGAGCAGCCTCAAACGGTGCATCCCCCAGGAACGGGCCACCTGGAGCCCCCCGCCAGCCCCCTGCCCTGCCCTGCCCTGCCAGGCTGAGCCCCCCGGCCAGCGCTGCCCCACGCGTGGCTTTCCTGGCACCGGCCGAGGCAGAGCACGGCCGCGCAGCAGCAGCTAGAGAGCAAGCCCAGCCAAAGTTTAGGCTGCTTAAAGCAGCGTTAACTCTCACTTGGATTTCTGCATGGAAATCCAGGGGGTTAGCGCAGGGCAGTGCTCTAGACAGCGGCTGATCCTTTGCTCTCGCAGCCTGGCAGGGATCCAGCTCTGCAGAGAGCCAGCAAAAACGTTTCGCGGGATCCCGCAGAGCAGGGGCAACACCACGGGGGTGTCAGCCCCCTCCGCCTCTTCCCGCCGCCTGTGTTAATTGATGGAGCAGGCAGCGGGGCCCAGCTTACCATATCGCCCAGCCGCCTTCACCCCCCACCCAGCTGAGAGATCAGCTGCATCTGAATCCCTTCTGCTCGCAGTAGGACCAGAGGAAATACAGATGGAAAAAACTATTAGACCATTTAGCTCATCTTCTGCCAGAGAAAGGCTGCTCCCTGCAGTACACCGTGCCTTTGTCTTTTTGCCTTTTTTTTTTTAATTTCAGAGCTAAAAGCCCCCCTCTCTACTGAGCGTCCAAAGAAAACTTCTGAAAGATTTAAGATGAGTCCGAGATGTCTCTCTGTACCAGTCCCGTGAGTTAAAATGTCATCAAGAAATATGAAATGGAGAGGAAAAACTTTGTCACAAAACTGGTCAAAGCCTCTGCTTTATCATTTGCATTTTTCCTGGCAGTAAAAAGGAACGGGCTATTTCAGCCATGAATGTTTGCTCGTTGTTTCATTCATTTGTTTTCTTTCTTTCTTTCTGTCTTTCTGGCTAAATATGGTTGTTGTGGAGGGAAGAAAGATTGTGAGAAATAACAAATGGAAGTGAAGTGCCAGACGTCATTAAGTTAGTCATTAAGAAGTTTTAAGGGCCAGATTTTCACATGTGCCCAGAATCCAGCAGTTTCTGCCGAGAACAAGTGCTCAGCACTTTTGAAAACTCTGACCACTTCATCTCAGTGCCTCAGCCAAAGAGCCCAGCTCTTCAGAAAATCTGGCTTTTGAAATAGTCACCCTTTCGAAGTAACCCTTTAGAGATTATGAGTATATCTATCTCTCTATTTAGGCAGAATAAGCACAGAGGTCCTCCCCCAAGCCTTCATTTGCCTTGCAGACGACACAATGCCACTGTTTAGAGGGCCAGCGCTAATATGCCTGGAGGATTCAGGGCATTTACACCAGCACTCAGGATATTCAGGGACGAGCTCCTTCCATGGCCCGGAGCTGCCCCCCACAGCCCCCCTGCCCCAGCAGAGCACGGCTGAACCAGGCAAAGACCTTCGCTTCTCTAGGAGCAGATGGGAAGGAAAGAAGTTGAAACGGCAAAATGCCAAGTACTGTGACATCCCTGCCACTTTAGCAGCGAGATTTCTCGTCACCTCATGGAAACAAGCCTTCAGAGACTGCATGCCCTGCTGTTAAAATGAATGTGGAAACTCCATTAGCTTCTATGGCATGGTGTCAGCCTCTTATATGCTGGCAGGGGAGAGGGAAAGGAAATGCTGCTCTCCAGTACGGAGCCGGATCTGCCTCCACTGGCTTTCCCCACCTTGCTGGGTGTTCATGGGGCTGTGCGCACCGCCATGCATATTCATCCTGACTGCTTTGCTTAGCAATACTCCTGTCAGTTAAGAGCTGTCACTCATCAGGAAAGAATGAGAAAAGGCAGTTTATGTGGTAATATTGTTTTTGTTTTTGATCAAGCCTGCTGCTGATCAAGCTCCCCTCGTCATGTCAGCTTCAGAATGAATATTCATACAATGCAGAAAAGCAGGGAAACTCACTAGAGCAGAAATTTGTACTGGTTTTCAAAAAACCTGGCGTTTTCTTCTACCACTGCTCCCCCCAGCCTGCAGTCCAGCCTGCAAGCAGCCAAGCTCATGCAGGTTATTTGTATGCTTGAACAGACCTCAGAGGTGTTAGGCTCCCAGAGTGCCCTGGCTGCTCTACAACAGAGGTGCACTGGCACCACTGGAGCTAGCTTGATGCGTGTTGGCCGAGGAGCTTGCCTGTAGCTTTGATGAGACTGGAGATGATTTTACAACGTACAGCAATGCACAGCACAATAGGAGGCTAACCCCCCGTTCAGGGCAAATGACACCAAGGCACCATGTGCAGCCAGTTGCCAGCATGGAGAGCCAGCAGTCCCTGCGTGCCAGCTCATCCTCTATGGGGATTCCAGTCGTTCATGGTCATTGCGGTGGTCTGTTCCCAAGGACGAGTTTAATCTAGCTCTGCCTCCACAGTGGTCCAGCTCAAGATTATCTGTATAAAAAGATAGAGACATTTCTCTGTTGCTTAAATTCAATCGCATGCCTAATAAAGCCCTACACATACGAACCATATGTACAGGGCACCTCTATGCTCACAAATTAAAGAAACTCTTAAAAAGAGTTTTCCTCACCAAGCACAATCATTTGGAAAAGACTTATGTACACACAACAAATGAGCTTATTATAGCTAATGTAGGCACCACATAGGGGCAAAAGCCAAGTATTTCACAGTGAAAGCTGTTTCCCATATTCCTGGTGCTATCAGTGGTACCGAAACCAGTTAAAAGCAGGCATATTAAAGATAGCGCAAACACACGTGACGGATGTAGCATATGCAAAGCCCCCAAGAATAATTACAGAACAAGTCAAACTATCCAGTGCTTTCATCTTAAATTGAGCCTACAGTGAGCATATGTTCCGGGTCTGTGTTTAGTGTATGTAATCTGTATATGAGAAAAGGGCACAGGGACATCGTCACAGTAATAAACTCAATTAGCACACAGACTGCTGATTTTTTCATGCAGGCAATTTAACTGAAAAAGAAACCCCCAAAATAGTGGCTAGACTAAAATATATGATGTGCTGTGCAGGTTTTGCATTGAATATCCTGGATTTACTTTAAGGACATTCTTTAGAGAATATTGATTGGGATTTTCAGGGGTGGCTAAATGACTTAAAAGGATAACTCCCATTGACTTGTTCCACTGTGCAAATCAATAAGGCTTGTTCTCCCTCAGCTATTCAGGGCAAAAGCCATTAAAGGCTTCAGGCATTGCAGCACCTAACTTTTGGGGCTTGGTCCTCACTCTGAAGCCCAGAACTGTTAGCCTGTCACCTGACCCCCCCGCCCCCTCCATTGGACATGGGAGCGTCAATCACCTCAGAAAGGAGCTGGATGCTAAGTAGAAAGCATGTTTGAAACCATGTTCTCCAAGCTGTCTAGAAGGCTGCAGGCAGGGAACTGCTTGAGCTCAGTCCCCGTGGTTCAAAGTCTCTGTCACACCACTCTACTCACTGGCCTTCCAGACGGCTCTCTCCCTACTGAGCAGGGCACATCCAAAGAGCTTTTCTTCTTGGGGACAATAGGCTACAATCTTGCCGAGCCAATGAACCTTGAATTTCTTGCTTCACAGTAGCAGAACTTCAGCAGGAAAGAAAAGACTCTTCTACTCCTCGTGGGATACTTAGGGCACTCTCCTAGGAGACGAGTTGTTGGTCTAGCAAGGGAGAGGTTTCAACACATATTTTTGGGTGGTTTTTTTTTTTAGATACCCAGGGAAGGGGACCAAGTCATTAGGCTAATCCATAAGAAGTGGTGACAGCACTCGCCATAAGTATAATTCAACAGGGAGCCCCATTTCATCATATGTCAGGTATTTTCAAAGACCCGCTCAGTAGGGCAGGTCCCTTGGAGGATCTAGGCCAAGAAATGTGTAGTTTCTGGTGTCCAGCTCAGTTTGGGAGGGGAAGAGGCCTGAAGCAGTTCTGAGGAGAGAAGTTCAGCGCATGCCCAAAAGCAGAACTCGAGGAAACGGCCTCAAACAAGGAGGCACCTTGTAAGTCTAGGTGCCGCTGGGGTTAAATGGGAGCTGACTGCAGCATTCTTGGATTGACATTTTTGTACTTAAGTAGCTTGACTCCATTTGGGTCTGTTGTAGCTAACAATGTCCTTTATTGGTGCTAATTCTTATCCACTGCTGGCAATGTGTCCTGCAGCGGGGAAGTCCACATAAAGGTATTTAACATGCAAAGGAGTTACTACCCTGAGTCAGAATCTAAAGCTTCGTAAGAGGATTGTGCAGGCAGTTAGTTATATGAGACCAATATGCTCTCTGTTTTGCTGATGCAAATAAATCCTGAAGTGACTCTGGTGACAGTATTCTGCGAGAAGGGAATAAAAAGAGCTTGCCAGAGCATCTGTATTTCCCTTGTGCTTTACAGAAAAGACATATGGATCTTCATAGAAAATTATAACCTCCTTGAACAATATAATAGGTAATTATATTCCTGACTTAGAAATTCTATAGCATACTGCATATAAAAATCCTCATTCGGTTCTTCAGTTTTCCAGAGTGCCCTGTTAAATCTCTTCTTTTAATCCCTTTTAAAAACGCAGAACTTTTACATTGGAGACCTCAGAGTTACTCTTCTCAGTCCCATCAGACCTACGTGCACCCACCACACCAAGTATTTTGGAGGAACCCCCTTCCCACCCCCCTCAGAGGGGCTGTCAGCACACACAGCCGCTGCCAGTCTTGCCTGGAGACCACCAGCCCCGGCCCGGAGCCATGCAGCTGCGTTCCCGCAGCGCTGAGCCCGAGCCCGTAGGCTCGAGGCCCGGGGTGTTAGCTCAGCACGGCACGGCACAAACGCAGCCCCATGCCGTCCTCACCGCCGGCTGCCCCGGGCTGCACCGGGGCGCGGGCAGAGCGCTCACGAAATTATCTGCCCCCGGTCCCGGTTGTGGTACCCACTATGTTGGTTCTGAAAACTACTCGCACCTGGGAAAATTTTGTCAGACGCGTTTGCCTTCCTCCCCCACACCCTTTCCGAAGCATGAAAAGTGGTCAACATCAATGCCTAGGCCCTGTATGAGGGTATGTTTTTTTCAAAGCACTGTATAAACAATAACTCATTAAGAAAATACAATTAAGTTTATAAGTACCTGAAACCTCTTTAGGGTTGCTCCACTGTAACCCAGAAATATCATGTGTAATTTCAGTGATACTTGCTGAATGATTATATAAAAAAAAAATTGCCCCAAGGCTGAAAAGGTGGATGGTAAATTGCAGCTGCAAATTAATTAAAATAATCAAACAAGCCAGAGGTAACTCCCACAGTAAGGGGGCTGCTTATAAAGGCAATGTTAATAGAGCTTTTACCATCGGGGGTTGCCTGGTTCCCTTTTAATAAAATATCTGTGATTACCTGATTAGCTGATCATTGTGCAGAGCATTTTGTTCTCAATACAGCCATGCAGCCAAGGAGGAGAAGAGAGAGGCTTTTTATCAGATAAGGCTTGTTTATTTAAAATGTATAATTGACTTCTCTTTCTTTTATGGAAGCATGATCCGACAAGCTGCTCGCCTCCAACTACATATACTGCTTCTCCTCTCTCCAGTCTGAGATGATCCAGTTTTCTGGCACGTGCTTATCTTGGCAAGGTTACCATAATGATCTGGAATAAAGGTAGGAACACTGCAATGGATATGAGAAACTAACCTGTAATGGTTAGAAGCGGTCACCATCCATTAGGGTATTACGCTCGTCATAAGCTATCATGCTAGAATTACGACAACGTACCAGCTGTGGTTCTGCCCCCACATGGTATTATTGGAGAAATAAACTGATTTAGTTTGATAATAACTGAGGAGGCCAAAAGATGATCCACATTTTTTGCTGCCGCTCACATTCTTAAGGATGGTCCTTGTGCGGGAAAGCAGCGCTTGGGAATAAAAGGTTCTGACAATATACTGGAACGCCAGTAAACTTGGAAAATTCAAAGAACACATGAAAACTAGACACCTCATGCATGTAACTGTATATTTATTTCTTTTTAAAGAACACTCCTTAAATGTATTGTAAGTCAATATACAAACTTGGTTTCACAGATTTATAACCCACTAAATAGCACAAAATATAATCCAGGCCGTTGGTTTCTTTCATCTGTGTGTGCGCGCGTGTGTGTGTGAGTGTGTGCGTGTGCGCTCGTGCACGCACGCATGCTGCTGGTGGTAGTGGTAACCCACCACGTGCGTTCAGACACGAGCCCGGGCTCCTCCTGACTTTCCTCTGGAGCAAACCTCACCCAGATGGAGACCCTGCTCGGGAAGACTGCGACTTTCTTGCCCGTGAATCCCGCTCCTTGGAGAGGCCGGGCTGGCGGTGCTCTCTGCCTCGCCGGCAGGGCCACGCTCCTCCGTCCGCGGGACAGGACCAGAGCCTGCCCCGAAGCTGACCCGGGTCCGCAGCAGGGAGTGACCAGCCGTGGCGGTCAAGTGCGAGGAAACGCCTTTTCTTCCTGCTCGAAACCCCCCTCTGGCACTCGGGGGCACCTCTGCATGACACCTACGCCCCAGAGTCAGGCCTGGGGAGCAGGGGACTGCCGGGGCTCGGCGGGCGCCGCTCGTCCAGCCAGCGGGCCGGCTCCTCGCCCAGCCCCGTGCGGCCGTAGGGGCCTGGCCACCCTGCTGCTGGAGGCAGGGGAGCGGGTCCAGCCGCAGCCGGACTCTGCCTCCCTGCAGCCAGCGGTGCCCCGGCCCCGCGCCTGGCAGCACAGCAAACCTCGCCTGCCCCGGTGAGTTACACAGACGGCACCAGAGATGCACTTGCACATATTTACATGGGGTGGAATGTTTTCCCATAGCTTTTTAAAGGAGTATATAGATCAACATGTTCACATAAGACCAAATACTTTTAATATATTTATAACTGTTTTATAAAGCTTTGAAAAAACTCACAATAGCACATTGTTTTACTTTAATGCTTTACGGTACTATCAGTTTAAAATCACAATCAGCACTTAAGTTATAGTCAATCCGGCAAACAAGAGACAAAAAAAAATTACAAGAGTTAAGAACTGACTGATACATCCTTTATCTTTTTTTTTTTAACTAATGCATAAGTGCAGAATAAGATAAGATACTCTAGTTTAAATATCTTGTTTTACAATATACATTTTGTTCTAATTACGCAACAGTAAATCCCATGCTTCACATAGAAAAGCAATCCACAACATTAAGAAAAAAATTTACAATTTATGAAACAAAGTAAATAAATATTAGTATTACAGAATCAGAGCTGTACATAAAAGCTGTTCAGTTTTAATCATATAAAAATATGTTTTAGTGCAACCTCACATATATTGATGCTGTTTTGCTTTACATCATTTAGATCCAAGTGTCCAAAAAAGGAAAGAAATTACATTTATTACAAAGCAGATACACAAATTCTAAAATATGTACAAATTACTGCTAAAAAAATGCTTATAAGAATATAAGCAAAGTAAAGAAAAGGCACAAACATCTGTACAATTTAAAAGTACCAGACCCAATAAGAATTTCAAATTTAGTTTTGGTCAGGCTCATGATGACTTGTTATTTTATCTAATTCTTTTGATATAACAAAAGTATATATAATAGCAAACTACTGTAACTTAGAACAGGCATGCTGTAAAGTTGAATACTTCTTCTATCTCTAGAAAAAAAAAAGTGGGGTAAATGTACGGGTGAAAGTCTCCATGCATCTCAGATCAATGTGGCTTGCTCTTCTCAGATGACGGATCTTTCCTTTCCTGTGTGCTTGATGGCGGGTCGCTCCTGCTGTGAAAGCCCAACTGCCGGACGTCCACGAAGCTCTTGCTGTAAAAGGTGGGATGGGCTAACGCAGTCTGTGATGTACCAAAACTGTCCTGTTCACCACCGTGCAAGTCAGGATGGGTGGCTGAGGCACAGGTCTGGCCCGGCTCAGATCCACTAAAGTGTTTAATGCTAAAATGTGCACTTTCTAAGGGTTTCTGGTGAGGCTCAGAAGGCCTCTGCAGCTGCTCCGCCCCGTGCAGAACGGCTTCTTCTGTGGCGATTCGCAGAGAGGCTATGGCTTTTGTACAAGTCTGTATGTTCTCCTCCTGCTCCCTCTCGGTAGCTACGACACTGTCCTCCGACGTGCTCTGCGTCAGCAACAGCAACGGAGAGGAGGGAGCGCTGGAGGGAGCGGTGGGGTGCAAGCTGTGCAGAGAGGTACGTTTCTCGTGGTGCTTAGACATACTATACGATTCTTTTGTAAGGATTTCCGCAGTTCCTCTTTGCTTCTCCTCAGAGCCCTCCCTCTGCAGGGCCAGAGTGGACGGAGGATGTAAACCTGAAAGGGCCACCGGTACTGAATGGACCATCTGGATACCCCCGATAGGCATCATGGGGATGGGTGCTCGGATCTGTTGCTGGGAGTGTAGTGGAAGATGACTGAAGACGTAGTCACTGGGACCTTCGGGGAACGGGCTAGACCCGCGGTGCTCCATACCTCCTTTTTCTCCATATACGTTGAAGTAAGGCCCCTGAGACAACCCCCTTCTCTGTAACCAGAAAAAAACAAAAGAAATGTCAGCGCTGCTACTAGCAAAATTCTTGTCCGGCTGCCAAACCACCTATCTGCTTTCCTGTCTAACACAACCTCCCATTCATGAAGCACCTTTCATCCAGATGGATCCCAAAGCATTTGGAAAACTCCGCTAATTGCTTATCCAAACAACAGAGGAGGTTTTGCTTAGCTCAGCCCTACAGGGCTCATGCCTCTGAGGTGAAAGTCAGCAGCTAGTTAAGAGTGTTCAGCAACACAATGCAGCAATTTAGGTCAGGAAGTGAAGAGTATTATGTTCAACTGAAACTGCAGAGAGAATTTGGGGTAGATAGAGTTTCATTCCCCAGGAGAAATTTGGCCAGGAGATCCATCTCACCCTCTCTTTTGGCAAACTGTGCACACTGTGCTGGTATTGGCAGTCCACACTGGGTATCAAGACTTTGTTGCAGAGAAATACACATCTGAACGCTCCCTGCTCACCACCACTGCTTGGCAGCACAGGGAAAATCCGACTGCACGTACGTATTTTCTGCCTGATGAAAGATCCTGCTCTGGAGCCCCAGAGAAGGCACTTGCTCCTCCTACCCTCCACCGTGAGCTTTACCCAGTCCTTGAGGAAAGGGGGCAGGTATTTCCATGGAAGTTCAAGTGCCTCTGTGCAATGAAGACCCAAATTTTTATAGTCATTAAGAGAATGGAGCACCACTCTGGCCTATCTGTAGTGTAAACAATAAATAATAATAAAAGCACACGCATTAGCTGTGAGTGAAAGTGATAATTCTGTCGCAGGGAGACTCACCCACTCATAATGGGATTGGGAAGAATGAGGGATTTTGTAACAGCTAATAAAAACCAATCTCGCAATATTGACATTTTCAGTGCCTTCCCATTAGTTCCTGCCTTGAAAGAATGAATAGCTCCATCTCCACTCAGTATTAAATATGCCCTGGGCTTTTGGGTTTCTCTTTTTTTCATTCTTAACTTTTAAAATTTGTTTTCCATCTGATGATTAAGTATCATTTATTGCTGACCGGAGGAATAACGATGACAGAAGTGCAGGATGACATTTTCATAATTGTGTGTGGGATTTGGCCACACAAGTCTTGGGGACTCCCATAGGAAATTAATGAAAATGCTCATCTCTGCTCTGCAAATTGACCAAACGCCTATCAATTGCCCCAGAGCTGTACTGCTACCACAGTCTTGGTGTGGCAGCCCGAGGACTGCGCTGCTAAATGCCGATGCATTAAAGTGGCAGCACTTCACTGCTGGGAAATCCTAGCTCTCAAGGCATTAAGCGACCTCTTGATCCCATCCCAGGGAACTGGTTTAGGGGGCAATTAAAGATTCAGTTTCTGTGCTACCCAGAGGCTCAATCTCACTGTGCTCAGATGCTTTGTCCTGTTCGATATAAATCAACGTTGAGACAGGAAGGGTGACCCATACTCATCAGACTCAAACTTAAGAGATGTTGTTATTCAGAGACTAATCTATGTTGGGAATTTTCCTATTCAGAAAGTGAGACACTTGAGTCTCATAAAAGAGAAACTGTCATAAGAAAGCACAGTGACAGCACGTTATACTGCTGAATGGGGAAAAATTTACAGAATAAACTGCAGTTGCCAAGCCACAAGACATAGTTCACCTACCCTGTCAGTCCTTCCTATCACCAACCTCACCTCTGCACAGCTGCTTGCCCCCTTTTTTTTTCCATCTTTGGCCTGTCAACCCATTTCTCAGTCATACTCTCCTCTTGGCTGTTTCCTAAGCTATGACATTTATCACTATTGCATCTGATGTGAACTTGGGCTAAGGGAAATAGAGCAAAAGCAATCCAAAAAAAGGAGTAAAATTCATCGAAGAAGAAACCTAGTCACACACAAATCTCTAATTGAGAAAGACACTGGCTTCATGTTGTACCCTGCCACAGTTTCAAAAGGGAATAGAGCAACAGTCTGTCCTTGTCAGATAGAGGTGGCTAACATGATAGAAACTGCTACATGCTTCAAGATCAGCAGTATCATCCAATATATGTCTCATATGCATAATTTTTACATAGACAGTGACAGTGTGTGCATGTCCACTGGATGCCTTCCAAGCCTGGCTGAGCACATATTGGATTATCTTTGTCTAGCTCTGGCAGATAAGTTTGGAAACGACAAACATAAATGGTTACAGGCATTAATAACTGTTCATACCTCCTACCCTGCTTTTATTTCCTTTACCAATATCTAGCATTTTCATACCTACAAGCAGACACACATATACATATTCATGGGGAAAGACTGAATATTAAGAGGAGCTGTCTTCTTTTAACAAACATCCCGAAAATCCAAAGACTTTATTCTGTTGACAGAGTGAGTATTAGATTCCATCACTGAGCACAGTGCTGAAAGTCACGGTATCTTTTTGCGGTGCAGTCAGAATGGGTTGCTGCCAGTGCAGTGAGATGAGCTCCTCGCTCTGTCAGGTCATGGGAATCCAGTTCGTTTCCTATTAATTCTCATTTGTTGCAGTTTAGCATATTTCCCTCCAACTCCAGGTGACGTATAATTTCCCAAGCAACAATATTCTGTAGGAGCTTTTCACTAAACTCTCTGACCTGGTCATAAAGCTAGACTGCCACACCACACCCCTGAGCAAAGCCATATCCAGCTTCACAGGTCCTCCAGAATGCCTCAGGGATGAGATAGGGTTTGCCCTGTATCTGGTACATCGCCCAAAGCAGGCTATGGGGGATTAAGAGGAAGATCACATTTCAAAGCCAAGCACCCTTCACAGACATCCTCCTGGCAGCCTCAGACCACAGCTTGCAAAAAGATGGCGGGTGGAAAACAATCTCTTTGATTACCATATCATAATGTTCTTGAGGCTTTTTGAAGTTAAAAACCAGAAAATGTTGAACTCTGTTGTGAAACTCAATAACAGAGCTTATTACCGATGTGCTTTCTAAAAGACATGATGCTTAATAAAGTAACTATAAGCCTGTGTGGACTTCAGTTTCAGGATCAGCTCGATTTGCAGTCCTACTGAGAATGCACCATAGCAGCCCACATACACCAGTGGACCTCTTTACAGTTTACCTGGACTTTAGAAGTTTTATGCTGGGTCTCTGTACAGGAATGCATTTCACTCAAGATGGTAAAGTATTGAGTGGTTGGCAAGGGATGTAATATCCATGTCTGGGATGATCAAAGGACCTTAAGTCCTATTGACTTTCAAGTGGATATAGAGGTGCCTAACTCCCTTCAGCCCTTCTGAATATATCGAGACAGGCTTCAGACTTCAAAATGAATGAGAGGTGCAACAAACCAGCAACACAAGCAAAATCCACTACCTCCTAGAAGCTAAAACAGTTGCTAGGGACAAGTTTGTTCTGCTCACAGCAAGATATATTCACAGTCTCATTGTGTCTAGCCCTGGGACTGGAAGAAGAGGCAAAAGCTCTGGTCCACACTAGGAAGTAGCAGGGTGCACTAGGAGAGGGGACGAGCAGGAACAGAGTGAAAACTGTTGGAGCTAGATCCCATGTTCACAATATAAGTGTTGTGGGGTTGGAGGGGAAGGTTGCTTCGGACTAACCCTATGCAGTTTCTTCTCGCTCACTTGAATGCCCACTCACAGTTTAAGTGCACCTGCTGCAGTCCTGGTGCACATTTTCTGGTTTAATTTCATCTGAAAACAATCCCGGTCACTTACTCCAAGACTGCTCTGCAATGTGAGTCAAAGCACAATAAATGTGACAACAGAGACATATGTCTGATCCAAACTAACAGAGATGCACTCGAGGTACACAAAAGCAGCCTTCCCATCACTCCTCTTTCTCTCAGGACTGGCATAAAATGACTGGGGAGAAGAATCAGAGCCCTTCCATAACAGCACCAACCTCCTCAGAAAGGACAGAAACCTCTGGCATTGACAGAAGAGAAGATCCCAAATGTATTTAGAGAGCAATGGGGATCTGCCTTTAAATTTAAAGACTGGCATTTAACTTGCCAAAGCCAAATGTGCACCAGCATCAACCAGAGCCTTAGGCTACTTTGGAGAGAGTATCCTGTTGCAAGAGTGTATCCTGTTATTAACTGCCAAAGAAAAAAAGTATATTTTTCTGTATTTTTGTACAATCCACAAAATAGTTACTTTCCCCCTGCTCTTTTCCACTTCCTAAAGAAATAATTTCAATTGCTTTCTATGTGGTGCTTTCAATGCCAGAGCACTTTACAAGCTCTTTGCAGAGGACCACCAAAGTGCATGAACATTCAAGGGGAAGCAACATGAAGGGGAACTAGACCAGCACTGGCCAAAAAGACTAGAGCAAATACATCAGCTTCAGTGGAGAAGAAAGAAAACTGGCCTCTTCTGAGAACTGCAGGCAGCAGAAGCACAAAAACACTCTTATTCCTGCAAGGACTGGGAACCCAACGCAGCTCTGAAAGAGGAAGCAGGATTGTGAGCTGGCATCTGCATCACTGATGCAGTTGCTAATCATGTTCTGATTTGCTGGATTTCACTTCTCTGAAAGTGAAAAACAGCCTTTATTCCTTTCTCTTCTCTGACAGCTTTCATTTATAGCAAGCTCAGGTGTTATTTGTCTTCCCACACACTGAGTATAACTTGTGTTTCACCTAAACTCAACTACTGTTTGGCTAAAGTATGTCTTCCAGAAAGGCATCAAGAGGTGAGGACTCCATCCTTCCTTCCTTGCAGCCATTTGTTGAGATGGGCAATCATCCTCACTTGTAATTTCCTCACTTGTAATTTGCCTGGGCTCTGCTTCCAGTGACGCCTGTGTTCAGGTTCCAGTGACTGAACTGAGGTCTGGGCTTCCCTCTCAAAACACTCAACATGCCGCTGAGTTACCGATGCTTTCTGTAGGACAAATGATCTTTTACGTTGGGTTTTTCACTGCCACATGCCTAATCCTACCTCAAAAATAAGGTAAGTGTTAAAAGCCCATCTGGCATGGTGGACTTTCCAAAAGAAGGAGCTAAGGGTGCTAAAAGAGTCCTTACAATGTGCTAAACGCCTTGCTGGAAGGTGTGCATAACACACAGGCAAACATTACAGCAAGAACTGTCAGATGGCCAAGGGTGACTGTTACGTAGCCTTTTGCCAGCATCATCACACATCCAAAATCTCTACTACAGGATGCCAGTGGAAGTGTCTCATGCAGGACATTAGGGACTTGGGCTCCCTGCACAAAGTCAGCTGTAGCATCTCATATAATCCCTTTCATTTGATACTAAGACATCATGACTGTTAAACTGGTGGCTCTTTATCCTCTTTTTGTGCTTCCTTACTTTGTCAGCAGGACTGCTGGCTGGATTTGTATCCTCTCTCAGGTACGCAGTGATCACCCCTAGGAGAGTGCAGCAGGGTTTCAACAAGCCCTTACTCAAGGACCACTTAGCCACCCCGCTCCACTGGTCTCCCCAGCAACTTGCCAAGCCATGGGGCCATGTCTAAGATGTGGGTGAAGTACCTACGTTGCTCTCTCCTACACACAAGGCTGCTCACATTGCAGCTTTCCTTTATCCCCCCTGAAAAGCTGGGAAGCCACTTTTGGATCTGCCAGGCTGGCGGCATCTCGGCTCTGTTCGGTCCATCCCTGCTCCAGCCACCCTTGGCCAGCTGCATCCCTCGCTCCACTCCCAGGCGCAGGTAACACATCAGCCTGGCTCCACAGAGAAATTCACCCCAGAGCTCTGGAAACGCTGATTTTATGAGCTCAGTGTTCAATTCTTCTCCTCCACAGAGAAGAACCACAAAGATTACACAAAAAGCCGAGAAGAGTGGCAACGGGGAAGCGGGGAGGAGAGCCCTGCCGGGAGGAGGGCAGGGAGGCAGGAGCCCTGAGGCAGCGGGAGCCTGTCACAGCTCGCCCAGGTTGAAGCCACACATAGGGGCTGACGAGGCAGGCAGTGAGAGGGCAGCAGCAACATCAAATGTGGCGAGGGAAGCATATTAAAAAAATAAATAAATGCATACATCATGAGGCCATTCCTTAACTCTAAAGACCAACAAATTTATTTGTGGAGAGAGCGCTTTGTGAATGCTAGGGCCTGTCCAAAGTGCCAAGTCGGCAGTTTCTGAGAGCTGATTTACGGCCAGGGAACAGCACAGACAGCAGCTGTGCAAGTTTTGCATATTTCCATTTCCACCCAGACGGTTGTGTCCCTGTCGAAACAGCCAGTCATGACGGCGCTTTCTGCGGGGCAGACAGCGGCCTGCTCCTGTCACACGATAATATCCTTTAAACCCCAGTCATAGATCCTGATTTCGATGGGTACCCTGCTTTTCCGAGAGGTTCCATTTATTTTAGTGTTTTTATTGCATTAATACATCGGTGATGGGCACCGTGCTGCCGTATCAGGGCCTTAAGGCCTGATCTGGGCTCGATCCCATCTGACAGTCTGGGAGGGAAAAGGCTTTACAGTGCTGTGACAAGCCCCACATGCCATGTAAGTTTCCTGGGCCATTTTAAAATAAAGACAGGGGCAGCTAATGTAAGCCAGCCTAATTTCATTGAAGCTAATGGAGCTACTCAGGCTTGTACCAAGTGAAGATTTGACCCTTAGGCTGACTCTATGGCATCTAACTGAATCAACTTCTCGACTTGGTCCCCGTCTACTCCAAATTTCTTGCATTCGTTCCAGGACTTCCCGCCAAGGCTCAAAGCTTATGCCTTCTTCTTCTACAAAGCTGCACAGTTTTTTTAAAATACTATGCACAGATTAGGTAAGAGCACTGGTTTTGGCAACAGGAGTGAAAATACTCTTTCATACTTACTGAATGCCCCACTGGAATAGATTCAGACTGTAAATATTGACCCATGGACAGCGCTGGATTATGGTATAAGCCCCTCCGGGGAGACGCCGCTCTAACAGAGGCCATATATCTCCTCTCTCGCCTAGGAGACAAATCTCTTCGAACAGACGCATCTTTTCCTGGTGACATTGGTCTCCTTGGTGACAGGTGACGTCTTGGTGACACGTCCCGTCTCGGCGATAACTCTCTCCTCAGCACAGCCTCCTTCCGTGGGGAAAGGTGCCTCATGGGTGAAATATCTCTTCGGGGTGACAGATGCCTTCTGGGTGACAAATCCCCTTTTGGCATTAAATACCTCTTTGGTGAGTTATCTCTATAGGGTGAAGAATCGTAGCCAGGTGACGACTGTTGACTGGAAGGTGAGAGGTCCCTTGGAGATGAACTGGGGTCTAACGAAAGCACGTAATCCTCATCCATGCAGCTAGGTATGTCTAACCTATCTTTATCGGGCTCTGAATCGGTACTCTTGCTCTGGAAAAACCTCTGATATTCTGTCATCTGTGAGTCTTCACAGGAGTCGCTTGGCGTTATAAGCTGAGTAACTTGAATGCTAGGCAAGGTGACCAAGTAACTGATGAGGGAGGAGTGTCCCACAGAAAGGGAGCCCTCAGGAGAAGCCCCCTGCGATGCCCCAGCTGAGTTCACCGACAGGGAGGAGAACCGAGGGGGCTGTGGGCTGGTGCTTCTTGATCTGGTTTTTGGTGTCGAGTCTCCCTGAGTATCATCAAAATCATCCTCATCTTCATCATCATCGTCATTGTCGTCACCATCCTCGCCATCTGACTCCTCCGCGTCAGAAAACTGGTGCTCTGCTGACAGGCCTGCCAGGTTGCTACTCTTCTCTGCTTCCTGCTGCATGTCCTCCATGTTTTCTGAAACAGCCACAGCAAGTCAAAATGGTGAGCACACACCCCACCTCTTATGCCCTCCACCACATTCATTCCCCACCCAGCACACCCATTGCCATCGCTGGATGCTCTTCATCTGGGATGGCTGCATAAAGCCATTCTTCATAGTCTCAAACCATAATTTTTCATAATAATACCTTAAAACTCTATACTTGAAAGGAAGTATAAAAAGCAAATTCACCCTACCCCACCTTACAACTTCGCTAAGTGTTGCCATCTCTCACATCTAAATTGAAAAGATGTATGAGACAGATGACAACAGGTCATACTTTTATTTCTAGCTCCTCCTCCTGTATCTTAATAAAAAATGTAACTCAGACAAATGGATTGGATTTATTTTTTATACTTCCTGTTTATTAAAAAGATGTCTCTTAATTAAAAAATGCCCCAAATGCTCTTAATATATTTTCCCATGCCAGCCACTGTGCTAAAGTGCAATGAGTCATTTGCATACTCCAGAGGCCATTCCAGCTAAATTAAATCATTCTGACATACCTGCTTCTTCAGTTTCAGCATCATCTACGGATGTCATTGACACTCCAAGCTCCAGGCATTTTTTCATGTGTGCTTTAGACTTCATATGTTTTGTCAGATTTCCTATAGAACAGAGATTAATCTAATTAAAGGACAACAGCAAAGATCACTCTCCAAGTCAGGTTTTGGTGTATCTTAACTCCGTTATCCTGCAGATGGGGGTTTTTAGTTTAAAAAAAACCACAACAGACAGGGCTGACTCATCCAGCCCATTGCTCTCAGAGCCTGTTTTAATGAGAATGGGTTTTTATACCTTAAAAAAAAAAAAATTTTCAAATAAACTTAAACTCAGGGCCTGAGAGGTATAGAGGCATCTCTCCAATTTTCCACGTGACATTTAGACACCCCGGCAAGCTAAAAAACTCGCTTTTGGATGTTATCTATCCCTGGGCTCAGTGTTCGTGGTATGTACAGACTGCCCGGGTATTGAAGTAAGTCCAATGCACACCAGCTGTTCAGGGCTCACTCCTAGTTTCACAGTGGTACTTTTAAGATAAGGGCTCTCCCATTTACTTCACATGTAGGCTCCAAATGTTCAGTGTGTTCGAAGCATTTTGAAGCAAAAGTACCTCACAAAAAAGACATTTATGGGAGACTTCTCTATGCAACTTTACCGTCTAGCTGCAATCTCTGAACTGAGAGGAGCTGTACTTACAGCATTCACCTGGGATGTGGGAAATCCAGGTTCAGCTCCCTGCTTTGGAGTACGGATCTGAACCAGACACAGCAGGGATTTGAAATCAGATCTCCCATTCCCCCAAGGGAGCAATCTAACACTAGACTATTGACTTTCTGGAGTGCCTGTCTTGGTCTGTTTTTTCACAGATAAGAAAACTGGGTTGAGACTGTCCCCAAGAGACAATTCATGGAAAAGAATCTTGAGCACAAAGCACAAGCTGGAGAAACAAGAATATCACTCTAATCCATTAGCCACTTCAGTCACATTTGCAACACCCAATGGGGAAAGCATGGCACAAGCAAACCCAACCCACTACCAAGACACAGTGCTTCTTAGCTCAAGGAAAACACTCTGTGAATGTATCTATGCTGCTTTTGGGACCCCAACCAGCGTCTCCAGCTGGTGCGTGTGGCAGGTGCAACCTGGGGGC
Organism: Mycteria americana; assembly: GCF_035582795.1. NCBI lineage: Eukaryota > Metazoa > Chordata > Aves > Ciconiiformes > Ciconiidae > Mycteria > Mycteria americana. Next base: position 68,140,047 of record NC_134367.1, read on the forward strand.
AGGAACACTGCACCACTCTGTTGGATAGTGGAGGTGTGCTTAGAAGCTCACAAGCCAGGCTTCTCTCCTCTGACTTTCAGTCCCAGCTAGTTCAAATAATTCCCTTCTCAATAAGAGTTTCTTATTGTGCCTGTGCACTGCATGAAAAGTCTAACTTGGCCACTGATGCCTCTGGATGGCTAAACACTCAGGGTGTATGCTGAAAACCTAAGTACCTCTGAAGGTCTGTTCCCTACTATTCTCAGCAAAATAGCAACAATAGTTATGAGGCTGACAACTGCTCATAAGCAGTAATACACCAGTTAAACACTTCTTGTACTTCGAAGGCTAACTTAGCCTTTTCCTACTCATGCCCTTCTTGTGCAATAGCATACCACCTCCTCCCTGTTTCTTCTTCTCTGCCAGAAATGCCAGCCTCAGCAAGCAATTTCACATTTCTTTCCATGCCATCTCTTCTGCCTGGAATGTCCTCTCTGAACACAGCTGCAAAACCACAATCCTCCTTCAAGTCCCTCCTCAAGACCCATTCCTCCAGCAATGTCAAATGTAAACAATGATCCGAGAACAGCTCACCAGATGGTCTACTGGGACTACGAACGAGCAGCTCCTTGTCTTTGTCTCTACACCCCCATGAAAGTTCTCATCTTAAATTAGGTTGATGGGTCTACTACCATCCATCAGCTATTCCCATCTTTGGCAGAGGAAGAAGTGCTGGAGTCATGGAAACTATTACAATTCTCAATCCTCAAAACAGCCATGAAGCTGCACTGGGATCTTGGGAGAAATTTCCTTCAGCTTCCTCTCTCCCCCTTCAAGTAAGTTCACCGCACTGGGACCAGAATCCATTTCCCTTGTCTGCCAAAGGGAAGCTAAGAAACTGAGAATGTAAGGCTCACTTGGGCTGTGCTACAAAGTAATGCTACCAAAGAAAAGGATTTTTTTTTCTTTTAAGGAGATAGTTGCAACACAAATCCGAATTCCGAAGAATATCATTATCTGTGGCCTCAGGGTGACAAATGGAAGCTTTTTTCTGTGCTGATAAATACATGTGAACACAAGCTATCAGCTCTCTATTCATAATTAATGCCACAGTGGATGGAGTGGCCCATCTGGGAGACATACATTATTTATAAACTTGAAACTGACCCACTGTAAAGCCCATGAAGGCATGTTTTCCTCAGCAGCTGATGCTCTGCTTCTACATTATGTCATAACAAGTGTACTCTCCTGGTAGCATTTAAGTGTTGCTGCAATTAAAATTTGCACCATGTAACAATTTTGGCAGAAAGTATTATTTGTAAGGGCGGTTCTTATGCTACTACATTTTCTCTGCAGACAGATGGACCAGCCAAAAGCCTATAGCTCTTAATGAAGCTATTCAAGGAGTCTCGGAGTCTCACAAAATCCCTGGATCAATTAAACAGAAGCGAAAAACCTCTCTCATGAAGTCCTGTATACATAAACACAATAATTTTATTCTGAAGAAAATTCTCTCCTTGACTGCAAAGGGTGCTTGGATCCCAGATGGCCAAATAGCTCAATATTTGCTTGGGAAGTGGCAAGAGTTCAGCAAAAAGGGTCAAGTACCTTTAGTTTTGAAGGCAAAATTGCACAACTTGCATACATAAGGCCGGACATCAGTATGAGTGCGGATATGTTTTTTGAGCATGCTTGGCTTTTTGCAGCGAATTCCACATTCTTCACAAATGTACTTTCCTCGGCCACGACCTCTGACATAGACATAGTCCTCATTTGATTTATACCTGTTGAAAGAGAGCAAGCATTTACATCATACAGACTCTAGGTCACATACATGCACAAACATCACCTCTATGCATCTGATCCTGATCCTGTATGTATCTCATCACAACAAATCCACAGAAGTCCATAGGAACTACTGAATTTTCAAGCTGGAACTCACAAAGTATTTGCCTTTCAGGGAATACACTGGTCCCAATGTGTTTTAACAATATGAGACCAAAGGGTTGCAGTATAAGAATAGTATAAACACCTTGTCAGGAAACAGATTAGCTACCATTCCTATAGACACAGCACAACTCCAAATACGAGTCTGCAGGTTGGATTTATTTCAGTTAACTGTAGTCTTGTACAACACAGGCATCTACCACCACTGAAAACAGTGTTGTTTTGCGGCACAGTTCATTTAACTATTTTAGTGTATTTATCCCTTGGGATCAGATAAATCACATCCTAGAAACGCCTGTTTCTCCCCATTAAGCATAAAGGGAATGCAGATGACTAGCAAGGATGTACACATTTACACCACAGATGCCTGAAGTTCCTGAAGATGGATCCCTCCCTAAGGGACACCAAGTTGAGTTCACTCAGGTACGTGCTGCTTTAGAAATAAAATGGGAAACTTCCAACCTGCATACTTAGCAGAAAGCTGTTAAAGGAATTTTTCTTAGCACAGGTGTAAGCATTCCATGCTATTTTTGCTGATTACATAGTGTGTAGTTAGACAATAAATAAGATATGCAAATTATGTAAAGCTGCACATTGCCTTTACTATCAGGATAAATTGTTAATACTGAAATCTAAAAGGGGATCTGCTCAGGCTGTTTTGAGGTTTGAAGAGCGCCGGGCATTCCCTAGAGTGAGAATTTCATCCTCATTCACCCAAAGTAAAATCCAGAAATTGCAAGAACTGAGAAATAATATTTTTTCTGCCCTTTGTCCTCCATTGCCCTCTCCCTAAGCAGCACAAAGTATTTTCAGTAACCCTGCGGATGTGCAGCCCACAAAATGTCGTTGGTACTGACAGTCAGCGCTTTAAATAAATAAGGGCCTGTGTGAAAGATTCTGTTAATGTGATGATAACTCTACAAGAAGCAAGTGGCAATTTTGGGGTTACAGAGCTGAAATATTTTTCAAGTGTGCTTTTCTTAGATGAACACTTCTTCCATATGTTCAGCTATATCACTGGCAATATAAATACTAAAGCTAATATCTTAGAAATGCATAAAACACTGTTCTGTTCTCATGTCCATCTTGTTATCTATTAAACACATCAGCTCCTCTTTCAAATGTGGATGCCTAAATTCAGGTTTTTCATCTCCTTTCCAATAAAGTTGGCCCTCTCCCTTTTCCTTCATTGTCCCTGGCACCATGGGCAAAACTGGCACAGTCTAATGTCATTTAATATTTAGCCATCTCTCTAGCAGGTTTTTTTTTAATAACTTTTCTGGGATTCTGCTTTTCTGTCTGCCCCATTTCCCAGGTTCTCCTTCATACACATATGCCAAGGACTCCTAGTCATCTCTCCATCCACTGCTTCATCAACTACCTCCAGGCTTTCTCCCACAGACAGAAAAAATGTCCATTATTGTTTGAAAGACTGCCATTTTATCTTTTTTTCATCTCTCTTTACAGTCTGATTTTGCTGGGATAGAGTCTACCATATCACCCCTGATTGATACTGGTAAGATAAATGCTGTGTTATAACGTGCTTTTCTGTTGCTCCATCTCTGCTGTTCCTCTGTCTGACCTCATTCCACCAGATTCTGCCACCTGTCAGATCCCATCGGGCACAAAGACAATTAGACAAGATCTGTCTCTTCATCATTCATATGGACGGTTCTTGGCCATAACTGACCTTGACTCTCTAAGTATGCTTTACCATAACAATGACTGTAAGAGAAATGACACACACAAATTTGACATTTAAAGAAGGCCTGGTCCAAAAACTGAAACACCAGAAGACTGAGTCTATGGTGATTATCTTTCTAGCCCCCAGGAATATTAGATCTTATTATTAACTCGTGCCTCTCTCAAAGCTTTCAGTCATTTCCCGCTTCACACTACACAACTTTCATATAAGGACTACGGTCACTGCTGCTCTGAGCTTGATTTTAATGGGACTCCAGAGTTAAAAAGCATTAAGCTTCAGAGTCCTGCAATTTCTATCCAAAATGTTATTTTATTGGGGATTTTCCATTAGAGTCTATTACTGATAGATATAAAAGAGCAAACATAAGCAAACTGTGAACTCTCGCTGTCAGCTGATAATGTCATTAAGCCAGATGTCAGGTGAGCAGGCATGTTTGCCCTGTCCCTCCTTTCTTTTTACTTCACGCCATTAGTAACTAACTGTATTGCAGTAAGTACTGAACTTCAAATTGCTGCTTTTCTTTGAGGAACACTGTTTCATATCCCATCAGGGTTTTGCAGTCACAGATGATGGAAAGCATATTTTGTGATTTAGATCATTTCATTTGAATCAAGCCACCTGCCAGAGGTAATAATATGGTTGTTAGCTTCTTCCTTCAAAACCCCCTCTGCTGCGATGCTTACAAACTGCTCTTGACGGTCTTTGGTGCAGCGAGGTGGTGATATGCTGTGACATCTACTTTTCGGCTCAACTTCATTCATTCTGTTCCTTCACCCTCTCACTCATCCCCAGCCCCACCTATATGCTTTTTGCCCACCTGCCATATGAGCGCTCCACTCCCCTGACACAAGGCAGCTGCACAACTGCACTTCCCTGCCTAGCAGACAGGCTTTCCCACAAACCGAAAACTGACAACTGCAGATCCTTCTCCACTATGGATTCTGAATTGCCTTCTTTGCACTTACAAACCAAAAGCAATCAAGAAACCTAAGCAAATCCACTCCCCAAGACAAATGAAAAACAAAATGAAAATACCCTGCTGAAACAAGACATCACCATGCATGCTTGTCTGTCCAGGGGAGAAAACGTGAAACAAAGACGACAGACATTTGCTGCATAGTTCAGTGCACCACTTGCACATGCTGAGACGATACGAAGTTGAGCTTGGCAAGAGTAGAGCAGAACAGAGTACAACAGAACAGCTCTACAAAGAGCAAGCAAGCACAGAAACCCACCCATGTTAAAAACTAGCTTTCAGAAGTCATAAACAAAAACCTGAAGAGGAGGACAAATTCAATAGTCAGGCCAGAAAACAATGAAAGACATGGTTATAATACGTAAAGAATATTAGACCTATTAAAAAAATAGCCAAACTAATTAAAAGAATGAATCTACCCTTCCACAAATAATTCCTGTAAAATGTATGATAAAATTATGATGTATAAGAAAAGAGTGGACCCATTAACACTACATCATCTCATTCACTGTAGCTTTGCAGGTTATATGCTTCTATTGGGGAAGTCCCAGTTTATTGCACAGATTATTTGTCTCCCCCAATCCAGAAATTAATGTGCACATCAAGGTTTCTTACGTTTTGTTCTACTCCAAGGATATCTAAACATAGCCAAGTATTACTAGGAGACATTTCTAGGTGACACATGAATTATATGTCTTTATACAAATAGTTTCATAGACCTTATTGGTGCACAGGGAAACTTAAGATGGTGTAAGTAGCATATGAAGTTTCTTAAAGAAGGTGTTAGATGGTAGAGGTGTTTTACAGAGTGATCTGTTGCAGCTCACACTGATCTGAATCCTCCTTTAAGTTGCTTTTCTTAACACACTTTTACTCTTCTGACCTCTCATCACGCAGCTTATATCAGTGCAGACTATCTTCAGCTGGGTGATCCAAATTCAGAAATGATGCCTAGTGGGAAGCAGGCAAATTTTGTACTTCAAAGTGGGTGTGAGTTGAAGCAACATCTCTTTAAATTTCTTGTAAACTTAGGCTCACCCCTGAATTTGGGTCACTCTTGTGCAGCCAGCCTACTGGCTTGGGTACTACAGTGTACAACTACAGAGAACAGCCAGGATCAGGGTGTCTGGGCCAGCATACCTATCACAATCTCCAAAAGAACATTTTGAATCTTTCAGGCAAGATGTAGGCTATATTCCTTCAGTGTTGCAGACTACAGAGAAATGCCAACGTTCATTTCATGGAGACTATCCAAGCGGAGCCAAAACACATAATGTTAATGAAGGACAACTGAGATTTTGAAGGGTACAAACTGACAGGAGAAGGAAATGGATGTACGAATTTCTCACATCTCCATCCTGACCTATTTAGTTATTCCAATAAAACAGTCCTGTGAGACCATTTGAATTTGCTAAGACTGAAAAACACATCTTGTTCAGCTACCTGACTATTCACTACTAACAACTGGCAAATTAATTGCATCGTGTCAGAATTCTGTAAAAGAAATAAAACAATATATTCATTTTTAGAGTGTACTGCAGAGGCAAACAAGTGTCCATTTCATTTGCTTTTTGTAACAACCTTCATAAGCCTCGAAACAATGCTAATGGGCTTTCAGGTCTCCTTTTTCCCTCCCTTCGTTATTTATTTCTGTTATCACCTGAGTGATAGGTGCCCATGGTAAAATTAAATATTATTTTATCAACCATATATGACAGATCTATGGATTAGGCTTAGATACCATAGATTTCATTGTCATCTTACATTTTATCTCCCAAATCCAACTTCAGTAAATAATAAAAAATTACAAGAATAAGAGTAAGCATGCCTAGCTAACCCATTCAAGTGAGTGGCAGTACACAGAGTCTAAAAATGGAAAGATATCCTCATGGAAGCCATTAAATACAAAGAAATGGTATAGAAAATATCAATATGTTAACTGTTTATCCATTTCTTTATGACCTAAGGAATGAAACTAACAATTTCGAGTGAGTGTTCTCACACAGATAGAAAATATAATTGTCCTAATAGCAAAGCAGAGCCAAGAGTAAGTATACAGGTACCCTGTAGTTTGTTTTAAGACTGACATATACACAAAAAAGAAGAGGCTTGGGAGCTACAAGACATGGCAGGAATACAGGAGACTGTTCACATCCTAATTCATTCATATTCATTTTCAAATCTCTTTAAAATGACAGGCTGAGCTTGAAATTTCCAGTTGCATTTTCTTACCCTCCTTCAAAGATTTTAATTCGTATCGGCTCAGTTTGTTTGGATGTAATGTCTTTATCTCCATGAATGTCTCCTTTTACTCTTTCTTTTATAATATTCCCCACTACTTTCTTTTCAAGCTTGCTGCCAAACAAGAAGAATGGCTCGTGTTTCATCTGTAGAACAAAGTCAAGGAAGGGTGTTACTGCTGGAGCACACAATAAATGCACACTTCATTTCAAGTTCTTTTAACATTCCAGGTCAAAGCCAAACTCTCATTTTGGTGCAACTCTATAAGATGAATTAATTTGTCCCATTTAATTTGACGGAGAATAAGAGAGGGGGCAGCATGGGCAAATTTTTACAAGTCTTGACAGAAAAGACAGCACCATATCTTTCCTCAGAAAAAAATAATGGAAAATAGAGATGGAAAAGCCTTAGATGGTAATTTATTGCCATTACAGAATTTTCCCTGGCACCATTATCTAATGCTTAGTCTGTGAGGAAGAGTCAGTATGTAAAAGACATTAAATGGATCTGAAGATCCTTACTCAGTTTTAACTTAATCTTTACTTAAGAACGTGCGTGGATGTTTGTGTCTGATACTGTTTGAATCAGGACATGGCAAAAACAAAGGACAAAATAAAAAGAGATAATGTATCAGGCTCTGGCACACATGAAGGGAGCGGCTTTAAAAGCCTCACTTTTTATGTCCGATTTTGAAAACGGAGACAGAGACAGCAGAAGTAGCAGAGCTTGCAGAAGGGTAAATTGAGGCTCAAAAGTTGTCATGGGAAGATGTCAATGTCTGATTTCCCAATGGGGAATGTTTTTTTATAAAAAATCATTAACTTGCATTTCATAGTTTACTAATATTTTCTCAAATAAAGATATACTAATTTAATTTTATTAAAACCTCTTATTTACCTGAGCAAACTGCTTCCATGCACTTGATGATGTCAGTTTACCAGCTCCAGGTCTATGCATAGCAGCCAGAGTGTAGATTTCCGTGGTGTTTTTTTGCTTGGACCTTAAAAGTGCTAAAGTGGTCTTTGTACTTAGCCCAGATGGGTTTGGATTACAGGAACTTATACACCATGAAGCATAAACAGAAGATTTGAGGGTTGGTTGCTGAATGTAATTGGGTTTCGTATAGTTTAAGAAACACCAGCTCACAGTAGTAGTAGTGCGCAGACTTGGGAACTGAAGGATCTGCTGAAAATCTGCTACGTCTGTCAGGAGAATGGTTGAGCCTGTGACTTTCCCACTGGTATGGGATGACATCTGAACTAACATCCCAAGAGGCAATTTTTGATGTTTCAGTTGGTCTTCTGGCTGAATTTCTCCTGGTGGCAATGAAGACCTCTGTGGACTCATGCTCATATCCGAGGCTGTTTCATCCACATCCAGTTCTTCTGGCGAGTCTCTTCCTTCAGAAGGGCCACTGGACTTCTGCCCTGGTGATGTGGAATCAAAACTGGAAAGTTTCTCCCTGCTCAGTGGGAAAGCATCAGCTGTTGGCATGCTGACAGGTGGGAAATCTTGAGATGATGAGGACGACAGCGGTGAAGAGGATGACATGGATGGCAGACTTTCTTTTGGCTCTGTAGCACAGCTCTGCCTTACTAGTTGAGGCTTCTGCATTCTTGGAAAATCTTTCTTTATATCTGAGTTAGTTAACTCAACTGCACTTAGCTCCTCAACTATCTGCCCATACATTTTTTCTTCTTTGACTCGTTTCTGCTGCTTGGTCTCCATGAAGAGCTCTAAGCTGCTGGCAGGTGAAAGCATTCGTTTGCTTCCTCCCAAGGTAGAAGCCATGTCAGAACTGGAAGGCAAACACAGGGGAATTGGTGGCTCCAGTCCAAGTGGTAGTGTCTGCGGCACTTTCCACAAAGGATATTTTTCTAGCCCTCCATGCTGACCCAACATCTGAGCTATGTTAAATCCAATTCCTTGCATGGTTGCATTAGTTGCCAATGTTCTTTGAGAAACAGTCTCATCAACTTTACAAATTACAATCGCAGGACTGTTGCTCTGCCCAAGGATCTGGGAAATGCTTGTGTACATGACACTACCGTAAGATGGCACATGGGTTTGAATCCTGACGGGAACAACTGTTCCTGGCAAAGACTGTACAGATCCATCACTTGGGGAGTCAAAATCTGTCTGAAGATGCTGCTCAGAGGAGGTATCTGTTGGTTTAATGCTATGGTCTGACTGGTACTTAGCAAGAGTATTTTTTGAGTACTGCCCAGATGTTCCTGAGTAATGCTGGTATGCTTGCTCTTTAGCGTGCACATAATCAGCTGGTTTCTTTCCAATAAGCTCTGGCGCATGTTCCAGGTGGTAACTTGGAGGAACATCTGTTTGGAAAGGCTGTTTGACGTAAGATTTCTGCAGCTGTTGTACAAAATGATGCTGGAAGTGTAGAGGTTCTGTGCATGACTGCCAAAAGACAGGCTGCTGAGATGGTGGTAAGTGAACCATGCAGACAGCTGGATACGGGAACTGAAACAACGTGCTATGAATAGGGGGAAATGGGACTTTTTCCTGATGTGCAAATAGCTGCTGCTGCTCTGATGGATGTTTGTTAGGAATATAAGGTGCTTGTTGGATCAAGGGAGTCCTTAACGTTTCTGGGCTGTCTGCAAGAAGAGCCTGTTGCTGGGCAAGGTGGGATGAGCTATTACTAAGCTGAGCACAAGAGCCAATAGCCTGTTTTCCAGAGTCATCTACCTGAATGGGCTGAAGTACAGAGGAAGGGGAGTGATGCCAGGCAAGCTGGGAGGAGCGAAGACCAGCCTGTGCATGTTCCATCTGCTCCTGCTTTATACTTTGTTCTGCGCTCTGATCAGTCTGGGAAATCTCTGGAAAACCACTGAAGGAAGCCTGGCGAACCAAGAAGCATTTCTTCCTTTCTCGGGATGGAGACAGTGCCGTAGTAGGTGTCCCAGCTGAAGAGGCATGAGACAGGTTCCCATAATCAAAGGATTTACTTCGGATCTCTGGGATTTCAGCAGCATGAGGACAGGGCATCTGTTCAGATGAGCAGCGTCTCATTTCCCTCTGATGGTGATGCCCAGGGACAGAAAGTGAGTAAGCACCAGCTGGAACTGTTAAAAACTCAGACTGTTTTCCAAACTCATCTTGTTTGGGAGGCGTGATGAACTTCATATTCTCTTCTCTTTCAAAGGACATTGAAAAACTCGAACTGTGGGACAAATTACTTTCTTGGCTAGGGCTGCGAGAGAGGCTTGTACCTGTGGACTCGAAGCTGGATTCTCCAGAGGAGTGCTCCATGTCAGCCAGTCGTAAACGCTTCTTTTTGGGTGGTAGCTTTTCGGCTGGAAGTTGAGAAAGCGTTTCACTTCTCTGGGGCCACTGGAACTCTTCGGTGGGTCTCTCCTGCTCTTTACTCTGCACTTCTTTATCTTTCTCAGGCTTATCTGGCTCCTCCGTGACACGAATTTCAGGCACCTGTATGTTGTGCTGGCGAACCAACCTGGGCTGCATATGATACGGCTGAGGCTGCTGGGATGGAGATGACTTACTGGTGTCAGCATTTTCCATTTGTGGAGCTCGGTCTGGGCTCATTGGGGAGTCACAAATCTCACTCTCGCATGTTTCAGATGGTGAATAGATCTTTTCCTGCTGGCATGCAATATGTTCTGTAGATTCAGACCTTTCAAATGAGTTTGGCCTGCTCAACGAATTTGTGTGCTGAATGACAGAGATGACATTTCCAGGGGGCTTTCTAGCTAGTGATTCTACAGTCTTTTCTTGCTCTGCAGTTAAGGATGAGTCTTCCAGAGAAGCTGCTGGGCTTCCAGACTGCAAGTAAGGCCTGCAGACTTCAAAACGCTCCGCATGGCAATGGGCAGCATTGTCCAGGCCTTGAAGGGCAAATCCGCTCCTTGGCACTTCCTGAATTTGGGATTTGGGATCAAAGTCCAAAGGCTGAATTCCCCCAGTGGTGCCAGTCGTACTGCTGCAAAGCATGGGACTGTCCTCCTCATCTCCAACACTCTCCTCTTTCCTGCGCTTTCTGTTTTCAAAAGTTGTTCCAAGCATGGATGGCACTGCCTGAGATTGTCCGAGTGGATCAACAAAGTACTCTCCCCCCTTGTTCATCCCACCTAAGGATGGCGAGTCCCTGTAGTTCTGCTTCTGAGCTTCAAATTCTTCCCACTTTCTGTAGTGCTTTCCACTGGCGTCATAGTCATAAAAGGACTTGTCTCCTTTCTTCTCTTTTAAGGATGGTCCTTTGTCACCTGCTGTCTGTCTGCTGGAAGCAATAATGATATTTTTCCCTGGTCTTCCATGATAGTCTGAATCTGAGTGCCCTTCCTGCACAGAGGGCAGTTCAAAGGCAGCCTGTCTTCTCAACATCCTTTGGTGGGATATTCCCACTGTCCCAGGGTAAAATACATCATCTGAGCCAGTCATCTTCTCATCAAATGAATGGCTTCCTCTCAGAGATGGGGGAATACTTAGGCTGTTTGCAGAAGAGGTTGGCATGGAGTTACTTCTAACAAGGGGAGAGGAATCTACTGGGGGCTCTAGAAGGACGGGCACGTCACCCTGCTGACTGACTTGATACAGGTTGGATTCACTTTTGATGGATGATGTGGTGGTCTGGGATTGTCCAGATTCTGTATTGCTGCCTGGATAAACTTGTGTAGATTTAATAGTGCTCAAATTACTGGAGTCAATGAGTTCTTCTTTATTTGGAGTCAGCTGAGAAATATGTTCCTCAAGCATCTTGATATCTAATCTGTTATTTAAAAGAGGTAATGGCTCTGCTTTGCCCTTTCTACCCATTAAACTGTGTTCCTGATTTGTTGTGGCTACTGTTAGTGCTGTCCTTTGATTAATCCTATAGAACTTCCCAAAGATGATCTCTTCATAAGACTTTGCATTAGTATTTGGTGGGCTAATTTGCTGCTCAGCACTTTCTGAGCGGGAAAAATAACCAGAGTCAGTGCTTCCTTTACTGTGCGGGCTCAGGAGGTTTAACGACTGCTCAGAATCTTGCCCTTTTTTCTCTGACAGTCTTAGTGCAAGTCTCTGTTTAACTGTATGAGAGTCATCAGACTTAGTACTCAAGGATGGATTTTGCAACATATCAGAACCAATATATGGTGAACTCTCACTGGGTAACTGAATTCCACTTTTAGGGATAATCAAAATCGGCACTTTCATTGGCCCCACCAAGGACTCTTCCATGGAGGAGTGAAAACTGCTCCTGCTAGTAATGTCCAGGGGGAGCTGTGGGACGGGGCTCAGTTTGTCAGACCCTTCCACTAGGAGCGGGGTCTCCTCATCAGTGTCTGTGCTCTGCTCGCCATCTGAATGTATTTCAGCTTCCACATCGATGTAACTGGCATCTAGATCCAATTTAGAGACTGCTGACTCTGTGAAAGGTACCAATCCTGCTTTAATTGCATGGGCATGTGACTTCCTGTGCTTGTAAAGGTTGCTCTTCGTCTTGAAGGAGAAACCACAAGGAACACAAGGGTACGGTCGCTCCCCAGTATGAGACCTAATATGCTTTTTAAGTACACTAGGTTTGGCACAAGCCCGATTACAGTAAGGACAAATGTACTTGCCAGGCTTTTTGGGTTTGTGCTCCTTTTTGTGAGCATCATCTGATTGTTCTAAAGATTTCTGTGAATATTGGCTGTATGCAGGGTTCAAACTTGAAATCTTCTTCCTGGAGAAACCTCCGCTATGGCTATGCATGTGAAAAGGAAACAAGTCCTCTGGGGCAACTGATTGCAAGTGGCTAGGAAACTGCCACGGAGGGCCTTCCAAGCTCTGATGTGGCTTTATGTTGTGCAAGAAGCCTTGTGGCAATGAATGCTGTGGGAAAGAAAGTGAATGTTGACATGAGTAAGGACTTGGACGATGCTGTGGATATTGCTTCTCCGTGACTTGCTGTGCAGCTTCATTCGATGATACCAGTTTCCCAGAACTAAAAAGTTGTGCTGATGCCGTGTTTCCAATTTGCTCGTGATCTATTTGTGGTTGCCTCTGTACTTCTTGATTGCCAAAAGTGCTCATCTTAATAACAGCTGAATGTTCTTGCCTCCATCTACTTGGTACTTTAGCAGTTTCTCCAGACCTAGAGGTAGCTTTTTGCCCTATAGCTGTGTCCCCAGAGTCCATTTTGTTACACAAGGTCTTAAGTGCTAGTTCACTTGAAAGCTGTGCAGACACATGGAGTGTGTCCAAAGCTGTGCTTTTTAAAGTTTTGTTGCTCCCATTTTTCCAGGGCTTTTGCAAGTTCACAGACTTTTCTTTCTCTTTGGAACTTTCCACGCAGTAGTCTATAGGCATTAGATTTGTGTCTGTACACTAATGTCAGTATTATACAGTTCTGTTCATGGCAGGAACTTTCCTAAACAGTTTATTATACATTTGCAAAGACTTGTTATAACATTTGGACATTTTCCATTGTTATTAAATACTGAGATGCAGAATGACCCAGAGATATTTGTGATCTACTAGAGCAAAGTTCTCTTCATCTCTTCGACGGTGACACAGCTATCTGTAAGGAAAAAGCAAAAACAAAGAAACCACACACACCAATTAATACAGACATGCAAAATAACATCGATGCAGTCAGTTGCACTTTCATTGAGCCTTTCACGAAAAATTTTGAGGGACTTAAGTAAAGGTAACTACATTTCACAAAAACCCCTTTTGTCAGGAGACACAGTAAAGACTGGCTCCAGAGATTGCACACAAGCGTAATCACTACTCAATAAAAGCCTTAGGAACAGAAAACAGGGATCTAGGCTTTCTAAATTGAATCAAAGCTTTGGAAGGCCTTCTGGGGACAGTTTAAAGGCTCGATTCTCAGAAAGTCCGCCACCTACTTTCAAAGCTCTTTCAGCAAATCATGTCTGAAAATGGAGTCCTAAGACCATGGATGGGAATTACCTTATCCAGTATTACTCACCTACAGTTCAGACATGCACTTTAGTCACCTGGCCTTCCTTTAAAGTTAGAGGAGGGTGATCAGTACTTCCAGAGGAGAAATCTTTCCATATCATGATGGATACTTCAGACAAAGGGGATGTCTATGCACATGGCCCTCCACTCCGGAGATGCCTGTTTCTCACTGTCAGTTAGGCAGAAATCCTAGATGACTACCTTGGAGTATATACCAAATTTTAAGATGGCTAAAGTGAGGTACTTCTTACCTTAGACCATCTAATTGGTTTTACAAGATGTTGATCGCTCTTTTAAACTATTTTTAAGCAGTCAAAAAAAGAAACATCAAATAAGCATTCTGAACGCAACACTACTGGTACCTTTCCACATCTCCATCTTCCAATCACTATATTAAATTTTAGTGAGAATGTCTTACTAGAGGTAAAACACATATTAAAGAAATGAGCTATGACTGTGGTTTTGTGCCTTTAGCATTTTAGATTTCAATGTCGAAATTTCCATCCAGCTATACATGTACCGTTTATGCTTAAATGCACTAGGTTTCCGCAGTTCTAGTATAAAGAAGAAATGCTCAGAGGTATGATTTTCATAGACAAGTACAGCATTTAAATTTGAAGAACAATGTAGGTTTCCTGCTTCCATATTATCCAAACACAGGATATTTTCTGGACAGTGAGAATTATAAAGACAGTCATGATTTTACAATAGCGAGGAAAAGGGTAAAAAAAGCAGTATTAGACATACTGGAATATTTCTCATTCTTACAGTGGAAAAACTGAATTGGGCTTGAAGAAACATTAGCAAAGTGCAGGAAAACACATAGGAAATGGAAATACATATATTTTTTTTCAGTATAAAACAATTACCTGCATCTTCTAGGAATCTAATAGGCATGACTATCTTCCAATTTCCTGTAGTAAAAAAAAAATACAGTCAGAAGAAATTCTTGATATTAAGCATAATGCTGAAGAAAGTTTTCTACTCCTTACAGCAGAGGCCTGAAAATTTCATTTATCCATCCACTGGAAAAAATTCACATTGTGTCTTAGCGGTCTGAGCAACCACATTTTGAAGAATAATGAGTGCAAGTCTTTTTAAAGTATTGAGGTTTCTAGTGTGTAGATGAATAACTGCAAGTCTGAACTGATGCAGTCTCACCTTCCTGAATCGGCCAAAAGAAAGCTGCCAATGTCCCTCTTCATTCCTACGCCTTCGCTAAGCCTGGATTATCCCTGAATCCCATTGGCAAATCCCCTTTCAATGCCTCTCTCCAGCTAATACTTTCATGCTCCAGGCCTCTCATTAAATGTTTCCAGAACCACCAGAACAAAATCCTGGCCAGGGTGTCACCACTCAGGTACAAGAAAATGTAGTGAAATGCGAGTAGATTTCCAAATCAGTTAACACCAGTGGGATACTGCTCAAGAATATATGGCTGCCTTCTCAAAGAAGAAACCTACAGACCAAATACATGGCTAAAAGACTTCTGTGACTGCCATGATTTGCCACCTGTCTGACCATCACCAGACTGCAGGCTACTCTCTGTATTGCAGAAAAGACTGGCACAGAGAAGACCTCTAAAACAGGGAGCCTGAACATCATCTCCCTGCCCTAAAGGGCATTTCTCCCATCAAAGGAGGACCCTCCCTTCCAGTTTTCAACAAATCTTATCCTGAAAATCTTATCCTGAAAAGATTTTGGCTTTTGTTTCATTAAAAAGGATATTTGTTCAAGTGTGGTAACAAAAGCAACACTTATGGCTTTTCTTTATGGTTTTCATTTAGGACAAAATTCAGAGCATCTCTAAAGAACAGATCTTCAGAAATAGCTGGAGTATTAGCTTCAGAGTATGGGATATAGGCTACTATAATGATCCTCAATTAGAAACTGTCAGAAAAACAGCTAGAGCACTCATGCTTGCTCCATAGAATAAAACCAACAGATGATAAAATAGTAAAGTCTATAAAAGAAAAAAAAATCAAAAATTGAAAAAATAATTTTTAATTCTTTGTAATTAATAACACTTTCAAAGAACAAATGGATGTTAGTAAAGCCCCATGACTTGACATAAGTAGAATCAGTACTGTGCCACCTTTTATGAATTACTTATTTAATAGTACAAATAACATATCAGTAGTTAGGACAGCAATAGCTAATGGGCTGTTGGTTTAGTCAAATATGGATAACATATTTTAAAATTGTAACTATAGAGGAATACCATATAGTACAAAATAATAGCAACCTATCAAATACAAACCAGAATATTTTAGGTCATAATGTCATTCAGCTTTGATGTGCTAATGGCTTTTAAAATAACTGTCTTGCCTGATTCTCTAAAGAAAAAAGAAAAAAAGTAATCCAAGTAAAACTTTTTAAAATTTTCCTAATCCACTTCCTCAAATAAAAAGTGTCTCTACAAATGGAAAAAGAAAACCTCATGCGCGATTTACAATACATCAGAAGAGGTTACTACGGAGCAGCTCTGCAGTGCCTTATGAGGAAATGGCAGGTAAGTGGCAAACCATTTTCAGCAGCTGAGCTAAACTGAATCTCAGGGCAGTAATGATGCCAATATACGAGCACGGATGTAAAGGAAAATGTGTGGCTTGAGAAGCAGAAACAGGGACACGAGGGAATGTTCCTCACTGAGAGAGCATAAAGTTACTAGCCATCTTCAAAGAAAAATACTTTTCTCCTTATTAGGCAATTTTGCAAATGGTGAAGAAGAAATTTCTAGAAGGTGGGAGTACCCTTTCTGTTCCATACTCCCTCTACCGAGAGCACCTGTAGAGAAGAAATCTGCCAGTCATGGAAATGTGACAGCAATGGTTTTATATGAGCAAAAGGTGATGCTAATATACTTCTAACAATTTTCTGTTCTGGGCTGAGACCTCTGTTACAGAGTTCAAGCCATTCTGCGGTCCTGCTATTTTCAGAACATTCTATATAATTTTTCAACCTACACTATGAAACAGGTATAGACTAATTACAGGGATTATTGATGGCTTAAGTTTGGTCAGAGTCACTCTCCTGGGGAAAATAAATCCCTTTCCAGAACCAACATAATCATTTCTGGTTTGGTTTGAGCTGCTATCCATCCTGTGTCAAAGATGGCTTTAATATTATTTCTTTTGGTTTCGGTTTTTTTTCTTCTCCCTAATGGGAGACTGGCCTAACTGGAGAAATCTAAGACACTGCAAAGCTAGCTTGCATTCTGTCTGTTTTTTCCAGTCAAGCTTCTACCTCATCTGCCTGCACCCACAGCCTAGCTTAAGCCGACAACAGGCTTCCATTTTTCAACTGATTAATGTTTCTCCTTTAGAAAACACTGTAAATATACTTTCCAATATTGCTCTTCATCAAACATATACTATTCAATAGAGAGAAACTCCCTGTATTTCAAGTACTACACATTTCAAACTAAGGAGCTAAGGATGATAAAAATGCACGTTTTCCTTAATACCTTTGGCATGGTTCAGCTCCGCTGGAGTGACTGAGAGGAGCCCACCTACATGGATCAGAAGCTGTACGGGAGTCGCGCTGAGCACATCGTTTGACAGGAGCTGCAAAGTCCTGCCTGGCTGGGGGCCAAGCCAGGTTTCCCAGCAGGAATGTGGCCCGGGAGCCAGCTCCCCCAGCCACACTAACTGCACTATCTGCCCGTTTCAAACCAGGACATTTTACTTCCGTGAAAACTTTGAACATGAGAAGATTACTGGGAAACCGGGAGCTGTATTTATGTCAGATGCACCTACTAAATCAAGACTTTTAAAACTTTCTAGAAAGGAGCGCTATCCTGCCGCTCCTCTTCCTAAGGTGCCTTTGTGAGCTGCATGCAGGAGACGTATATCTGGTTGCCTGCAGAGCTCCAAGATTATTCCTTCCCTTCTTTTTTTTTTCTCTTTTTTTTCAGACCATTAAAATGGTTACACTCAACAGCTTTAAAATAAAATTTGGCAAAATACAACTTTTACTACTTCTCAATTTGTAGCTCATATTACGGCTCTTGCAAGTGAACAAATTGGAAGCTTATGTCTTCCAGGCTAAATCCTGAGTGCACCATACAGAATAAATATTGACTCTAGCGTAAGGACTAAGGGTCAGATCCAGCCCTGTTTTAAATCTTTTCTGTCCAGCCCTGCCAGCACAAAGCCGGCCTAAAACCACAGTAACTGGCCCCTGAAGAATTCGTATTCTATAGGGCAAGCATTAGCACAGACGAGTTGCAGTGGCTCCTACGAAATCCTTACACTCATGCACAGACCTCTGCCAAGACCCTTATTAGGCAAGTCTAGTTTATGTCTGGGATAAGCCCAGCAGCCAAGCAGCCTTACAAGAAAGAGAGGCCACCTCTGAGCTCTTCCACACCTGCAACTCAGACGAAAATTGCCTTGGCCTTTCGGGAAGAAAGACAGCACACCTTTGGCTTGCTGTCCTACCCCACATTTCCCTCTGCCCCACTAATTATGTTCCCCAAAGAGCTGTTTGGTGTTGACATCCCAATAAAAAAAAAAAAAAAAAGACTGGGAACCCTAACAAAACATGGATTTACAGCTTCTTCTACCCACGCAAAGTCATAGGTGGGCTAAGTCTGAAGCAGAGCTCTCAACCAGCAGCCACTGTGCATCTCTGAACTGAAGGATTTAACTGGCATGAAGATAGATAAGCATTTGTTCATCCTTCTTTGCAAGGTTATATATTCATTCATAGGCTGAGGATGTTATGTAGCAAAATAACAAAAGGAATGCAGACCTTGGGGTACATAGTTTTGGCATTTTACACAAATGAAAGAAAAGATGACCAACTGGAAGCTTTTTTGTACTACTTGACACTACACTTGTGGTCTTTGAACTGTACTTACTAAAAAGATAAGGAAGAAGAAACACTTCTTAAATTTCCCAGTTTTGTAAAAAGGCTTCCTGTTCTTGACCAGAGAGATTCTCTTCGCATTTCCAACAGTCCCTGGTTAGGGGTCTGTGCTGGTTCTGGCTGGGGTAGAGTTAATTTTCTTCATAGTAGCTAGGATGGGGCTATGTTTTGGATTTGTACTGGAAACAGTGCTGATAACGCAGGGATGTTTTAGTTACTGCTGAGCAGGGCTTACACAGAGTCAAGGCCTTTTCTGCTTCTCACCCCACCCCACCAGCGAGGAGGCTGGGGGTGCACAAGAAGCTGGGAGGGGACACAGCTGGGACAGCTGACCCCAGCTGACCAAAGGGCTCTTCCATACCATATGGCGTCATGCTCAGCATTGAAAGCTGGGGGGAGAAGAAGGAAGGGGGGACATTTGGAGTGATGGCGTTTGTCTTCCCAAGTCACCGTTACGTGTGATGGAGCCCTGCCTTCCTGGAGATGGCTGAACACCTGCCTGCCCATGGGAAGCAGTGAATGAATTCCTTATCTCGCTTCACTTGCGTGTGTGGCTTTTGCTTTACTTTATCTCAACCCATGAGTTTTCTCACTTTTACTCTTCTGATTCTCTCCCCCATCCCACCAGGGAGGAGTGAGCGAGCGGCTGGGTGGGGCTTAGCTGCTGGCTGGGGTTAAACCACGACAGGGTCCCATCTGACTGTGGTTTTGTAGCTGGCCTTCTACCTGTCTATTTGAACACCTCTAGGAAAGACTGTAAATTCCTATGTCAACCACTGGCACTTGGCAAAGTCTTGAATTACTGGGGAATGCAAGGATGCCTGTGCTTTTGCTGCAGCTTGGCAGGAGTTGTAAGACGTCCTTTTCCACACACAATTCCAAGAATGCAGCCCTTTTAAAACAGGTTAGGTGTATTTATTTTAATCTACCACTTTCTGTATTGTAATTGCTGTTGTTACCTTTTCATATTTGAAGACACTACTCTAACTTGTTCATTTAATTCCACCCCAGATGTTCTGCCTGGCCTCCGGATTTCAGTGCTTTATTGAATGTATTGCCATTCTCCAAAACCAGCCAGAGAAACACAGTTTTGAAAATATCCTGAAACATTTAGAATAACACACATGTTTTTTAAATTTCAGCAGCTGAACTAATCATCACATTGCGTTTTTTAAAATGTCATTTAAAAGTACTAGCAAATACAAAAACAAATACTGCTCAGCGAGTACACATAGTACACTGTGAATTTACTATTAAATGATCAAACAAACTGTAGTAAGCTTACTTGAGGAGAAGCTACAGGGCAGAATCTGTTCTCCATTGCTATGTTGGGTAAACACTTGTGCTGACATGGGTTCCCCAAGAAGCCAGGAACTGAGGGGACTGACTGAGAGGATCCAGTTACAGATGCATCAAGGGTAGACTGCAAGCTCACTGTGACCAAACACCAACTTCAGGCTTTTACTCTCAGGTTTCTATGAATGCACATTTGTGTCCCTGGTAGCTGCTGGTTTCAAGAGCCAGGATCTGTGCACGTAAAACTAGAAGTGGTATAAAACCTGGCATCCTGATTCGTGCGATTATTATTTCAGTGCTTGCACTAAATCTGGCTCATATTTTGAGAACTATACCAGAATCTCAGCCGTTGAGAGATGGCATATAACAGCACATTTTAGTTAACTGTAGTAGTATCGATTATTTCTTTCATTTTAAGGCTTTACCAAACTCACCTTAATCTGGTTAATTCAGATAATTCAAACTATTATCTGAGACCATTATCTGAGTATGTTGAAGAAAATAACTGGAACGTGTCTGCTTCGAAGCACGTTAAAGCTAACTAAGAAAACAAATAAATAAATCGGTTGTACTCTAACACCTCTTAACCTTAACTGTAGGAACTTATACCTGTCTCAGACATTTCATATAAATGTCAATGGGTACTTCTTCTCTGAAGAAGAACAAGACTCTCCTTCCCTCCTCTGAATGTGATCCGACCAAATCAGAGGTCAGGCACACTCTATCCCTTCTGCAGTGACCTTACAGAAAAATCAGGTATGAAACAAAAGTCTCTCATTTGACTTCAAGGAGCTTTGAACAGATACGAGGTTTGACTCAGAGCAACTAAAAGGAGACAAATTATTCCAACAGCAAGCAAAAGTAAGAGCCAAATTCTGCTCTACAGTATCCTGGTATGAATCTGAAGCAATGAGTCGCAAATCCAAGGACATAATTCCAGACTTATTCCTCATAAAAACAAACAGAATCAGACATCACTTAGGTTTAGGTTCTTACATCCTACATACTAAATATCTGAGGTTATTTGTTACAAGGTGAAAATAAACTAATCCAACACCTCTAAATGTCTACAGAGAAATTCGTAACATGTACTGCAATAAATGTTCAATTACACGGTAATAAGAAAACATGGGTGATTTTCTTTAAGAGATGCTGGCTTGCATCATAAATGCTTAGAGCACAGCTGCAGCAAAACACTCAGTTTTTGCTATGTTAAGTATCTCAAATATAATTTTAAATTGCCACTCTCTATAGAAAAATAGCACCCCCCAAAAAACTTAAATTCAAGTTGAGTGTATTTTAAGAAGCCGTAGAAGAAGCCTAGAGCAGAAATGCTTTAACACTGACCTTTTCACTGTAATGACAAGGATTGCTCACTTAAAGTACATCACTATTTCCTGTTTCAGCATCATACACAATGTACACATTACTACCGGATGGAAAAAATGTATAAAAAAAGCTTTCACGTTGCCAAAGTCCAACTGAACAGAGACTTATTTCCACAGGATGACTATAAAAAAACAAAAAGAGAGAAAAAGCTACACAGGAGCCAAATTCATCTTAAACACTTCCTTTATAGGTAAAAGTTTGCAAACAAATCAGTTCTCCTTGACTTGAACGAAAACCTGCTATCAAAGAGATGCCAAAACAGACAGGACAAACAACCTTGTCAGTCAATTAGCAGCTAATTGATCTCTCTGATCCCACTGCTTTTAACGGATCAGGTAAATATTTTGTTTCTGGTTGCTTAACCTTGCTGTGCACATAAGATTCTGTCGGAGGTGCTTAAGCGTGTCAGATAATAAAACATCTACCCGTTCTGGCTGACCATGTTCTGATGGGGACATCCTGAATCTCTCTCTTTACAAAAGCAAAGGACTGGGATTATTCAGATACAAAACTAAACAAGAGAATTATATAAACTGCTAATCTTCTCACACTGTTACTTATTTCCTTGGGGAACAAGATAAAAAACGAAAACAGATGAGTAAAATACTAATCATTTCCCACATGGACCTTAAAATGTGATGGCAAAGCAATGGCAGATCTGACAGACAGCACTTCAGTGTTATTAAAATTTCCGAAGGCAACAAAAATATCACAGTTGTTTTGCTCCCCCCCGCCCCATGTTCTTTAGAATCATAGTACGCAGTGACTTACGAGAGTGAGAGCAGCTCCCATGCAGAGAACAGTCAGAAACAGATGCCCACCACTAAGGTCCTCTTTCAACACTGTTTTGATGGCTGAAGTTAGGTTTACATGATGCCTAATCCCATTGGTCCTAACCTGCACAGGAATGAGCTTCTCTCAAGGGCGAGTTAAGTAGTAAGTAAACACTATTTACTAAGTACACCTTAACAATGTATGTTAGTATCCAAAGCGGTGCTGAGATACAAATGGGCTCTTAATTCTTGGGCTGCTCTCTTCATCAGCAGAAACTCAACTCTCTCTCACTTTCTTCTGAGCCACAGGATACCGTGCCAAACTGGATGAGCGTGAAATAGTTTCTGATCACTATTTGTAGGAGTATTTTTTTTTTTCACGCCTCAGTGTAGAAAAGAAATGCAGCTTTGGCCCAGCTGTTGGCCCCAAACTATTATCATGTAAATGAACAGGCGTTATGTAGGCCCCAAAGGGCTAAATACCTAAAAATCTGTGAAAAGCAAAGGCTCAGACACTAACCAATGATCCTATGTGATGCCACTGGGATTGCAATGAAAGTTTTGCATTTGCAAGAACTGGTGAAAATTACTGAGAATAAAGAATTTTTCTCAATTCAACACAAATAAATGTGTTAATCAGAAAGGGAAATTTCACACCTTATAAAGGACAGATTAACTAAACTATGAATTTGGCAGCATTTGTGAAAGATAAAGTATATGCAAAGAGCAAGATTCCCATGCGGACATGATTTGTAGCCATTTCTAGATTTATCAAATATCATCTACAGTAAGAAGAGTAAGAACAGTGTCACTGGAGAGTTCAAACTGCTAAAGTTGTCAGATATAACAATTTTCCTAACTGAAATGACATGCAAAGTCTGAAATGCCTTTTCATTTTCACACAAGAACTGCAACCTTCAGCAGCAGCTGGGGAGAACAGACCTGTGCTGGTTAAGTCCCTGCTAAGATACCATAAAGCTTTTCTCCAAGTTTTCCCAGGAAAAAAAAAAATAAAAATCAAAATTTGTGTAAATATTGCATCATTTTTAGGTACAAAGTAATTATTATTTTGTTGCCAAATGGAAATATTAGGCAAATATCAAGCCTTTGCCTAGCATTTTCATCTTAGAGGGAAAATATCGCTGAATTTTCTGGGAAGTGAGGTTTTTTTAGTTTAAAAGTTATGCAATCCTAATTATGCAACCACAGCAGATTTTGCAAACAGCTATGCCTCCTTTCACGCTGTGTCAGAAGAAGCCACTTGCATTTCACATGAAAATATCAGTGTCTTTCAAACACTTTCTTGAATGAGCAAATGCACTGCCTCTGATGGACACCCTCACCCCGGGAAGAATTACATAGGAAGACATTTATAGTATCTGAGCTTGCATTTGTTTTTCACTTACACCGATTATTATACAAGCTTATTTTAAAACCTGTCATTGTTTACTAAGCCCTGTGGTCACCACATGTCAAAACAAAAACAGACGCATGCTAAACATCAGTAGCATGTTCTTACCAATTTTTTTTCCATCTTGTGCACCCAAAGTAGAATGGGCCTTTGTGGCAGTTTTATTTCAATCCATTCTGAATACTTTGTTAAAGTTCAGCTGAGATCAGCTATTAAGCCCCAAATCCTATATATCTCACAGATGCCACAACAGTCACTATTCTGCAGCCAAAATGTTTCCTTTTGACTAGTGACTCAATAAAGGCATTTTGCTGTATCAAATCTAGTCACTTAGCATTGCCTAAAGACTCTGACCGCTACAGCAGTAATATAAAGATACATTAATTAGACTGCACACTTAAGGATGCTGCTTTCTTTACAGCCCTCAGGATGCCTAGCAGGGGAAAAAAGAAAAAAAAAAAGCTCTTTAAAATTCCTGTGGCCATATTTTACAGTACTTCCTTCTTTTTATTGCATGAAGCATTGAAAGTCAGTATGTGTAATATCCAATTGCATCAGAGCACCTCTTAAAAAATTCAGTAAAATATGCATATGCTTTCTGCTGAGTTTTGTAGCTATACCTGAAATTTCACTCGTTGCAGTTAGGTTTCTTTCTACAAAACACAAATTAACTGTGTTTATTAACATGAGCATCACTTTCCTGAGCAAACACCTCTGAAAAGATGAAGGTCTACCAAAATGCCTGAATCCGCATATAAAACGTCTGTTATTTCACAGGGTTGTGCTGATATTTGAGGGACAGGCCAAGCTGACAGCTCAGTTACAGATTCTCAACAAGCGCAACACAATAAACCCCAAAACATTTCTTGGGAAAGACACTGCTCAGGTTTCATGATGACTAAGTCTCAGACAAGGTTAGACCAGGGTGCAGTATCACAGGGCATTCCTAGTACAAACAGCACCTTAAAGTTCATATATGTATCCCCCATCCCACCAACTTTTGAAACTACTCCAAGGAAACCTGCAATGTGAAACCATTATCCTGTACTTAGTAAGTGGCACAACTGGATGCCAAATCACTCCTACCCAGGAAAAGTCGAAGTAAGGACAGCAAAAATCTTAATTTCAGCCACCAGGCGAGAGCTCAGCAGGCCCTAAGAGGACATATTCAGGCTGATGGTGTATTGAAAGGGAAAGCAACTGCTGCTCAGCTCTAGAAAACTCCAGACAACTTCGTACAGGCTTCTCCTTCTCCTGCATCATGCTTGGCACATTCCACCAAATTTAGCTTTCTCTTCATTGTCAGAAGTGGAAATGAAATCAGGTAACAATCTGGCCCAAAAGTCTCTTGGGTGCTTGTGATGCACCAACGACATTTGTACACTACAAACAAAAGAAAGCATCACCAACATACAGTCATAGAATGGGTTGGGTTGGAAGGGACCTTCAAAGATCATCGAGTTCAACTCCCAAACATCCCCTATTCCAGCCCCCAACATCCCCTTTACAGACAGGGAAACGAACACATGGAGTATACGACAAGGATATAGGGCTTCATGTTTGCTAAGCTACGCTTAAACTAATTAATTACTAAATGATCCTTGGGATAGCTCCTAACAATCTGAAAAACTGCGTTGCAAACCAAAAGCACAAAGGCTATTTTCCTTAAGACTGAAGTGCAATGTTTTAGCACTCAGACCACCTAAGACAATTAATCAACTCGCTTATTCAGTTGAACTCTTCCCCCTAATTCTCTCTTCCTACCCCCCACTTCTCTCTTCCTACCCCCCTCCCAGGATTTGAGGACACCCTGTTCGCCTAGAGATGGTGAATCACTACAAGCCAGCAGGCCCACTCGGTTCCTCAAAAGACACAAAAGGTGTAAAAATAGCTTGTACTAATGAAGCAAGTACAGCGTCAGCAGCCAGATGAGCGTGGGTGATCAGATAAGGGTCTGTTGTTGCAAAGGGCAAATTATTAAGAGAATGCTTCTCCCTCTCTCTCTCTCTTTTTATTAAGCTTTGTTCTTCCTTCGCTGAAGCCAGCCCTCTGCAACGCGTGATAAATGACACCTGACAAGATTGACTCCTCCTGTAATTGCAAGTTTCATACCGGCGCAGGAAGCGGTGCCTCACTACGAGCTGAAGGTACAGTGGAGGTGTCACTAAAAAAAAAATAAATAAAGAGAGGCAAAAATAAAGCCTAAAAATAGCCAGGACTACCCACTGAGTATGACTGTGTGGGTATATTTAGCCAGTCTAACACCAACTTTTCTTGTTAAAAACACAATCTTACCTTTATGCAAAACAGCTTCCTGTTTCTAAATATAACTTGAGAAACTTGAGAACATGAGGGGGGAAAACTCAGATTTTGAAATTGTCCCTTTTTCACTGAGATTACAAAAAGATTAAATGTGAAAAGACCAGGTAGATCTTCCACATGGGTTTTGCATCCTGACATCCCGTAACGAATAGACAAGAGTTTGCTATTAAGGCATCCTAATACAGCCCATTGGACTAGGAAATAGATTCAGAAGCAAAAACAGAGCTGTACCAGCAAACTTCTCCGGGAACCAGAAATGAGACTCTGAGAGATAAAGGAAGGGGGACACGTCCTATGCCAGCTCCGTTGCCTGAGCCAGCAGTGCCCTCAAGAGAAGGCTGTGCCCCACCACAGGTAGACAGAGACCTACAGACTGATGAGATGCAGTTGCACTTTTACAGCCCTGTTCTGCAAATCTCATCTACTCTGAGGCCAGTTTACATCACTTTACCAGCACAAAGGAGTTTTAGGAAGGGTGTAAATATATCCTACTCCCATTTAAGGCACTCCTACACTGCCTAATAAAGTGGCACGAGTATAAAAGACCATCTGGCCAAGAGGTACAGTTTAGTATCTTACGAGCAATATCAAGAAGCACTTCCAACCGCACGTTTGAAGTTCTGATTCCCAAATACCCGAACTTACAGGAATTAATGAATGTGCCTTTAAAGTGCCGGCGCTGTACCTGTGTATGTCAGCTGGCGTGCACACCGCGGTGACCGGAGATCAGCGCTCAGACGCTTCACACCGTATCTGCTCCACTCGGCTGCAGCCAAGGGGTTGCCTCACGCCCGGGAACAGGAGGGCTCGCGCCGAGCCCCAGCCTGCCTCCGCACCGCTGGCACCTTGCTCACGGTGCCACGCTGACCACGCTTTGAGCCCACTGCTCACCACACCTTACTGTGTGAGGAGCCCTGAAACTTTCACAGGTGTAATTGCAACAGGAATATCCACAACTTAGCGGTGCCGATGTTCAGCAACCTCTCTTTCCAGGGCAACTTTGCACTTCTGCATGATGTGAGTTTTGCTCCCCTAACACAAAGGGAAGGCAAGCCTGGTCCCAAGGACTCTCTTGAGAATGTCTGCAACTGTTTAAAGTACATTACTGCAATATTACTACTGGAAGTAATACACATGCCAACTTTCTAGTGCTCCGCATGAGCTGTGCAAGGAAATGATCTTTTTTACAATTACGGTTTTTCTATTTAATGTCGTGACTCCTTTGGCCGATGCTTACATGAGGGTTTTGTTTCATTATTATGCAGCCTTCCTGTGTGGCTCCAAATACCTCACATCAATCATTCTGGGGCCAGGGTTAAACAAAAATGCACAGGTTTATACCAGACCTTTTCTCTCATTTACAACAGGAAAAAAAGCCCACTGTAAGACATTGCCAACTTCACATGCAAGATTCAATGAAAATTATTATTCTGACATTATCATTTTCATTTTGTTCTGATTTTAAAATTAAAAAAAAGTAATTGAAGCTAGTAGGTTTGTATTTTTAACATTATATCCAGTGGGAAATTGAGAGCATGCTCTTTTCTTGATATGCTGTGATTAATTCCCATTGATACAACCATTCTTTGTTCAGCATCATAGTTTTGTCTTTTCATCCTATGCCTTAGCAGTAAATGTGAGTGTCACTGATTTTTTTACTAGAATAGATAAACATTGTGATGCAAGAGGAATCAGCTGATGATATTATTCTTCAGACAGTTTGATTTTCATCTGAAATGAAGAGTAAATGTTATTATATTAGAGGAAATATGAATGTAAAAATAATTATTAGTAGGTTTAAATACTGAAGACCCTACTCTGGCAGTACATTTACATAAAGTTAACAGGAGGCAGGATCGCATACCCCAAACCACTCTTAAGTTACAAAGCTAAAAGCATAGTGATCAGAACCTCAGCCTATCCCCCCACTCAGATTTGGAGCAGAAATTTTGTTTAAGTAACAGTTACATATTACCTATCTTTTTAAGACTTCACCTATTTAAAGAAAAATGTACAAAGGAGAAGATAAAATTAAAAAACCAGCAGGAAAGCGTATTAGAAAAATGAAAAACTACCTTCACTGGACAACTTAGGAAAATATCTGTTATTACACGGTATTTTCCAAAATCACGTCGAACAGCCTGGTGACTTCTCCGCGAAGCTCTGCACCCCGGGGCCGGCCGCAAGCGGCGGGCAGAGCCCGGCAGCTGCCCCCGGCTGCCCGCGGGCCCCGTGGGACTGCGATGGCGAGGTGCCGCCTCAGCCCCCGACACCCACACGGGCCTTTGGCCTCGGGGCGTTCAGTGCCACCACAACAGCCAGCTTTAACCCTGCACAACTTCCGTTTAGAACCAAGAAAGGGGCTGACTGGAAGATAATTTGAGGGAAAGAAATGGTAAATTTTCAGTCAGATCCATCCCCTGGGGGGTTTGCTGCGCAGCGGCACAGCCGGCAGACGGGGTGGGAAGGGGGCAGCCGCGGATCACGGTGGAGCAGGGCCAGGGGCTCCCTGACCACATCCAGCCCAGCCCTGTTCCATGCCACCTCCCTCCCTCCCCGGGGACTGCAGGGCTGACGGCTCGCCTTCTCCTTGCCTCCTCTGCTGCCCAAACCACGATGAGGATCTGCTGGACCCGTACAAAGCCCACCCACGGGGGGCTCAAGGGTATGAAAACTTTCCATTTTCACCGTCACATACCACACTCAGTCATGACTCGGGCAAGGTAATGAGCAGAAGTAAAACAAAACAGGGTGGTAGCTCTTCTTTTCGGTAAGTTCCTGCTATAGGCTTTCTTCATTGGCCAATATTTAAACTGTGGGTGTTGGAAAGTTATTTTCCTGAGTGAGCATCGGTCCCTAACGTGCGCCTCCACAAGCACGTGGCACAGGTGGGGTGGGAGACCGGACACGGTGGCCGCCTGAACCTCGGGTGGGACAGTGGTTCCACGACGGCACTTTCCACAAAATGAACGTCTACGCTCGGCGATGGCACCACCGATTTCGCATCCTGGGTAGGGGCACCCACCGCGGGCAAGCGGAGGCAGCGGGTGCCAGCACAGGATAGCAGGGGAGGCTGCAACGGGAGCCATGGGAGGCAGTAAGAAGATACGGCGTTAAGTAACGAGGGGCTGCGCTATCTCACATCTTCCTACATCCTGCCGCAGGTCGCTTTTCCTGCCGCAGCCTTCTCCCTCCCACCCCTGCGCGGTGTCACTTTCACCGGCGTGCGCTCCCCTCCCACTCACCAGCATGTAACGCACACCATGATTTATGTCACCTCTCCGATCTGGCCCGGGATCTCTGAGGTGCGAGCAATAGATGCAGTCTACAAAAGGTTAGGATTAATGCTTTATTGGCAATTACAGCAGGCAAGCGGCTCAGCTCATAATGCAGCTTTTCCCTCATGACGACCTGTAGGAGGTGGGAGCAGGTTGCCACAGGCCTGGCGCCTGCTGCGCGCTGACATATGTCTTCGCTGCTGGGCGAAAGGGCAGGTCCAATTAGGTGTCGTGTATTATTAACGTTCTTCTGCTTCGTCTGTTGATCACGTATCCTCCTCTCGGCCCCTCTGCGCCCCAGCTGGTGCAACGCACCGACATCTGCGGAGGCATTGCCCTACCCGGGAAAGCTCGAATGGAAATCTGCTGGAGGAGATGGGACACCTTTTTGCAGACCCGAGCAAGGGGTGGAACGGCCGAGAAGTTGAACAGATCACTGTAACTAGGATCCTCAAGCTAAAAGATGAGAAATACGAGATATCTGCCCTGCTGGCAGTAATAATTACGATGTATTATTAACAAAACTCAGGTTTCATCATTAACTTGACTTGGGTTTCAAGAGCTGATCTCACCCTAATCATCCTCCAAATTACATCCAGTGTTTCCCTCAGAGCTGAACCAGTACCAGCAAGGAAGGCTGCTGGTAACCATTACGCCAAAGAGAAAGCACAGGTAAAAATGAGCTATAAATACCACAGTCAAACAGGTGCAAAAAATTACAGAGAGATTTAAAGTTGCCCAAACCCAGGGCGATCTCACCACTCAGATCTGATCCTGCCAGAAAGACGGAGCCTGTAACTTCAAAGCAGCCGAGAGGAAAGGGCTCACTGTCAGCGCGTGCTGCGTACGGCACAGCCGACATGACCCTGCTTCTGCAAAGGATTGACTCCTCTCCCCTCAAAGGTGTCAGTAAAGTCACAGCTCCTCTCTTGGATCTCAAAACACGAGAACGGCCACCTACATGTTTGCTATGATGAAGTAGCCAACTGTTTCAGTCACGACCAAACTGCTGCAACAAAAGACCCTTGTTTGATTTTGTTGCTCTACCAAGCTCATCATCAGAGCAACTAAGATCTTCGAAAGCTTTTTCTCAACCTCTGCGAGATGAAAATGCCATTTTAATTGTGGATCAGTGAGGTCTGCTTGAGTAAAATAACCCCAATCACTCAGATGCAACTGCGTAATAAACACTGCTCTTCTAGCAGGGAGCCTAATTGCTCTGCTAGCACCAACAATATTGCTGCCGGTTCATTAGAGAAGCTGGAGGAGCTGCTGTTTGCATCTTCACAAGCTGGGAGTATTTGATTGCAAAACCGCTACGGATGTTTGATCCAAAATTCAGCCTCTGATTTCTGATCAGCAAAACTTAAAAGCAAAGAAGCTATCAGTCTGATATTTTTCTTCATAGCTTTCTTCAGGGTAACAATTTATTTTTCTCCTTGATCTGTTCAAGGACATCAAATCTAATCTTAAGATAGGATTTGCACTTTTATATTCTATATGAACCTCCTTAGCAAAAAAAGTAGCAAGAACAGAACTGATGTGAACCAAATTGCCATTTCACATGACATCTGGATGACGCTGGCAGTTACATTGCTATCCTGCAGCCTGACTGCACCAGGACCTCGCCAGAAGGTGCAAAGGGCAGAGGAAGGCCAGAAAAAGGCCACCAGAGGTCAAAGGCAGCCACGCTTCCTGCTGGCTGCTCAGAGCAGGTCTGGACGGCCGGCAACCAGGCAGATGGCAGAGGAAGCATACTTCCATCTTGTCCAACGGGGAAACGATTTGCTGAATCACACTTAAGGGGAACGTGGCAGCCAGTTCTGCCGAGACGTCCAGGAGCTCCCTTTGCCTGTTGCAGTGGCCCCCAGGTGCAGTTCTGCACCCCTTCTGGGAGCCCACGCTGCTGTGCTCAGGTTTGTCTGTCTACCCTCGCCTTCCCTCATCATACAGCTCGGATAAACCACTGCCTTGCTTTACGCTTTAAGAACATGTGTTTCTGTTTCTTTTTCCTTCAGAACCATCTTTAGCCTGAACACTTTCTGAGTGGAAAACGTAAACCTAATTTCAGGCAGATGCCTGTCTCAGCAAGTCTATCAAGAGCAGCTTATTTTCTCAAACTCAAACTCCACATGTGAATACGTCCACACAGGGGCTCAGACACATCTGCATAAAGAGGTCCATTTGCCTGAGTGTTTGCTAATGAATGTTTGGCACCACAGTCAGAGGGACACCACAAGTGCATCCAGTTGGTTTTAAATTTTAAAAGAAAAGGTTACTTACACCTCTAGGTACAAAGCATTGCTGAGGTTGCTTACAAAATGCACCAGCTGTGGAATCAAATCTAAATCTTAACATTGACATGAAAATTAAAGGTGCAAAGAAGCGTAACTTTTTTTTTCCCCTTTTTATGCAGTTTGAATCAGCTTGTGGGAAAGTTAATAGAAATATTCCGCCAGTGAAATGGAAAGTGGATCAAACCAGTACAACGTAAGCCTTCAAGACAGTGGAAAACTCCACATGGGATGCTCTCAGGAAAATCACTCAAATGCAGGGCTACCCAGCGTGCTGAGGGCTCAGGGAGGTCACCTCTTTGCATAGCCAGGACCATGCTCTGCTTTTCACCCAAGGTGCTCGTCAGGATTGGAAGCCAAAACCTTTTCTGACAGGTCATGAATTAAATAACTACAGCTGATTTCCAGGATCTCTTTCCTTCTGCTAGCAATCTCACATAGTAACAATAAAAGTACTGACAGTGTAAGTTAGTTCTAGAGGAATCTTTTTCATCACAAAGCTGCTGCAAGATATTTCTTCTCCGGTAGCAGCAACAGTGAGTTCAGGAAGCACAGAGCACCTGCCAGCATTAAAAGAAGAGCACATCTAAAACCACAGGTCCCAGTTGTTAAAATGCTGCTTGTTACAGGAATTTCATCTATGCTAATACTCTGCTAGAGCAGTCCAGGTAATAACAGCAATAACAAACAACAAGGAAAAAGTTAAAGGACCACTAATATAAATGGGAAAGCATTGTTCACTGACATTTTTAAGTCCCAGTAGTGTTGATCCACCCATGAGCAGGTCTGGATTTATAGCAAAGGAAAGAGTAAGTGCATGACTACCCCACAGAAAGTTTCTATTTTAAAAAGTGCCTGCATTGCCTGAAAATCAAGATCACACCACTGAAATTCCCATCCATCCAATACCTTCTGTTTCCTCCTTGGTTTTCTTTTTATCTCTACAGTGAACTGAGCGGCTCTAAGATTATTTTTCTGTGATTTTCAGCAAAAGTAGGTACAGAAGGAACTGTGGACAAGCACCAAGGGCGTCAAGCCCACAAGAAACTTAGCCTTTGTCCCCCTTGAGAAATGGATACAATGCCAGCTTGAGTGGACTCTGAATCCTAGTTTTAATTAGAGAGAAGGTGAAATCAGGAAAACCTACCTCTTGCTTAAATACTATTCCTTCCTCAGTATCCCTCTGTTCTCCAGAAAAATGGTCTTCTCCCTGTTGGTGACCATTTATCCAGGCACAGGATCCAAACTCTTTCCCACTGTGTCCTCACCATCTGCATGTTGTCTACCTCTCTATTGACAGCTTCCAATAAAAGCTTCCTTTAATAGAGTTGTCCTGACTCACAGGTGGGGGGGGAGGGAGGCTGACCTCGCTGCAGCATCAAGAGTCTCTGACGCATTTTGGGAGGCTGTGGTTTCGGGTCTGAAAGAATTCAGCCTTGTTTTCAACTAAGTTTTACACGCTTAACTTCCAAAATATCACCCTATAGCTCCACATCCATTTGTGACTCGATGTTGTTTAGTGGTTCGACTTAGCACTATTCAGGGCTTTAGCCATACGCTTGGCAAATTAGCAGTACTCACCAGCAGAAGAGAGTTTCTCAGAAACGCAGCCACCCAGGCTCCTGGCTGGCTCCACCTCTTGTCCGCCCACTCCCAGTTTCAGACATTTCGCATTCCAAAACTGGAAGTGTCTATGTAACATAAGGTCACGTTATTGCACAATGCGCTCCGCTCCTTCTAAGAGCCACTGCATCCTCAAAAGTACATCAACTCTAACAGCAAGAGAGCTGTTTACAGTGAATTTCTATCTGAGTGGGAGTATTTTCTCCAAGAATCTTATAACAAGGACGTGAAGTGTATGACTCTTCCCTACATTTGGTAAAATTGCTACCGAGATGGCATTTATTTAATACTTCCACATCAGCATTCTTTCCCCTTTGAGCTGCCTTTTTAAAATTTGAGAATTAATTTTTACACTTCCCCAAAGTATTTCTGTGCTGGATAATTTTAGGACACACTAAACAGAACAATTTCTGCCTGTCTTAAATTTAGAACTGAGGCCATTTGTAGCTTTTGCAATGCAACTGTGAAATACAACTGATTGTCACCCATGTAGGTTTTGCCAATTTTTTTTTCTTGCCAAATGGTCTGAATAATTGTTATGATCCCTCCTTCACTTAGTCTTTAAATTCTAACAGGTGAATGAAATCTCCAGTTTCAATTGTAACTGAAGAACACCACCTCTTTTAGTATAGGGGATTAAAAGTGAGGTGGGCTTTATTTTTTTCCCCAAAGGACAGTACCAAGGTGGAAATGGTGGTGTCACATTCTGTTATCTTTGAAACTGTATTCAGCTTTTCAGCTACAATTAAGTCTTCACCGTTAGCACGGGAAGCTTATTTGGCGTTCCCTCAAATGCCAAGGAGTTATATTGGTATCTCCTAAAGGTAATTTTTGACATATTTAAAAAAAGAATAAATGATCACTTCTTCTTTCAATTCAGATCTGTCACCTTCGTCCTGAGCACCACCAGGGCAACTGAGCAGTGGGGAAGCAGAAGGGTTTGGGGCCGGGGGCTCCCAGCACCCTCTGGTGAGAACAGGGATGCTGGCGGGGCTAATGGCTAAGGCAGCTCTCAAAAAGCCCTCCTGATTTCTCAGCCAAGTGAGGTCTTCATAAGCTGTCACTCCTGTCCTCCCAGAAGTGAGAAGGTTCAGGTCCAGCAGTCAGCGTTCAGAAATCTGATTCAGGCTACCCAGTGAAAATTACGATGGCCAAAACAAACCAGTGACAGAGTAAGAGGGAGAGGGAAACAGAGAGAATCCTACAAGAGGAGCAGAACAAGGGACAGAGGAGGACTTTTGCACTTATCTGTTTCATCAGAGCACTGGCACCGTGCTCTGCTGTAGGTAAGGGTAGCCCAGGATTTTCATTCTGAGTCATTCATTTGGAAGACATAACATGATAGAGAGTCAACTGCCCTTCATCCCGTGGAAGAGATACTTAAAATGGAGCTAATGGTTTAAAGTTACTTAGCTCCTGTTTGGTCTCTGAGCAAGTAAAAGGTTAGACTGTAATATTTAACCACAACTCCTGTGCCTTTCTGAGAAGCATGGAGGAGGCTGCCTGAAGGAAAGGCAGACATCTGCCATGCTGCTTCCTGTGTGCACGAGGTGAAGAAATCTGCGCCAGCCTTCAGTCTCGTGTAGATAGCGAGCTTCCTCCGGTGCAGTGGCTGTCACGCAGCGTGCTTTCTGGTACAGCCCATTTCCTTCTGGGGCACACGTCTCCCTTGGGGACAGCAGGGGCTAGCGCTCTGTGCACGCCACTAGCCACGATCATCAAATCTGCCAGCTGGTCACCGTGCAATACAGCCAAAGGTTTAGTGCTGTAAGTAGAACTGGCTGCATGTCTAAATGCGAACGGGATGAAGAACTGATGAGGGACAGCAAGAAAAAGAAAAAGATTCATAAAAGTCCGGAGACACAGTACTGTAAGGAGAACACAGCATCTACTACAAATCTTGGGGAACTATTCAAACTGTTACTTTAGAAAGTAACAGTGGTATGTGCCTTCATTCTTTTTTAACGTTCATCCATAAGAGGTCACTGTGTGACCCAATGAACACCTTGGTGTCAGCAGCATTCCTCTCTCCCTTCCCATATGCTCAGCACCAGGTGTCCAGTCACCTACAGTAATGTCCCAGCCACCACCCAGCTGCCTTTCATAGGGACAGTTAGGGCAGGCAATAAAGCAAGGCACGTGTGGGAGTCCTTCAAGCACTTTGATTGTGTGACCTTAGCCAATTTTACAAACACTTAAATGTATGTATTTTTTATTCCCCATGAATCTTAAATGGAATCCAAGAGTTTTACAACCCCCACAGACGTTTTAAATAACCAGTAAAAAATACACAAAAATTTGAGAAACTGAGTTTGAACAGCGAAGACACAAGCTCACAAATGGCCAAGGCTCCTCTGGTTTCCCAGGGTGTGGGGCCTCTCTTTTAGAATCTGTTTCACTCTGACATTGTTTTTTCAGTAGTTAGTAGACTTTTTCACAAGGGTGACTACAATACAGTGTGGGACATGGAGGACTGCCAAGGTGACCTGCCCACAGAAACTTCTTAAGCATAAAGTTTTTGTACTGCCAGTTGCCATGAGATGAGAGGGAATAATAGGCAGATGCAACTTAATGGCAACTGAAACCGTTTTAGCTCCGTTCGGCTAATCGAAGATCTTCTTCATGGAGTAAGGTGACTTAAAGGGAAGTATTTCATTCAGAGATTTCCATGGGAAAACAAAAACAAAAAAATAAAAATAGCAATATGGAGATTTTCCAGTGGAAAACTTGTTCTTGTGGAAATTCCACTTTCAATTGACAAATTGTTTTTATGGGAAATTCCTAAGCAGCTGTAGGCACAGCCCTCATGCTGAGAAGTTTAAAAGCAGCTCATGTCTGACCCAGTGCCCTCAGATTTCCCACATCAGATAAACTGCAAGAGCAGAGCCCTCATCTCTTCCTTACTCCTACCCTGCAGCACACAAGCGGTCCCACCGCAGGCACAACAGTATATTGACTGCAGCGGCAGTACGCACGTGGTTACAGATGGGATGCTTGAAGGATTAATCTTTTAATGTCCCAAATCAAGATTAATTACAGTTTCATATATAAGCTGTCCCTAATGCTCTGATACTGGTAAAGATGTCGTCGACTTCAGCAACATGTTTACCGGCACTAGGGATTGCAGGCTTGGGAGAGTCTTAAATGAAGCTCCTCACAGTAGACTGCACCAGAGAGAGAGAACTTGGGGCTGACTTTATGTGATTATGTGAATGGTCACAAATCATGGATGGAACTCCAGTGTTATTAATTGTTTTACACTGGCTTAAACCCATCAATAAGAACTACACACTCCACAGCTAACATTACAGAGAGTAAGACAAACATTTTTAGTGAGCTTGCTAAGGGTCTTCTAAATTTGCAGGAGGAGCACCGAGTAAGCGTCTCCTTTACAGAGTGATATTAGAAAAGCATAAACCATTCATTACAATGCATCTTCTTTCTATCAGCCACTTTAGCCTGAATCATCATACTGTGTAAACAGGCTAGAAATCATATTTATGGCAGGGCTTAAAGTATCTCAGAAAGTCAGAGGAAGAAAAAAGGTATTAGAGTAGGCAGGCTTGCACAACCCCTCACAGTCCAGAAAGGTACTAAGCACCTAAATCATTCACCTACACATTTGCTGTGATTTACAGTATTTCTGTACCAGCCCTGTATTTTCACACTAACGCATTTTTAACACAAAATAAAATGTAGATCCCTGTGAGTAAAAAAGTTAATTCTACTGACTGTACGGGACTGGTCTTCACAACTTCTCAAGAGCAGACGTTGCCTCTTTCCTGACTACCTTCTGTCCCATGTACCCTACCCAACAGTACAGCGGATCCAGCATCCCCCAAACCGAGCTGAGCTGGAGGAGCTCAAGCACGGGGGAACTGTGGCGGGACCGGGAACCCCAAGGTGCCATTGAGGAGGCTGTCGGCAGCTCGCCGCCTGCCAGGCACTGCAGGCTACGATGTGAAGGAGTGGACAAAGGCCACTGCTCAGCTGCTACAGTGACCTTCAGCTCTGCTGATCTGCGATGGGAATGCACCCCCTGGCCATGCTCGTGTTTCTAAACCACATGTTTTCTTGGCTATCTGCAACACTACGTACACACGCATGATACCGAGTTCGCATACGTGCATAGCCCATGTCTATACTGCACAGGGGGCTGATGAGTTCCCCTCCACCCCTACCCCCAAAGCAGCTAGCCAGTTACAGCAGGGCTACTGCTGCTCTGCACCCAGGAAGCACAGCAACCACACGTGCTCACCAAGGCGTGCTGCATGGCTGCGAAAATCATACACGCCGAGATCAAATTGCAAGCCACGTGAATTTCAGAGATCAGTTAAAAAAATCCTGCGTCTCTCCACCTAAAGGAGTTATTCTTTGGGACATCACAGTAATAAAATACAATCGCAATGAAAACCTTATTGATACAAGCTTTGTTACTGAAGTGACAAGAAGGGCATTTATTTTCAGAGTTGGACACTCGAAGGAATACCCCACGTGTAAGCTGGTGTAAGCTGTCTTCTCCAGTATATAACAGAGATAGTTGTACTACACTGAAACACATGTGATAAGAGAAGTGGGCCCAGGCTCTCCTCCATATTCTCTGCATACCTGTTACTATCACACAGCTGCTCTCGAGTCTACAGTTTCCTGTGCAGTACAAACTGCATACCACTTCCCCTACGGAAAAAAAGAGACTTACTTGTTCTTAATTGACGATGGAAATACTGTCATATTTTCCACTAGCCAAGCTTGAAACCATTACTGAACGAACCTTCATTAATTTTTCCACAACATTTTGCAGAAATGTCAGGAAACAGCTGCACCAGAAATGATTAACTGTCCTTACCACTAGGGCTTCATTGGCCAACTTCAAATTATATAGGTTTTCTTCTTTCAAAACTCTACATTCAATGATGTTGTTTGTTATTCTTCAGTTGACTGTCTCAATACACTACTTTCCCTTCAAAAGTATCCGATTACACAGGTTCAGTGGCGCACAAACATTTTACGACCAGTGGAAGAATTTGTACAGTTTGGAGCTGCATACTTCTAGGAAAAGATTGCTTCCTGCAGATTGCTCAGCTGTGTCTTTCTTGGATCAAATTCAATGAAATTCACAACTTGCAATCAAATTGTATTTGCCAGT
Source organism: Mycteria americana (assembly GCF_035582795.1). NCBI lineage: Eukaryota > Metazoa > Chordata > Aves > Ciconiiformes > Ciconiidae > Mycteria > Mycteria americana. Next base: position 68,178,229 of record NC_134367.1, read on the forward strand.
CAGACTGAATTCATTACACTGACATAAACTCCTCTTGCTGCATTTTCTTACTCCTTTCCTTTCCTGTCGTACTCTTTTCCTTTCCCCTTTTCTCTCCCCATACTCTCACCTCTTCTTTGAGCTATACCATGTGTCAAAACTTATCATACAATGCCCTGTACCTTTTCTGGCAAAAACAAGTGGAACAGTATACATCATCATTCCAAACATGCAAACGCTGAGATGCTAGAAGGCTTGGTGCAAAATAAGAGTGCAGCCATCCGGAGATAACTGCTAGCATGGATCTGAGATTCCCAGTTGGCTGAAACTTTGCAGTCTCAGAACTTTTTAGCAAAGTGTCAGTGAGCAAGAGACTCCGCTCACACGGATTTGCACAGGGCACTGGCTATTATGTAATTTTTCAAAAATGTAAATTCTTCAAATTTCTGATAAGGACACAGCAACAAAAAGCAAGGCTCACAGGACTATTTTTAAAGGCCAGAGAAGAGAAGGCTCTGGGGAGACCTTACTGCGGCCTTTCAGTACTTAAAGGGGGCTTATAAGAAAGATGGGGACAAACTTTTTAGCAGGGCCTGTTGCGACAGGACAAGGGTATTAAACTAAAAAAAGGTAGATTCAGACTAGTTATAAGGAAGAAATTTGTTACAACGAGGGTGGTGAAACACTGGAACAGGTTGCCCAGAGAGGTGGTAGATGCTCCATCCCTGGAAACATTCAAGGCCAGGTTGGACGGGGCTCTGAGCAGCCTGATCTAGTTGAAGATGTCCCTGCTCACTGCAGGGGGATTGGGCTAGATGACCTGTAAACATCCCTTCTGACCCAAACTCTTCTATGATTCTATGAAAGTATACAGCCACATAAATAGAGGTTTATCTAGGTATTATAGAGAAAGAATCCCTCCTGCTGCCTGTAATTCAAAATTATTTGCATTTCTTGCTTTTTAAATGGGTCCCTTCCACAGCAGCGTGCGTTGCAGCACAGAACCCAGACGCAGCTCTGCTCAGAAAGAGCCAGCACTGATGACCTCACTCTGTGCTAGGTCAACTCCTGAGCGCCTTCATTGCCTTCAGCAGGTATACATACGGCGGCAGATCCTGGCCCAGAATGCCTAACGTAGGCAAGCATTGCTATTTAATTGGTGCGGTGCTGGCTACAAAAAAAAAGATCTGTTTTTAAATAACTCTACCAAGATATTTGCTTAGGTAGCAGAAATTACAGCAGTACACTATATTCTACTTAAAATACGCATGAATGTGTATGGGTTCTATTTCCAAGATATGAAATGCTGCCAAAAGTGTCCAGTTTTTTTAAGGATTCAATTTTCTACTGTGCAATGCCGAATCTCTCCTTCACGATATCCTTATCTGTCTCTGTTCTAGTTAGAAAGCAGTAGCTGCGGTGCCAGCGGATTTCAAGGACCACGTCCTTCCAATATATGGCATGTTAACGCGCCGCCAGCTATCGTATAGCCGCCTGTGGCTGCGCGGGAGACGCACGAAGCACATCTTGCGCATGGGGAAAAAATGAAGCGGAGTTGTTAGGCTCCACTAAACGAGTCCTGATTTTTGTGTTGGGGGGCAGCTCTGAAGTAAAGAGAAGACGATGCTGCACCGCAAGCGCACCTCCTGGCCCGCAGAAGGGTGTCGCGGCTTCCCGAGGGACAGGGGCTGGCAGGCGGCAGCCGCGGCAGAGGCAGCCCTTCCCCTTCACGCCTCGCCCGCCACCGGCCCGCGGCGGCCGCGGCCCCGCCGCAGCGCGGGAAGCCCCGGAGCCGCCGCCGCCGCCCCGCAGGCGCGCACCCGCGGCGGCGCGCAGCGCTCGTCCCCAGGCGGCAGCCCCGCCGGCGCCCGGGCTCTGCGGCGGCGGGGCCGCGGGCAGCGGTTCCGGCACGGCGGCCTGGGGTGCCCGGGGAGCGGGAGGCTTCGCAGCGCCCATTTCTGCCTCCTCCGGACGTTTTCGAGTCTCCTCCTTCCCACCCCGGGCCGTCCGAGCACCAGCAAATGGATTTGTTGTCCCGCTCGGGCACCTCCTGCACGTGGAAGAAGAAACATGCTTTTCCTCTCTCTAAGCGGGACAAGAAATGAGCGTTCTTGCTTCCCCCTGAGTTTGCGCTGCACATCTTGAGCTTAAACCGCCATGAAGACACGGCCTCCTCCTGTTCACACCGTCAGCAATGAGCAGCAGGATCTAGGGGCAATGTCATAACAAAAAGAGAGACCTTGAACTTGCTTCACCCTTTGCACAGTCATTTATATTTGGGCAAAGTGGATGACAGCTCCTTTAGCACTAGGGTAGTGGCATTTGATGCTCGCTCGGCATTCACTTTACCCAGGTATAAATAGCAAAAGGTTTCAGGCAGTAGAGAATCGGGACCCGTATCTTCAAGGGATTCTCAGCCGAAATAAAGCAGCTGGTCCTCCACACCACAGCTTGTGCAATCGCTCTGCTGCAAGCATCATCCCCTGCAGCGCGCCGGGGACTGCTGGGTTGGCAGCATTGCATGCTCCTGTCTTCAGAGAAAATGTCCCTTCCTATGGCCCCATATCTAGCAGTGGAATCAGGCTGCAAGCTTTCACCTGTAAAGTAGGCAGTAATAGGGTTCAGTTTCTTAATGGGACCCTTTTATTAGCTCACACAGCGTATTTACTACCCTACCAGTATTAAGTGCTTGCCTTAATATCCTTTGCACACGAGGTAGCGGTACATATTATCATAGTTACAATAACATTGGTCTGCACTACGTTAATTGAGAGCATCTATTCTAAAATTCAATTGTTCCAAACAAAAAAGAAAAGCGTGCCATTACTCGGCTGACACATTATTGGGGAGAGTTCTCAGCGTACAAGAGAGCCACAGCAATAAGGGCCCAATGCACAGAAGTACCATTAAGTTACACGCTAATGAAACCTGAAAAATTTATGCTAAAACCCCATTTCAGAGGATTGCTGCCACGCTCTTGTGTACCAAAGTTCTCAATTTTCCACTTAAATCCTGCCTGGTGAGTCAGGACGTGGCTGGGTTTCTGTACTGCAGGAGTATTCCATTACTCCTGCTTATAAATTTCACACGCTGTTAATGCTTCCCAAACTGGCAACAGAGCTCAGGGGTGCATGAGGACAGTTTGTTTTCCTGCTGAACTTTCAACATAAATTCCACAGGACCTCTGGCAGGGATGATGCCTTGTTTTTTGCCGACATGTTCGTTGGTAACATCCCTGCTGACAGCCATCAGTTTGCACCCCTCCCACCCACCCAGCTCTCATCCCCGGCTGCACGGAAGGATCTCGGTAAGCTCGCAGAGACTGCAGAGGGGAGAGTGCCACGCAGATAGACACAACTTCCATTGCAGGGACCTGCATCCATAAGAAGAGATAAGGCTATAACACCACCCTGGACTGCAGAATATTTGGGATCAGTTCCAGGTTTGAGCAAAGGTTCAAGGAAAAGCCCATCTCAATTTACACCCCTCCATTCCTTCCTTCAGTTCATATATAGAATGAAACATAGGTCCAACACCATTTACAAAGTTCTGAAGAACCCGAGGGTTTTATCTCAAAATATGTTCTGCGTTTTCTTTGAACACCTTCTCCTGTGGTCATGATATCACATGAGAATCACTGGTGTCTTCCTTACATGCCTAGCTCCTATGGTTGCAGATAAATATTGGATAATTAAAAAAAATAGAAGGCCAATGAGAAAGATCAAACTTTTTCTGAACTTTTCACTATTTCAAGCCAGTCTCATTAAATTCTGAGGGCTAACACAATCCCCCGACCATCAAGGATATGCCCACACAGAGAAGATTAGAGAAGAGGAGTTTCTCAGTGCCTCAGGTCTCCTACAGCAACAGAAGTAACTGTCTGTACTGCACGCAGGCACAGTTCTTGAGACAAAGTCAACATGAAACCTGTCCAAACTGTGACTACCAACCCAAATAAACATGGAGCTGCAATGAGCAGCTGAAAACAGACCTTTTCTTGACAAGATAAACTGGCTTCTGAACTATCTGATGCCATACTAAGACTGCTGTTGGGGATCGACTAACTTTAAGCTAGCTTGGGTGTCATTATACTACGGTGTCATCACTTTCTTAACAGCAGTTTATATGTGCTCAAGCATTCAAGAGCCAGAGGAAAAAATAAACCTTGAACAGTATCGCCAATGGTGCACTTGAAATGGCAAGACGGTCAAGCAGAAATCACCAACTTATACTTTAGGACAATTTAAAAATGAAAAAAAAAACAAAACCACCTCTTTCAGATATCAAAACCCCACCCACCATTTCTTCTTCGATTTTTACAAGTACATTTTTCTGTTTATTTGGTTCAAAAAGTGTGCTCCCTGGATGCTTGATGCAAGAACTGCATAGAGAAGGGAAAGTGGCAAACCAAATATGTGGACAAAGCAAAGACAGCAATTCCAAATGAACAAAAGCATAACCTGCCCCCAAAGAGAAATGCCTCTGATTTCAGCAAGAGCCGACTTCAGTGGTAACAGAAGGATATGTAATCAGTATTTAAATGTGAGTGACTTCCACATGAAGCCTTCTGAGAATATAAAATATTCACCCAGGCCCGCTCCCTCAGTTCACTCAAACCCATCCTTTCATTGCTCTCCTACCTGGCTGCTGCCGTCAAAGGTGCAAGTGAGTAATGGTTCCAGTCAAGGCAATTTGGTTCACTGCTCCAGCAAATATGGCTGTTGACTCTCTCCTCCACCTATTTGGAAAACAAATACGAAAGATTTTTAAGGATTGTGGTCAATTCAGCCTGCTGTTTGATTTCATAACCTGACTGACATTACGGCGTTGGCTACATCAATATGTGTAAGAACTTCAGAGATTCAGTCACAGTCCTTCTTGCTACTCAGGTCTTTTTCCCTCAGAGCAACGTAGCACCAGCAATCAGTAGCTGTCCTGCGGTTTCCAACTTGCTGTCGGCTAGAATACATGTCAACTAATATATTCCGAGGTGAAAACAATAGAGATACAAGACCAAAAGGCGCATACAATGATGTCTTTTCAAACATGATGATACAACAAGCAGTGTAAACACACAAAGCACGGAAGTGCCTTTGTAGTCTTTTTACCTTTAGGGCTTGCAGTTCCAGGTTTTCTGCCTAATTTTGAAAAGATCATGCCCAAATGAGAATTTAAGAGCACATATTTTTTAATTAAACACAAATACTTTCCTGTTATTAAATCAGAGCAGTGCAATTGTCTTTCATTCTGCTTCTTTCCTATCTAGCACTGTGCTTTAAAAGTGAGATCACCTCTAAAAATTCCCGTCCCATATGATGCTAGTCTGTTTTAGAAAATAAGTTATTAGCGTACACTGTGAAAATCACCCTGGTACTCTGGGAAAGACCACAGACAGGCACTTTCTGTATACAAAGGACCTGCTGTATGTGTGTATGCAGGAGTGTACGTATGTGCGTGTGTCCAAAGCACAGAGCAGCAGGAGACACGTTCATTAACGTCAGCTACAGGCTGCGCTATTTACACCTGCAGGGAGGGGGTTATTGAATATATGGAGGTTACCCTTAATCAGGGCATACAGGCAATGCATCAGGAACTGGAGACTCATACCTAATTTGCACATAATAGAGCTGACTGAAATGCCCGCCTCATTAATACTGAGACAACGAACCTTCAGTGATCTTCTAGTGACCACATACTCCAACGGCCCCAGCTATTCTGATTTTGTTGAAGACCAGCATGAACACACAGACAACCACAGCGCGCATTTTGCCCAAGGTGCTTTCTTCCAGGCTTCCCTCCGTCCTTGAATGCCCGTATGTGAGATGCCACCCCAGGTGACGTGACAGGGATGGGCGATGAGTGTGAGCATCCCAGGCTGATGCTCCTGGACAGAGCAGCACCCCAGGGGAGCACAGGGTCCCAGCGAGAAGTGCAGCTCGTGTCGCCCCTTCTCCTGCTCTTTGCCCTGGCCCTGATGCTGAGCCCTGGCTGGCCACCATCTCAGGGCAGTCGGGCCACCACAGCAGGAGAAGGTACCTGCTCCTCAGAGGCTTACAAACGCTACAGCAGAGGAGCATGCCAGAGGACTCGGACAGGAAAATATCAAACACAGCATGCCAGACTTGCAGATTTGTGCCCGTGGCGTAACCGTACTGGCACCAAAGCCAACAGCAAACCTCCCTCTGCTTCCAGCGAGTGCGATGGCTGCCCACGCTGCCCCATACACAGGGCAAAGCCTGTCCACCGTGGGGTGGGCAACGCACGGCACTTCTACCACTAGCAGAGTGCAGGTGTGAGCTGGTGGAAACGGGATGCCAAAAGCTGAAGGGTAAAGCAGGCCCGGAACCGGTTAGCAATAAAAGGCATATGCTTATGCTTTCTTTTCCTGTAATGTTTGCTATCAGCAACAAAAACAAATAGCAAATGATAATGTGTTACTGACCGGCAATCAACAGTGGTCTACACAGGCATCTGAGTATATAAAATAACATATGCTCTGGCTCCAGACCCTGATGCTTTATCACATCAATGCACAGATTTCTAGAAAATGATCTGGATGTGGAGCCAGGAACCACTTTTGAACCTTTGAACAGACAGGGCCCAATACTGTTTTAATCTGTGGGTGAAACCTTGTCATGGCTGAACTTAAGGGCAAAACTCTGGTTTTAGCAGGGCCAGTATTTCACTCGCTATTTTTACAACTGGCCTGAGAAAAGTTACAGTCAAAAAACAAAGCAAAGCGATAAAGAAGTCATGAGTCCTTACTCTCCCATCCTTCAGTAGGACCTAGGGGTGCTCTGGACTGTAGTGTCCTCTCCCTGGTGTGGCATGGATACCTTCCAGCCCCCAAGCAGGTCGCCCTGTGCTTTCACAGGCCTAACTGGCTTTAGTGATGCTGGCTACACTTCATACAGTTATTTTTAATTAACGTGCATTGCGAATCGATTTATCTAATCCGCAACCCAAAGACAAGGGCCTTTATTCTCATTTACAGTAAATCCTCTCTATAGCACCCTGGCAAGAGCAGAGGGGACTTTCATGAAAAGAGAATGAAGCTGTAACTGAAAGATGTAATTTATGAAACAAAATCACACTGCTGCTGCTCCAGCTTCATAACGAGTATTTAAACTGAAATCTATGAGGAACACTATATTCTGTTTTTCCTAATTTCTTTTTTAGCTCTTAACTGATGGGAGCCAGCATCTTCCCTCTCGCTGTGGTAACCTCACTGTCTTCGATGGCGTTCCTCAAAGGATCCCTTAGCATCTGATCCAAGTGTGAAAGAGTCCCCCTGGTTTCAGTGAAGGCTGGATCAGTTTCTGAGTCTTCAAGAAGCTTAATGGTTACTTACAATTAGGCAAAATATTATCCAGAGCAAGATCTGGTTAAGGACAGTACGATTTTGTCTAGGCAGTCTGCTGCATCTCCTTACTAACCTACCATCTTACAGCAGCGCTGGCGCTAGCAAACAGGACCCGGTCTGAGGGAACAGCCAACCTGCAGAGTCTCTGACAACCCCAGATAATGCATGTGTCATCAAACAGGATTTTACTGCCCAATTAAAGCTCCCAGAGGCATTGTTGTGATACTAAACCCAGGAACTTTTAATTTGCTTTTATCACCTCATTAGTAAAAATTTGTGCAATCCTTGGTTCTTTGGCAGCAAAAGTAAACGAGCGTGCCTTCAACGACTGCCCACCAAAGACAGGCAGCAATGCAACCACCGCTGCTGAGCGTTTGCTAGTATTCGGTCATCTAGTCACAGCTCTCCTAATCTGCTGCAGTTGTTTGCCATCCATGGAGACTAAGATTAAGCAAGCACATCGGAAGGAAAATGAGAGTATGAGAAGCATGGCACGTCTTACTGCTTGGAAGAGTTTTTTTCAGTTTGCACTTTGTATCTCGGACGCTCGGGGATTGGCCTTTTACACAGGGCCTGGAAACACACAGGCAGAAGTGCTCTGATAACGACTCTTACACCACCTGCCTTTGAAAGACTGCTAGCTTCTCCCTTGGCAACGCCCGTAATCATTTTGTAATTGTAGAACGGCACCTTCAGTGGTGAAACAAAAATGTAGCAGTAGGCATCGGCATCATCTGACCATAAAGATTAATTCATTTCATGGATCAACAAGAACAAGGACTTTTTTTAATATTACTTCTTATTTATCTGTTACACTGACACTGTAAGGTCAGTTGGGTGTAGGGGGGTGACAGGAAGATGCCTGTGCTCTTTAAAGGTTAAAAATATCAGAAATCTCATGTGTATTTTAATCAGAAACTAAAGCTTAAGGAAAGCAATTGGATAATATTTATTTTACTGCTAATTATTCGAAGGTTCTGAAATAGCACAATAAATGGGTGAAATTGCCTCGAGAGTACAAAGGGCAAATAAAGCCATGCCTGTGTTACTCCTTAACTGGCTTGCAGCTGATAGCATTCCAGCACAGGCTGTACTTTACCACGGTTTGGGAATTTACCTAAATCCTCAGTTTGACCACGTCTATAAGAAAGCCAGGTGCCATTTAAATTGCAGCCAGGTTCCAGGACTGCATAGGATAATTCGTACCAAAGAAGAGCCAGGCAACACAGGTAGAAAAATGTGCACGCTTCTGTAGCGTACCAGCCAAAGGCTTGAATTCATGGCTGGTAACTCAAAGCAGTGAGGCTATATGCAAATCTCCCACTTCTCCATGGGTTCAAATTCCCCTTTATAGATGTTTTCTTACTAAATACAATGAACTGACCATGCGTGCTTCTGTACTGTGGTATGTAGAGACTGTGAACCCAGTCTGTGTGGATTTTCTAATGCTCTCTTTGCCCCCTTTCTCCTTTTCAAACACAGAAAGTCCGGAGAGCTCTGTGAATTACGGTCTGTAATGGGAGAAGTAAGAAGTCTAAAATTTGCTTGATTGCAGCTATGATGCATTAAGCTCCAGGCATCAATCTCAATCTCAGTACTTTTTCTCTGAATGGGCAATATTTTACAGTTATCGCTCTCTAAACAAAGCACAATTTATTATACACACAATTTGATAGCTACGGCAGCTAACTCTAGAAGTAAAAAAGTCTTCCTACTCAAGGGAGGTAAAAGCAATGTCATACTTTAAATTGACTTAATATGATCAATGGCAGAACACAATCATCTGAGAAATGACATTCATGTCCTGATCAAATGCAATCAAACCGTATGCAATTGAATTTGGAAAAAGTGGAATAAAGTTATTCCCAGTACTTTTCTGGTGTTCTTAATGTGTTCACACAAATCATCTATGAATAGATGAATTAAAATACTTACAGTGTCTCTACCTTTGCCCTCTTAATTCCAGGTCATTCTGACAGCCCTTGATACTGCAGAAATATGCTTTCCTACAAGCAGTTTGATGAAATTAATGGATCAAATCTTGAACTACCTCCAAAGTTAAAGGGATATAATTTATTTTTTGAATCAAATGTCTCTATGCTGTAAACATTTTTGTCTTCATTACTCAAGCAGAAAGACATTTGAAGCCCAATTTATTTTTCAGCATTTATGCTTTTTTTTGTTTTCCACGTTTTTCTCAATAGGAGTGTGATAGCCCTTTTAATTTTTGTTTATTCCCAGCTTTTCTTCATTTTGGTATTTTGGTTCCTGCATGCTAGCACCATGTTGCCGATCTGGATGCAAAGAGCACCAAGAAATCTTTGTAAAATTTTAATTTGTTGAAATTTATACATGCATGAATTCATATGCATACATGCATGTGTGTATATACACAAATATATGTATATATACATGTACATGTATGTATGCATATGTGTGTATGCATATGTGCATATGTATACATCTTATATAAATAAAAATAGCCATATTTACTAACATATGTTACTAACATCTGCTGGCTTTATTGTCACTCAGGCTCTGCAGAAAGTTAGCAATCGGAAAAAAATTTACCTAAAAGATATATCATGCCAAGTGACTTTTGGAACATCACCTATGAACTTTGTTTGTTTACTTTACACATAGGTGATTCGCTTTATTAAAATCAAGCACGTGATTTCTTCTGTGGATCGTCCCTACATTATCTCCTCTATCCCCAGAGCCCACTCTGCACAGGATCCTATTTTGCTGCTACTGCTGGCACTATGATTTTGGGTTACTTTTTTTCACTTCAGCCAGGAGCTAAATTAGCAAGAGCACATCCCCCTAAGTATAGGTCCATAACCTCACTGCAAATAACAGTTTAGACACTGCCAGCTGAGATCGGTGTCCTCACTAACCAGGCTTGATGCTTTTAGACAATGGTCAGGCTGACAATTGACACAGTGTCCATATACACACGTTGCTCAACCCATTTGTCTAGCCCGCTGTTGCCAAGAGTTGTTGCCAAGGCTGTTTGTGCAGGCAGCTGGCAGCAAGACGCGAGTGTATCTGGCTATCCTCCAAGAGCGGGCAGAGAAGGCGAAAACATCAGGACTCAGCTGAGCCCAAGATAGGATTCCAGGTAAAGCTCATGCTCTACGCGATCCAAACAGGCTTCAGCAAAACCACCGCGAGGAACCTCCTACACCGAGTGCCTTGGCTTTCCTTTCTTCTTTGAATGACTACCCTGCTACGACACCCGTGCATTGGGAAAAACCAATACAGCCACACGCGCGATGAAGAAACTGAGGCAGAGCCACTCGTAGCTGCCAAGGAGGCAGGCTGCAATGCGGCAGCTGTCCTACAAGCCCATGACAATCACTTGAGCTGTCAAAATTATCTCCATCTCCATGGAAAGACCATCGCAAGTTCAAGCCTACAGCATAGCGATGGCAGCAGCACTGGACGATCTCAGCAGCAGAGGAAAGCTAACTTGCCCCTGAGAAGCTGGCAACTAGGCAGACGTGCAGGACACCAGGAGGGAAGTGTGATGCCTGGGAACAACAGAAATTCGTCAGCGGGAAAAATATTCTAAGGACTTGGGGTCTGTTTACAGAGTTTTGGCTATTATTACCTGCAAAATGTAAGGCAATGGTCTCTATAAAATAAAATGAAGACTCCAGTGAGACTGGTGTTAAGTCAAATCATAGACTTCATTCAAGGTTCTCTGGATTTACACCAGATAAGCTGAGGTCAGTCTCTGACACTATGCTCCTGGTTGCAAAGACAGCTTGTACAGCACAGGATACGCTGCTGTCATTTCAGGTCAGCAGCCACAACCATCACTGGCAGCACCACTGGCAGTGGATTGTTTGTCTTAAAAATCTGGATGGGCCACCAAAACACCTCTGACCACACACTTTGTTAGCACTTCTGCTGGACACTGTGTGACTTCTTTACAAGGAAAGAAGTGCTCTACCTCACTATCCCTTGTTATTGCCACATCTAGAAAGGGAATTTTTAAAGTGTCCTCATTCCCAGCACCTCCACGCTGGTCCTCCAGGTCTAAAGACAGACAAGAGAAAGGCAGCAGTGGGGTCTTTGGTCCTCCACAGTGAGACAAGGTCCCTTTGCTGATGTCACTCTGCTCTTGGTGTGTGCTCAGTAAGCCAGTAATTTGTCATGAGCGTGGGCCCTATCCATACATGGCAGGCTGGAGGAGGAATGACCTCAAACTCCACTTCTAATCCAGGGGGTGTTGCCAAAGCACAGTGTTTGAGTTTGATGCATGAAGCGCAGAGATATTTTCAGCTCCTGAATCACACTTTTGGCTCCACAGCTAACTTGAACTTCTTGTTAGTTTTGTTTGCAATTTTTCACCTTCTGTAATCACCATTGACTCTCAGGAAAAAAAAAAACAACGAGCTAGTATGTTAAAGAAAAAAACCCAAAGGCCATAAATATGAAGCATTTTTAAAAATCACTTTTATTTAATAACTTCTATTTTATTCTCTTGCATGTGTGGAAGAGTGGAGCTAAACAAATTACTAATAGATTAGTGGTGCATCACAAATGTCTGGTTTCTTTATTTCACATTCTAAATATATGCTATTAAATGCTGCCAGTGAATGTTTTCTAATGATTTTGGTGCCCAACACAAGAGTGAAACAGTCTGAAAAAAGAGGCAGTGCAGCAGCAAGCAGTTAGCCGGGATACAGCTATAGGAGAGCTTTTAGCTATATATTCCTATAGCTGAAGCAAAATGTTTTGCTATACTTATCCCATGAAACCATATTGACTTGACCACAATTCACAACCATAATTTGAAACTGGCAGTAATGAGAAAGCAAAACCTCATTTGATAATGCAAAGGGAATATATTTTAATTGGCATATCCTGCCAATTACAACTGCATCACCTCTTTGTCGCTGCGGCCTGAGTCTACTCTCACTGAATTCAACAGGAAAGCTCCAGCAGACAAATTATGCAACCTCAGTCACAGCTAAGCAAGTCATTTAAGCATATGCTTAATTCCATCTCTAATCAGTAAAGCCAATTCAGCAAAGCAAAGCGTGTCCTCAAGTCAAAAGTGAATGGGTGGCATGCATCTTTCTGAATATGGGTTTTTCACAGACTGAGGATGTTGCACAAAACTTCCCTTGATTTCCTTTAGAGCTCATCATCCTGGAAGAAGGTAGAATTCAGCCGTTAATCAAACTGTCGCTTATGCATGTAAAATACTAGTATTTTTAACTCATCCATAGATCGGTTAAGCAAAACCAAATTAAAAAAAAGCCATGGGACACACCCTTGGGCTGGACACAGACATACATACATACTACCCACAGATTGCAGGGGACTACAGAGGCAGAAGGAGGTAACACAGAAAAGATGAGGTAAGAAGCTACCATAGGAAATCCGTTACATCCAGAATTGCTGATGAGCCTTTCTGAGCCTTTTCACAGCGTGAATTGGGACCTTTCTTATCCATTGGAAGGAGAGTGGAAAATCATGGGCATTTCAACCCCTCCGTTTCCATTTCCCTCCCGTGGGAATGAGGAAAGAGTAGGGATAATGCACCCACCGCTTTGATAAGGAATGTGGCTCTTCCCTTGGTGCACTGGAGTAACTGGGCAGCCTCTCAAGTCCTCTGAAACCTCTTTTTTTCCTTCAATTTCCCCTAGTCTTAGCAGGCAACGTTAATCTAACAGAGACAACCTCCAGGCAAGCACGGATCCCCAGGAGCATTTTCTGACTGCAGCCAAGTGGGAAAGGAAAAGCCTGTTGCAAACAGCAGGGCAGTAACCGGTGACAGGGAATTCACTCTCAGCAGCGGGCTGCACCGCTCGCCTACCGCTGCCCGTCTCCCCCGATGCGGGGGCCTTATCTACCTTTGCGTTTCATCTCAGAGGTCAGGAATCACTTACAAACACCGCGGGGCTGCCCTGAATTACGCTCAGCTGCCCAAGGCTGCTTCCCCCAGGCGGGTCCCCTCGGCCGAAGGCTGGGGGAGCCGCGGGCAGGGGAGCACTGCGGGCCAGGCTCTACCTGTTCTCCCGCTCCTCCAGGCTGCCCGAGGCCGGCGTGGGGTCAACCCTCTGATTTGTTCTCTGCTTGAGATTACAATCTGTCCCTGCCCCAAAGGCACTGCGAGCTGGAGAGTATAAATGTTTGCAGAAATTAAACAATTCCAGCAAAATACCCGTTATGCAAACATCTCCTCTCTTCCCAGATGACACAACATGGAGCACCGAGCACAAACAAAAACTGACCAAACAAAGCGCAGAGGCATTGGGGAAAAAAAATCATTTAGCGAAGAGCTGCTCTGCTCTCCTTACAGCCATTAGGACAGCGATAATGCTGAAATGGCTGGCCAGCCCTGAAAATTGGATAAACTGAGACACAGAAGAGACAATTGAAAGCAAGGAGACAGACAGCAAAAATAAGTGAGACAACAGATGGAAAGCAGAAATGCAACGTCTAAACTGCAGCTGTAATTCTGCTAGTAACAAGCACGTTTAAGCGTAGTTCGGCTTGCTTTCCTTTTTTGGAGAGTTTTCTTTTAAAAAACCCCAACTTGTTAGCCAAGCTGCCGTGGGTTCTCCCCGGGTAGTTTGTGGGACAGGAAAATTATTTCTCTCCATACCTAGGAGTGAAACAACACTTCTAAGAAAGGGCAAAATTCTGGCACCCTCTGGTGTCCTAGTTGTCCTAGCACTGTTGGGGGTGGAGAGGGGGGGTCACATCATTAAAAGCTATAGCCACAAGCGCAAGAGCTGAGTTTTAGCTGCCGCTGGCCAGGGGTCAGGCACAGGAATGGTTCAGGGCTCTCTCGTGGCAGCGCAGCTTCCCTAGCCTTTCTCCTTTACTAGCGTGGCTGTGGCAATTAGGCAGGAAAAGGGTAGTTATTGTTCTAGCAACATTTTATAGACTAATTTGGCAGGTTTTCTAGCAGGGTTTTAGTATAGTTTTGATAACATGGTAGTATGGGAAGGAAGGATTTCCACATTGGCCAAAGAAACAGTTGTGGCAAGACTACCTATTTTTAACACAGTTTATTCCTAGCACTATTTCAGACACAGCATTTTCTCTCCCATCTGTTGACACAGTTGTTTTGTTTCTTTAAAGACACAGTTGTCTGTCACTTGGGGGAAAGAAAAAAAAAACACCTTCAACAGTTGCAGAGAAAAACATGAGACTGAAACGCAATCAAACAGTGATCTGGTCAAAAGGTAATGCTGGCAAAGCTTTACGACTGAAATATAGAGCAGTTCTTCACATGCTTCTTAAAATTTACATCAGGTTTTGGCCTCTGTGGTATTATAAGTGTGACTGTGGATTTTTAAAATTCAAATCTGATATACTCAACAACTAACTAAGATGGTTTATTGATCTAAGGAGTCTGACTGCGAACCTGCCATCAGCGTGACATACCAGTCTGCTCAGGAGGAATGCTGTCACAAAAGCACAGAGCAAGATGCAAACGCTTTCTTTAATAAAGGAAGGAAAATGTAATGAGAGCACCAAGGGGAAAAAAACAAACCCCAAAGTCTGATAAAAATTAAACTGGTATAACAGGACAAAACATTAAGCAATCCTTCTGACACTTGTGTTGCCAGGCTGTTTTCTCTGATTTTTGATGATAATTTTTTTTCCTCATTGGACCACTGGAGTTCATGGTTATGATCTGCCAGGCAATCTGAAAACCTTATCTCCTCTCAAAGGCATTGCAGGCAGCTTGAGAGTGTGTAGGTAGAAGCAAATAAAACTGAAGCATGGCTGAGGTGGGACCTCTGCAGATCACTAAAGCAACCTCAGTTCTTGTAGGACAGCCTATTTGCTGGGAAAGTTGCAATATGAAAACCTGATATATTAAAGGTCAAGACTCCAATACAGAGCAGACTCATCTGTATTGTGTTTTAATTTCTTTTTACGCTGAGAGGTGCCTAGGGACCTGAAGAGGTGACAGAAAGATAAATCACGCATGACAAACTGGAACAGAAGACAAGGCTGTATCCAGAATAGGATAGCTCTGCTGGTGCAGCTGTCCTAGCAAACTGTACTGACAGTGTGTTCCAAGCACAGCCTTCATTCGTACCTTCAAAATCACGTTACCTGCTGGCACAGCCTTTTCCTGAGGTCCCTCTTTCCTCATCCAGCAAGCAAAAAGCGTTTCAGTAAAACTAAAGGTTTGTCCTAAGTGTATCCACAGTGAGAGCTTTTGTGTCAGTCAGGGATCAAGTCAGGGATCAAGCCTCTTTACACCTTTGGCCAAGTCAGCTATGACAGCAAAAATCTGTAAAACAGGCATGTTCTTCCTTTGACTGGAGTGAGAAGTCCTTTGTGAAGACTTCGGTACTGGCCTCTGCCACTAACGCGAATCTTACGTTCTCATTCGCTTTTGCAGAAATGCAGAGATAAAATATCTCACCACGCATGCCCTGATGGGAATAGTTGCGGTATTTCCACAAGCAAAAGAGGTCTCCAGCACGCCTACGACTGACCCCAGCTGCTGCTCCACTGCCGTTCTGGAGGAGAAGGCTCACCCTCCTGGCCCTGCCCACGTCGGCGAGGCTCAGCCTGGGCTGAGCACCCTTCCCCAAAGCCACGGGAAGGAGGAAGCGGACACGGGTTGGTGCCGCTGCCTTCTGCAGCCACAGCCTTCTCCCTGGATGGAGAAGGGAGGACCACGATGTACAGCGACATGGGAAAAATTATGCCAAACCAAGTGCCTGGGATTAGGTGTGCAGCTTTAAGAAAACAACCTAATTCATTAAGATGACAAAAAACAACAGCTGATTTAAGATGTATTTTAAAGGAATTTGTGGATCTGCTTTCAGGTGCTGTGTGAAAAGATACTGTCCAGGTGTGCTATATGGTATGACCTACTGGTCACAATCACCCAAGTGATCTAAGATTTTAACAGTGCCGTCTATGATTTTCATAAGAGAATGGGCAGTGACTTTAACATGCCCTTGAAGAAATTAAGATCAGCGAGGGATCTGGCAGCATATTCATACACAGCTTTCAGCCTGTTAAAAGGGCTTACCTGCTTACCTGCCTTTGGTTTGGCAATGCCTAGAGCTGTAGTCCTTGGCCACCCAGTATTATCTAATTTCTTTACAAGGCATGCAGTATGTATTTCTGGAAGGTTGGACCTAATCCAGGCTACTCTGGTTTCCATGGACAGGAAGCTCGAAGGTTTGGAATTAAAACGGCAGGAGGCTGAAAAGAAAATTGAGGACCTGGAAATAACAACTGATGGTCCTGACGCAATCATCACCGAGAACACTGCAGCTCGGAAAAATGTAATAACAGCCTGGAGAATAATCTCAGATAAAAGGCTAGGTTTTGGAAGACAGCGGAAAGCTCCTGCAAGTACAGTTACCAGACAGGTTCTGGTACGCTTTTGCATATGAATTTCAACCAGTTCTCCAGAGCATCATGTAGGAAAACACACAATACAAAAGCCTGTAGCTATCTGATCTATCCCAGCATGCCTCATTTAAAGGAAAAGGGCTGCTGGCTAAGACCTGTGACAGAAGCCCTCTTCTTCCTCTAGCTGTGGAAGCTGAAGGTGCTCCTGTCCCCCCTTGTTCCGGGCTGGCTGGAGGCTCATGTTTCCCACCTCAGTCCGTGTGAGCCCTCCACTGGCCTTCCAGCAAAGGCAGCCCAGATGGCTTTGCCTGCAGTAAGAAACAGAGCACTTCCACAGCTCTTCCAACAAGCGGAGTGGTGGAGCAGTGATTTCCAGCTAGTAAGCAATGATGATCCATGGGCAGAGTGTCATCTTTAACCTTTGTGGCCCCTTGCAAAGGCAACACCTGTCCACCGTCTGAGATCTGCAGCATAGATGAAGAGTTACAGAAAGGCAAGATGGAAAGTTTCAATTTCTGTAACACTACAGTACTAGCTAAAGAAATAAGCTTACCAGCAACCCTACTGAACTCAAAAGCCCTAAGTAACAATTATCCATGATGAGGTACTTGACAGAAGACTCTACTTTAGGGCAGACACGCAGGTTTTATCCTGAATTTTCAGGACTCATGAATGTTGTTGTGGGCAAAGTACCACCCTGATATCCTTTTGTCATGGCCAACAGAGTCAGGATAAAATAAAGACTCTGAAACAGTGTACTAAACCAATCCCTCTCTGAACTACCTTTATTTACTATCCCCAGAAAGGTCACTAAAAAGCAGTATATTTTAAAGAAGAAAATTGTTGACCTTTGAAACACAAATGGCAATGCAGGTGAGCAGAGCCTCCACTGAATTTATTCATGTCTGTGTCCAAAAGTCAGGTGCCAGCGCACATGGATACCCTACCACTAAATGACAGAAAGAGGCCTTACGGCTGCCTTAAAGAGACTGGCAGGGATTAGCTAAACCTGGTTTCGGAGGGTGTTTCCTATTAATGTGGAGTATCTTCAAGGCCTGCTTGGTTGCCCCAGGAACCAGACAAATGGAAAAAATGGTTTTAAACCACCTTTGCTCTCTCTGCTGTGTTCAGCAGAGCTTTAATGCAGCTGCAGGCAAAAGACTAAGGACTGCAAGGTGGCAATTTCACTGAGACTTGTCCCCTTAAAACCTCAAGGTTTGATTCTATGTTAGAGCTTCTGCTAAAAAATTAATAAAAAACAGGAAAATGGTGAGAGGCCACACTGACTGTATAAAGTCCAACTGAGGAAAAACTGCCCTAGGAAAGGAGCCAAGAAAGTGCATGGGACCTAAAAATGCTTTCAGATAACACAGTCAACATGCTAGACAGCAAAAATGTTTCTGCCAGGAAAACATAATGCCAGTGCGAACAAACATAAGAAATCAAGTTAAAGGCTTCTCGTGAGGAATAAAATGCACAGCCAACAATAGTAATCATTCAGAAACTCAGCCACAATTAAAGACTAAGAAAGATGATAAGTTAGAGAAAAAGGACAAAAAAGACCCCTACTGAATTCTACATCTCCAAGGAGTTATTCAGATTCCCACTTGAGTGTTTCCAGAGATGAATACCACCAATTTGGATTCAGGAAGTTACAACAGATATATAAAAATTCAGTCAGTTATATCCCAAACCATTATCGTGCTGTTCCAGAACCTTTGTGACCACTTAAATGATAGAAGAGCAAGCACTCAAAGAAAACAAGTATTTTTCTATCAGGACTACTTCACAAGAGACAAGCAGAATTAGGAGACCCCAGGAAAAGGCTCCAGGCAGGCTCACTATACCTGATCTACCTAGCGTGCCCTTAGGATACAATAAAGCACTTCTCACCGCTTCTCTACGGATTGCTTACTAATACGCCAGTCCTACAGTAGTTTCAAATGGGATTTAAAGGGGATAAGTGAAGCAGTCAGAATTACCTTTGCTGGGGCTACTCCTTTTCTTTCATTCTGACAAGTCAAAGAAATCCTTAACTTGAACTGCAGATCTAGGTTTCGGCACCTAGTTCCAGCGGTTTTCGTATCATTTCATTACAACTAGTCCTGGCAATGAGCAGTAAAGTCCCCAGTGGGTTTGCAGATCATCACAGCAACATGATTAGGAAGCTTGATCCAAGTATCGTAAAACTCAGTGGAACTTGGATTGAGCCCAAAGAGGAATGATTTTCCCTGCTATGGGTGGTTAGCTATACATTATGCTTCTTCTGTTGATAAAAGTGAATCTTTCCCCATGCACTGATTTTAATTACTTAACAATAGAGCCTGCTTTTGAACAATATATTTTCATGAAACAAATCATAACCTGGAATAGAAAAAACATGTCTTCTGTGCTGTGGGATCAAGTAAAAATTCCACTGACTACAGTAACCGTTGAGTAAGGCTATCGCACTATTACATAAAGGTATGCACATATGTATGTACACACACATGCCTTGGCTTACTGATCTGTAGGTCCTCTAAACCCTTCCCTGGGAACTAGCACTACGATGAACATTTGTAGGAGGAGAGATGTAGTTTGTGTGGTCATGAGAACACAGTGTATCTCACTTCCTGTACAATATTAGTTTCTAAAATTTTATACATTTCCCATCTTTAAAATATGGAGAAATTTCTGTGAAAAAAAAGTTTTATTCTAAGGAAGAAAACAAAATGTTTCAAGAATAGTCTAAATATTTACAAGATATTTTAATTTTAACACAGATTTCCAGAGATTATTCATAAACACAAACACACTGTTGAGTTTATGTAATAATTATTTGGCATTTTACATCTGCTATAGCATGCAAAATAATATTGGTAATACTTCTAGCTTACATGCTGCTCTTAGCGTAGAGGTCTTTTTTGTCAATAGGGCTGTAAAAATTCACATAGTAACTGGAAGAACAAGTCAATCTGACAAGAGTTGTACCTGAAGAGAACAAAAATCACAGAAGCATTTGGGTTGACGCCACCTCTAAATGGGTCATCCTAGATCATCTATAATAGACACTTATCTATTCTAGCCATGACTGACTCCACACCCTCCCATGGCACTTTGCTCCACTGACCTATATGTTGTGTAGTAGTAACCCCTTTCCAATATCGAACAGTCTAGCAAAGTATTCCCTGCTGCAGCTTAACCACAGTGTTTTTCCCCCTTTTCTCTTCAATAACATGTGAAAATACCTTGCCCTGTTCTTTTCATCCCTTTTGCATATATATGTGCAGTTAAAGCTCTGACTTACACTTTCTCCAGACTCAATGTACCTAGATTTCTTGTCTCAAATACTCTTTCATCTTGACTTTGGGTTTTTCCATCTTCCTGAAGAGTCCTGTGAATTGAGGTTACTTTTTGGCTCTTGATTTTGTGGGCTGAAGAGGATTTGAAATGTTTGCACCGAGTCTAGTTAGAAATTTATTTTATGAGGCTTGAAGTTAAAAGTATGTCATCGCACATCTCCCTGCTTTGTAGTGGCATTTGTTCGTTCAAATTTAATATTGTTCTCCCAAGAAACACCTTGAGAAAATCACACATACAAGATCAATACGCACATTAATGAGATAGCCGGAATGTAATAGTGCTGTTCTTCAGGATGTGCTCCGTAATTCCAGGAACTTCCACCCAAACTTGAACAAGGAGTGTTATCTCCTGATATAAACATATGTCACCTCCATTAGGCATTGCTAGGAGTGAAGCCATGTCAGCACCAAGATTACTTGAGCATTTACACAGAGCGTCTGAAGGCTGTCGAGGCCACACGAAGTTCCAGTAGCAGGAACTTAAAAGCTGCTTCTGATATGCCTGGTTGGGCTGCAGTCATGGCAAGGGCACCGTATACTTTGATTTTTAAGTAACACCCTTCACCTGATACATATTAATGACTGTGACACCTCCGTGCTCCCAACACAGAGGAGGTCCAGGAGCGCAGGAGAAGCTGGTGGCCTGCTCACGCTTACAGAGAGGGTCTTTGGCTGAGCTGCCTGGAGTCACACGCTGTGCAGGCAAGGCACGTGTTACCAAACACCCACCCGTCCTAACTCTGCCAGGGCCTCACACTGACCTCCATCAGGCTGCCCCGCTCCGAGGGATGTCTGAGCAACCCATAAAGAACAGACTCGGGTGGCCAAGTTCTCCATCCGCAACAGAAGACCTGCGCCAGCTCGAATGCCTGAGGATTCGCAAATATTTCCACACTCGTGGATTTAAAATACAATATTCATTTGGTGTATCATTGTACCATAATGCACACGCACTGAAGTAGAATCTGGGGCTTTAAATCAATTATTTGCCTGTAACATAAAACAGGTCCATTTTCCCAATGAAAATATATGCCTAAAGAAAGTGGTAAAGAAGGGGCTCTCACACATGAAGAGGAGACTTTTCTTTGTTTTGACAAAAAAATTGGCAGAGGGTATCCAAACGGCTCGCTCCACTGTTGCTTCAAATAGCTGCAATATAATACTCATCCAACTTGTTTTCAGAATCAATATGAGGAAGGTTTGGGTTTTCTAGTTTTTCACTGTTTCAACAAAGAGAGGACCCCGCTGCCGGGACTGCCTCTGCCTGTTGCCAGCGTGAGAAGCTGAAAACATGCTTAACAATAGCATGGCACGAGCAATTTCTATATTAAAGAGATAGCTGTAAAGTCTGATACAAACAGACAAGCGTTACGTTTTCCAATATGCAGCTCAGAAGACCAGCTTATTGACCATAAAATGAATTATATAACCCAACTTGTATTATGTCATCTGAGACCTTGGTTAGGCCACTACCTTTTGTGTGGGGGGGGGGGGTGTGTACACAGATGTAAAAATATATAACTTTTTTCCCCAGACAACTGTCAAGTTACATTTCTTATATAATGCTGCTGCAGTGCTAACCTGAAGCATAATGACTGTGCTCATTATAGGTTATTACGAGTTCTGGGATGAAGAGCTGTCAATAATTTGATTTACGCCATATAAGGTAAAACATTGTCTTTGTTGTAAAGGGAATCCCAATTATATCTTTTTGAAACAGTAATTACAGTAATAAACAGATTAAGAGCGGTAACCACAGGTCTCCCTCCAGCAAGGCATGCAAGCCCACGTCTCAGCGGGTGAGTGGGACAAGGAGACAGGGTGCTGCAATCTAAACTGCTGGATCAGGCCTTAGCATACAACCCTCTGCATCCTTGAATGAAAGAAGATGGTACGGAATACTGCAGTGCTCGTGGCCAAATAGTTTCAATGTTTTCTGTGTAAAGGAAAAACCTATACACAGTAAATTTTCTTGATTGTTCAGTCTAGCTTTTCTTTTTTGTTGTTTGTGCTGTCAATTCAGTGCAGCCTATTAAAGACTGTGAAAAGAAATGGCCTTCAGCAGGGATTTGTATTCCAATCACACAATCTCAATTTCTTCCAGAAAAAGAGCTATTGAACTGTTTCTCCGGTTTTCAGGTAAGTCAGGTCCAACTTTTAGATGTTGCCCTTATGTTGTGATTATGTATTGCCAATGAATTCCTATTTAATATACTGCAAGATAAACTGATACCTGTGCAGTTAGGTTCCAAATATGTTACATCGATTTGATAATGACAGTACAAGTGGGT
The DNA here is from genome assembly GCF_035582795.1 of Mycteria americana. Classification (NCBI taxonomy): domain Eukaryota; kingdom Metazoa; phylum Chordata; class Aves; order Ciconiiformes; family Ciconiidae; genus Mycteria; species Mycteria americana. The sequence continues at coordinate 68,200,560 of NC_134367.1, forward strand.
AAGTCTCTAACACCTTCCTGTCCATTTATACAGAAGGGGTTTTGGCCATCTTTTTTTTTTAAGACCTCTGATCTAAAGGTCCTTTAAAGGCCTCATGTCTGGTGAACTGGGGGAGAGGCTTTTGTTGCTAGTAGTTCTTGTAGAAAAAAAGCAAAGGTGTTCCTTTCCCAGGATTTCAGTTTAGCCCTTACCATCAGCCCTTACCAATTGAGTTGCAAAGTATACACTGAATTCTGATCAAAACCCCTACTGGTCTTCATCCTGGTTTATTACAGTTGTTTGCCTACTGGCCGCATTGGTATCCCCAAGCACCAGTACGGCCCTGCTCACTGCAGGCTGAGGGATCAGTGCGGGACCACAGACCTCTGAAATGCTCCCGGCAGCTGCCTGTTTGCCTGCTCACTCGCTCTCTCCCCTAAAGCCCGTGGGCTACTTCAGCACAGCCAGGGCTCGAGCCCCCGGCTGCAGGATCAGACCCCCCTGCTATCTCAAAGAGAAGTTTCCATGTCTAACATTCACGTGTAAAGGCCACTGAGGCTGAAATGAAAACCCCACAAACACCACGGAACGCAGGTAAGTCTATTTCAGTGTGTTATCAGTGTTTTTAATTTTTTAACGAACTAGGAGAAAAGAAGTTGTTCTAAATTTAAGGCTTCTGCTCCATCCTCGTCACCGTCTTGTGTTGAGGCAGTTCATCTGATGCAGCAAAAGACAAACTAGGCTCGGGAAGATAGCCCCGTTTCACAAGCTCACTACTGTAATGCACTTCCATTTCTCAGGCGCCAGCCCGCAGCCCGCCACCCTGCAGAGCCTCCTCCCGACCCTGGTCCCTGCGGGGCGAGCCAGCGGCTCCTACCCTCTGCTTTCAGCCAAGCGACACGGGTCTACAGCTAGAGCTGGGAGAAAGGTTGCAAAGGAAGAGCAAACCTTCTCGTGACCACGGTGTCCCTACACATCCGTGCCGCCCAGAGCCTCCTCTTTTGGGCTCAGCCCCCACCTCCACTGCCCCCCGAGCCCTTTTTCTGGGACCGGCACAGGCTCCGCTCCCCGCCTGAGACGCTGAGGAGTGATGACCAGGAGTCTGCTCCTGCACAATCCACCCCAAAGCATAACTCTAAATGTATCTTCCAATTCTACTCAGGTATTTATAGGCCCCTGCACGGGGACATATTATTCTTTCAAAAATATTGCAGGAAAATGCTGCAAGTGATTGTCATAAAAAACCCTCCATCATAATTTCATTAAAAATTAACAAAAAGAAAGCATTAGTGTTGTCCTGCCAACCGGGGCTGGGGGGGTGTCTCATATTATTAAATTGAGAAGGGCAGCAATGGAAAGTCTTTTTAGATTGGTGTTTCCATTCTTTCCTCTTTTGCCTGGTTCAAAAGTCCTGCATAATTAATACTGTAGTACTTAATAAATGCTTATGAACCTACTACCTCTCTGCTCTTTCCGTTTAATTAGGTGATTGACTTCAGGCGTACTATAAATTATAATGACAATTTAATTACTTTTTTAATGTGCACACTTAAAAGATTTATAAACAGGAATAGAGTAGTACAGTGCACTGAAAACTAGAAATACCGTGAACTGGAGAACAGCACAAAGTAATCGCATCTACAGTATCTCTCCAGTGTCTGAGCACCTGCAATGACTGGGAGATACGGTATTTACAGTGTCTGGTACAACCACAGAGAATTGTGCATTTCTACCCGAACGCCCATGTACGCCCCTTTGAACTTTTTCTTCTAGCACTTGGGTATCTCACTCGGCTTCATGGCAGGAACCTGAAGTGGTTCCAAGGAGAAGCCAGGCTATAGACTTCAGCATCTCTTAAGTAAAGTGTTCGTAAAAAGTGGAAGACCCTTTCCCTTCCCTTCTTTTAAACAAATCATAAAACTTCTGCCTCGTTTCATCATAGCACAGACATTGTTAAAATTTGCAGGGGGCCAAAATCTCCCACGGTATTCCAGCTGGCACAGGGAAATCGTCAAAGACCACGGATTTCATCATCTCATGAACAGATCCCTCCTAGTCAGGAGACAGAAATGTCTGTCTGAGAATATTTCATGCCATCAGCACCACATCCTGCAACAAGCGAAGTTAGCTCTTCTGATATTGTTGTTATGCCATCTAGGACTCATTCCCCTGTCACTTACAGGAATGTAAATTATAACTAAATTCACAAAGCTAAGAGAATTGCATATATAACGAATCGAATAAGAATCAGATCCTGGTTTTACTTCAAACCAGTGCTCAGAAAAGTACAATTGATAAACTAAAAATAATCTTTTTAAATGTAAATAATTTAAGATACTAAGAGAAGAGTTAACCTACTTAAATGTCCAGGCATTTCCAACCCCTGGTCGCTCATTGAAAACAAAGAAATCATCACTATTTTCTACAAGTTACCTGTCCCCAACATAGAGAGACGACAGCATTTGTTTTAAATCACACTGTATGCTATATTGGTGAAACTTTCTCATGTAAAAAAGTCATTAAAATTTGGGCTAGAGGAGACGCTTTCCCATCTGGGAGCTGAATCTGGTTTGGTGTGACTATTCCTGTCTGTTAATTTAGCAGTATAAAGTATAACTGTACATTCTTGGCATACTTACTGAGGATGCTGGCATCTCTGTAACCAGAACTGCTTCCAGAGAGGGAAGAAAAAAGACTGGGCAATTCACAGTGCGCTAGAAAAATGATGGGCAATTCAGTGTTTTAAGCATCATCTCTCAACAGTGTTGAACAGTCAAAAGGGGAATAAATTTAAATATATCGCCAAGGCACAGTGCTGTGATAATTGTCTCTGCTTTTCCTTTTTAATACAGAAAAAAAATCCCAGACGCTCCTCTCATTCACGCCCAGCGAAGCTGAGTGGAAAGCAGATCAATCCCACAGCTTCCTCGTGTGTCTGTCCCCCTCGGCCGGCACGCAGCGGGGCCAGAAAAGGTATAGGTAAAAGAGAAAACGCCGGGAGGCTGAGCGGCGCGGTGAATCACAGGGAGCCGCTTTGTCTGCAGCTTCCGTTCTCGGAGGAGCTGCGCGGGGCTGAAACAATGGCTCTCCTATGGAGCTGCGTCTCATCTACCTCATCTACAGCCGGTGATGGATGATGGGTCAAGAGGGCAGCAGACTTTGGGTGCACAACCCTTAAATACTTTATCAAAGATGGCAAAGGGCCATATACTACAATAACACGGCAAATACTTCCTTTCGCTGTAGAGCAGACAAATTCCTTCCTCTCTGCTGGCTACATCTGAAGCTTTTGGTTCACGGCTCAGAGTGTGTGCAAGTTCTATATTCGCAAAACGTACGTGTAAAAAAGCGGCGCTTTTATTCCTGAGACCGTTCAATTGTAAACATTCTCACAGAAATGAAAAGTCAGCCCTATCTGTGCTGAAATCCTACGCAGTCACAAATATGTAATTCTAGGGATTTATGGGGTTTATAGACAATAAAAGAATGCACATTTCACTCATTTTAAAAATTGAAACTGCATAGTAAGAATTGAAAAAGATTTGTAAAACCCTGTAACTCATCCAAACTTTTTATACTGAAAGGGTTTCCTGAAGGAAAAACATACTGATTTGATAGAAGTGAAAAGTTCCATGAAAAATAGAAATTTTGTCCCTGGATTAAATGACGATTAATAAAAGTAATAGGCCTTGTGATATAAGAAGGTGCTTCAATACTAACAGTTTAACAGTATTGCTGCGCTACCCAGTGAATTACAATTTAACAAGACATACGAGATGAGTTGGAATACCTTCGCGCCATCAAAATATCTTTATGCAAAACAAAACTGAAGCAACATGTAAAATGTTCTGAAATAAGATATCTTACTGTATAGAAGTTGCCAAGGGTTTGTCCCAGTTTAGAGCAGAGGTAAAGTATTTCAGAACTTTCTGCCGTTTAAATGTTCTTCCAACCAGTTGTGTCTTCTGTTCCTCCTTAGCTGCTTCTCTCTCTGTTTATCCCCCCTAGGTATCTTTAAAACTTGATCTAACTGCTCTGAATTTGACAATATAACCTAATGCTCTAACAGGACAGAGAGCTGTGGCCTCATGTTTGATTTCTAAAGGCAGTGGCAGAAAGGAATCTCCAAAGAAACCTCCAAATCAGCTGTGACCATTTCAGCTCCCTCACCAGCTGACTTTAGGGACATGGTTTAGTGGTGGTCTTGGCAGTGTTAGGTTTACGGTTGGACTCGATGATCTTAAAGGTCTTTTCCAACCTATACGATTCTGTGATTCTGTGAGTCTGTGACTAGAGCATCAGCAACAGAAGACGACCGCTCAGCTGCCCACCCACACGGCCCCAGAAGCCGAGGTAACCCTGTAGTAACGGAATCATTGATTAATGGCAACAACACCTAATACCGGCTCATAACTTTCCCATTTTGGAGACTTTGAGGAGTCCGTTCACATCAAAGCATTGAAGCGACTGGCGTGGGTTTTCTGGCAGCGGAGTGCAGGCAGCGAGGCAGCAAGCTGTGCCGTCCCACCGCGCGCGTTGCCGCGACGTGGGAAACCTGCACCTTCCGCCTCCGGGCGCGTTAAGGCAGAAGAAATGGGCAGTTTCCCTCCCAAAGATCTCACAGCATTTTATGCTACAGCAATGGATTTGCATAATTTCAATCAGATGATGTATTACAAATCTCACCATAGATTTTGAACTTAAATGCTTCAGAACTGAGCAAAATAAATGGTGCTTATGTTCAGAAAATGGAAGGTCTCGGCGTGGAGGTATCTCAACTTCCTTATAGCCCTATTGAACAGATTACAAGCAGGCCTGTCATCTCTAATTCAACCAAGTGTAAATTTCAGATTAAAAATTAAGTTATTTTAATTAATGGCCATAATGTGTACTGAAAAGCTTCTAAAGCAGTAAAAGCTTTTGCAGAGCCTCTAACACCCAGAAAGCAAATCTGCGCATAGGTAACTTGCTCTCTGAGTATTTTCGTTCCTTTTTCAGAGTGTGAGGCTAAGAACGGCATTAAACTGCATCATATTTTTAATGGGTTTTCCATCTGAACTGAGAGGCACTTGAAGACCCACAGTGATGTCCCAGAGAAAAACATTTTGAATGTAACTAACTTCTCTGCTACACCCACCTTCAGCTCATGGCCCAGCACTCCGCTCCCTTCTATTCATCCAGGTAAGGAGAAGCTGGCAGCTGGGGAAGGGAAGAGGTGATGGGGAGCCATATGGAGCTAGAGTCAATTTTTGGTATGTATTTGTGAATAGACACAAAAGAGATAAATGCTGGCATGCATAAATTCATGGTTTATCAATATATATATTCTGGTACTGTCAGAGTAATTTATTCAAAAAAGGCATTTAAAGGCAAACACCGGTTTAAAGAAAAACCCAAATCCTTAGAGACACATTCCAATCCTGACTTATTCCTTGCCACAGCAAGTCCGGGGTCCTGATGGCGTGAAGCAGGAGGCAGAAGCCCACTCGCTGGGTTTACCTCCCAAAGCCAAAAGGGAAACCGGTGCAAATAACCAGGAACTCAAGAGGGAGTTTCTCCAGGCCGCTGCCCAAAACAAGTCCCCCGGGAGCGGGGCCGCTCGAGCAGGGGTGGGTGACCAGCCCAGCGCACGGAAGCGCTGAGGGTCCACGTCTGAGCTGCTCACGCAGAGGGCAAGCGGAGCTGACCGTTTTGCATGCAGTATCTTGTAATGACAAAGGCTGGCAAAATTACAAGGATTCACTGGTTTTTGCTGCCTGTATTTGCTGCACCTACAAATGTTCAGTTTCACTTCTCAGAGTTATTCAAATTATCCAGCCCTCATGGGTCTGCAAACCGGAGCTGCAAGTCTCAACGCGGAAGGGAATTTATTAAAAGACTACTGGTGCATCTGACCGTGACGAAACGCTAAAATAAAAAAGTAACGAAACACACCGAACATTTCTGAACCCCAGATTATGTTTGGCCTGGATCCAGAGGACACGCTTTATTTCCATTGACTCCCCTATCACAGATTGTTATCTCCCCAAACTGTGATCTAAGGCCACCACACAACAAGAGCGGGAGGACAGCGGAGCAAAAGTATCTGTGAGAGTCACTTATTCCATTAGTCAGAAATCGAAAATTAAAAGTCACTTCAAATGCTAACAGAATGCAAAACCTCATCACTTCCTTCCAGAGGAGGGCAAAAGACCTTATTTGCAAGTATTGATCAGAACACGTGCCGTGGCAGAAAACTTCTGGACTCTATTCACGGTTCTTAAATAGCTCTGTGTCTGGAGTCAGGCAAATGGTTTGAATTTTCTATGCTTTTTCAAAATAGTAATAAAAACACATACCCACCTCACAGAATAGAGGCTTCATCAATGTTTCTAACTCACTCTCAGCTTCTTAAGTAGACAGTCCTGCAAAAGTGCAGAGTACCATTATTTAGATCTGATCTCCTTTAAAAAATTTTAATCCTGTCTATTTCTTGGGGTTTTTTTGCCAGGTAGGAACAATTGCAGATGCAAAACCAGCGTCTCTGTCTGGAGGCTGGTCTCAGGCTCCTGCCTCATGCATATGTGTACATCATATTCCTACATCTTCCACAATACATACCACGAGTCTACAGACAGGTCAGTAGGACACCAGCCAAGCAATGCACATCTAAATCTGAATGCAGAACAAACAAAAAAAGTGGGTAGTTTTAAGATCAAAACTCTTTCCTAAGAACCTCATTTATTCCCAGTCACACAGTCTGGGTGCGACATGCAAGAAACGGCTTTCTGAGGCACTGCGGTGTCTTCTGAATCACTGCCATTACCCGACAAAACCCCAGGAAGTGGTTTGGATGAGAAGCTGGACCCGACTTGCGTAGGTATCAGCTGATGTCAGAGTACACACCACACAAAGCCCTAACAATACGGACATTGTGAAACTAGGAATAACCTTCTCTTATCTCCTGCAGTTTGGGAAATCATTTCTAACCCGGTGACTACAGAGTTTAGGAACAAGTCAAACAGTTAATTATTCACTGCGCGCTTCATAATTAATCTCCGTTTCAGGCCAAATCTTTGTATGCCCATAATAACATGAAGATCTCCAGTGAGGGAAACAACAGCATGAGCTTTTGGACCTCCTTCTGCAAAGCAATTCATTTTTCCATAAACAGTTACTATTAAGCAAGGACAAAGCAACAAACCAGACAGCCATCTGTGTAAACCAATTTAAAAGGATGGTGACCTCGTAAAATTCTTCAAACTAATGCTCTCCATTTAACTTCTGCCACCCCGTCCTGCCCCAGCAGATTCTGGGTCGGAGCAGGTCCTCGGGCGAGCGCAGTGCTTCCTCTTTAGGGGAAGCTGGTACTTTAAAGCCGCAGTGATTTTCAACCTGTGAAAAGAGCATGTCAATGAAAATACCTCGGCATATATAGAAGCAGGACAACCTAACCGGCAGCCCATGCACCCCAGAGGGTGTTGCCACAAAGGTCTGCACTACGTTTGCCAGCTGAGCTTCCTAGAGGTATGAGGTCAAGCGAGCACAAAGGTTCAGGCCACCGATGATAACACAATCCCTGCTGAAGTGTATTCTTTCTTATGACCCGGAGAGAAGCCAGCACGAGCACAGATGGCAACCACATTAGAAAGGAAGACAAACCTGATAGCCTTAGAGCAAAACTCACAAATCCACGTACAGCGCAGCCGTCCTGTACACACCCGAGGTGGCCGCAGCATCCACAGAGCCTTCTGCCTCTTTAGACTTGAATCTAGTGAAGCTTCAGGCAAAACATGCAAAATGAAATACCAAGTAGAACACCTACAAACAGGTGCGAGTAATAAACACCCAAGGCCATGTCTCACACCAGGTCACTTGCAGAACTGCCCTTTATTCCATTTACTGAAGTCAGTCAGAGCCACACAGGAGCTGAGAGCAGGAAGACGTTGGTGATACCAGACCATTGGTAGCACAACGGAAGGAAGTACACAAACTCGTGTACATGGACTACAAACATTTCAGTATCAAAGAAGGTAACTGAAAGAAATGTGTATTCTCTTCCCATTTCCAAGCATCAGAACAACTAACAGTATATTAACTTTATTTAAGCGGTGGAAGGAAGCATTCGCTTCTCCATTATATAAAGATGAAGTTTCTAATCCAGTGCAGACATGGTAAAAATTTCCTCCCACAATTCCAAGGCGTGTTACAGTGACTCTTTTTCTCTTTAGCCTGCATTTTCAAACAGTCATGACTTTACTGTTCCCCTTCCACAACGCCTGATATTTGTGTGCCTGACAGTTGTGTTTGCTTTAAAATAATGGCTGTGAGGTGAAGGTAACTTGCCCTTCTGACCCAGCGCGTAATTGTACAAGTGTTTGTGCAGTAATAACCCGTCGTACACATAAAGTGACATTTCTCTAATTGGCATTTGTTGAACGCAAAGGCACCCTCTGCAAACACAGTGACTTTTTTATTGGCAAACTCTTTCATTATCTCACTCTTCCAACACAGAATCTCCTTTCTATCATTAGAGAAGACCAAACGGCTCCTCACCACAGCCACAGTAATACTACATATTTCACATTATGTATGAGTGAATACTATGAAAGATTAGCCTTAAAAGACAGAGTAGCATTAACAGCTGCCCTGGGAATTTGTTACAGAAAAAGGAACAATTCTGACCTTTGAGTCCATGTTTAAGTGCCTTTTCAATACACTTCAGAACAAAAGTTCAAGCTGCGTCTCATTTCAGTTTGTCACATCTTGTTGCATGTAAAAGTGAGGACAGAAATTCGAGAGAAGCCAGGCTGGCGCTGCTTTCCCTTGCCTTCAGTTCTGCTGTGTCAACTGATGCTGGCACGTGCAGTGTATTTCTCCGCTTCCTTTAGTTTGGTCTTTCCTTGGTCACTGCTTTGAGTTCCTACCCAGCCATCTCCAACACCTCTTCTGTTGGCTGCCACGTTACGTAAAAACTCAAAAATGGCTTAGGAAACATTTAAATCTGCGCTATCTTGGCAAGCGGTTAATCCTGGAAGCAAATGCTACTTACACAATGGAGTGCCCGCCTTTCCTAGCCCGCCATGCAGATGTCGTGCCTCATCTCGTGAGGGTGGAAGGAATGCACAACGCTTTGTAACATACCTCTGACTTTCCGTTTCTACTATATAAGCATCTTGTTATCAGTTTTTATAGGGAGGGAAAATGGGAAAGGAAATTCCTGGAAGAGATTACAATTGTCAAACAAGCTTTTGATATCTTTTAAACAGCTGAAGCATTAATTTTTTGGCGGCGCTGTCGAAAGTCTATGAGGGCTTCCTGGCTGCAGTGGAAGAAATAGTACATTTAGTTCAACTACAAGCTGTACTTTTTAAAAAATCCATATGAAAACAGACTCATTATTCATTTTTCTGTTAATACGTGGTTTTGCCCTGCAGTTTCAATAATATTTTTTGTAAGACCTTGCAGTCTCAAGAAAGAACTGCAACCTAGAGCTAACGCTTTAATAAACTCTTGTTTTTATTATAGTCAAACCAGAACAAACAAAATAAAGCTAAAATGACATTTTTATAGGAAGTCAAGAAAAAGATTCATGTGTCTGAATATTTTAGTTATAGTATGGTAGGCATGATTATTATTTCCTGTAAAGCCAAATTGTAGCTTTAAAGAACTGGAAGAAGGCTACTCTGGGAATAGAGCATGGATATGACTTAGGCCTCTAAAGAGTAGCTAAATATAAATACCATACAATTTTAATGCAAAACTCCCATCCAGTATTCTGGGAATTTTACAACGGAGCAACAGCAAGATATAGCCATGAAAAATCTGTTTGGAGTCTTCAAAATACCACCATGTTGGATTTCTGCAAATGCCTTCCTTTGTGGGAGGTAAAAAGTGCCAAAAACTCTCAGGAAGAAGGTTTGCAGTGAGACAGGCAAGAAAATGACCTTTTTTAAAAGTGATCATAGAATCCCAGAAATTAGATCAAAAAGGAAATGGCCAAAGTCTATTAGATCATCTCAAACCCAAATAAGAAAAATCTACATAGTATATTTTACAGTGTTTTGTCCAGGTCACTTTTGAGTTACTCAAACTCATCAGCTCTTCTGGTTTCTATCAGGTGAACAGACCTTCACCATAATAATTTTTTTCCTGGTAGTTAACCTAATACTCCTTTTGCTCATTTTACTCCTTTATACCTCTTTGAGATTGCTATTCCCTTCTAGGTGATCTTGGCTTTGATGCTTTTACCACTGTGATATCTAATTTAATAGCAATCAAGGTAGAAAATGCTAAACTAAAAAGAGCAACCGATCTTCTGATCTGCAACCTTGCTCCCTCTGTAACCAGCAGCAAGTTTCTGGTGGAATGAGACCTGAGCTCCTGGTCAAGAGTCAAGAGGGTGAAAAATCACCACCGTTTGCATTTAAAGACAGGCTGTATTTCATCAGCACATGGCCCTCAGCTTTACGGAGCATGGAGATCTGCTAGCAAAGCAACCTCAAGGGTTCCTGTTCTCTTTACTCAATGTGATGCTCCATGATTTGGTTACACTAAGAAAATTTGGTTACTATTACTTCTCCCTGCACATTAGTGAGAGAGGGTTTAAAGAGTTTTGTGTCTCCTAGTTGTCATAACCCCATTTCTTTCTCATTCCCAAATTACAGACTTCCAGATTAGGATTTCTGGCTGGCCTTTGTATATAGGAATGGAATTCCCTGGAGGGGGGGGAGGAGTTTCACACTGCAGATTGATATCCTACCTCCCAAGCAAGGGACAGCAGATGTCAGGACCTCACAGACTGACTTTATATCTCCTCTGTCCCTGAACAAAGACGGTCACAAGCAGCATGCAGAGCAATCCCCAAACGTACATTCACTTCACTGCCTAAAAGTATAGCTAAGTGTACAAGAAGGAAAGCTGCAGAGAGTCCGTCCTTGAGCACGTTGGAATAAGTTTGTGAAAACAAAATGACTACCTGATGAGGAATTTTCATTTTTTAACTTAGTTGCTATTATTTCTAACTAGCAGGGTAGCAACTGGCAATTGTGCTTGAGAAAAAGAAAGGCTGGATGAGTTTCTGGAAAACTCCTCAATGCTAAAGGCCTGTCTGCAAAGGGACAACGTCATGACACGAAACTACAGACACTGGGCAAACTCCTCAGCAATCTTGAACTAGTGCCTTGTACTGCACTCATGTTATTAGCTATTGCAGTATCATGTAAATCCTTCACAACAGTGATATTTTTGAAGTACCGCTGTACTGTCAGGTGTCCTGACATTATCAAGGCTCCTGGGGACGTCAGTGTGGGGCAATTCTTTCTCGCCTCCCTTACATCAAGTTTCCAAGCCAATCTGAACTCCCTGCGAAGGACCAGGATCTGCCTCGGGAAGATTTTACCCTGGGTTGGAAGGGAGCTTCTTCCCTCGCTGTCTTTTGGGGTACGGGACCTCTTTACCCAGGATAACCCTGTCCCTTACCCGCTCCTATCTCAGGATTCACGTACGGCTTTGCATCTGAAAATAGGAGGCTGGTAGGGAGTGCTGGTGGCTGTGAGCAGATGGACAGGGACTCTGCGCTGAGTCACTGGCAGCACACCACTTGTTGAGCTGTTTGAGGTCCTGCAGGAAAAACGCTCACTTTGTGGCACTAAAGAGAAATGCTGCCAAGAGCAAAAATCCCTACAGGAATTACTGCGGTGTGTATATACAGGAAACAAAACCAGAGACAAAGAAAAGACTTTGCCACAGTTTACAGGAGTTGGTGCCGGGCTACTGACATAAAGGAGGTGCCTTCCCCTCTGCCACAGTACACGGGCTTCACCTGCAATGTCTTCCTTCTCCCTTCTTCCCCATGTGCAAACAAACGGGTGGATTCCTTTCAAACTAACCCAATGCCAGGGTAACATTTACAAATCCATTAACTTACTGACAGCCTGGTCCTGGATCTCCAACAGTCTTATGAAAGTCCTTGTGAAGGACTGAGCTGATGAGCAAAGGTTTCAGGACCAAGGCCATCAGGCACAGAGCGTGCAGGAAGAGCTGAAGTGTTATCTGACTCCATTCATTCACATTATTGTACACAATAACATCAAAAAGATGGAAGGCTCTTCATTTATCTTATCAATTGGATTAAAAAATGAAATACTACAAAAATGAAATATCAATACCTTTTTTCACTGTTCCAACTTTTCTTTATGCTGTATTTTCCTTGTACTATTTCACTGCATTGCTTTTCTTCCTCTTCGCTCTTTATTACTCCACTCACTACAAACATCAACACTGTTTATGAGTAACTCCGTATTTTTCCCTGCAGCAAAATAATGTCTAAATGAGGTGATGGCTAACCCATATTTCCTCCACGACACCTGAAGAAACAAAACCCAAAACAAACCAATGAAACTATCCAAGCCCTTCCTCACACAAGCTGACCAAAATTGGAGTTTCCTAGTATCTAGGAACTGGTTCAATGATTTCAATGGGACTTTATGGAAACACAAAGATCGCCTTGAGAGATCAAGTATTTATGACTATAATAAGATGATTTTGAACTAACACAATCAAAAGGTGCCCTGCGCCCTGAAGTAGTGAAATCACTACTTTGCCTCATATTTCAGAATACTTTTACAACGTATAGCTGGCTCACAGTAGCAACATATCTCTCGTTGCATTAATGATTTCGTTAATGACTGAGCAGCACTGCCTGCTCCATACAGTCACTCTTCAAACAAAATAGTGTTGTCAGAAGGGAGGGCCATGGGCAAGGTGAGCTTTGTATTACCTTTGCTGTTCTTCCCATCCCAGGGCACCTCTTTATTCTCAAGAGTATTTAAACACTGAGAGTACTTTGTCAAAACGATACAGAACTATTAAATACCAATTCATTGTTATGATCCTCAACAAATATCCGACAGTACGGCAGCTGTACAGAGCGTGCAGTCATGGATTTAACAGGTAGGAGAGAAACGAATTGTATTTCATCTTTAAAAAAATTTCAAAGTGAAGCCCCCGATACTCCTGTGTCAGATTCAGTCTCCGTTTTCGCCTCCCAAGTATGGTAATTACAGTCCTGAGCCCACTGGGAACTAGTTACACACTGAAACACCAACACGCTTCACTGGAGGAGGGAGAGGTTTGCCGATGGAGTGATTACCAGATGCAGCAGTGGACACTTTGACTTCCCGTGAATGTGCAGTATCCCTTGCTCACAACACCTAATTGTTTTAACTGCCAAGATGAAATATCTGGTTAGCCGTTGTCCAGGGCGACTGACAAGATTTTAAAGGTGGTCATTGAATAGGCGAAGGCTTTTCTGGGAAAACAAGGCTTTAGACACCGCGGTCATCATTCCTCAATTCAAGCTGTGCAAGCAGAATTTGGTGCCTGCGCTTAGTTGCTGAAGTCAACAGGGCGTAGGCATATGGACCCAGGCATCCACCTGGCGTGACTTCACTGCAGCATCAGCACCTAAATTAGTTTGTCCCCAACGCGACACCTCTGTCACAGCACACAGGGAGGTACCTACAGACACTGCCACATGTCAGTTTGGGCTTCATCCCTCTGCCTTGCAGACAGCTCCAGCGCCAAGCATCAGGAAACTGCAGGCAACTTGCTAAAGCTTTTTCCTAGCAAACGACGACCCTTTCTGAAATGTTTTGAAGGCCTGCGGAGTCTTTCTGGAAAGCTGGTGATGCTGAGCTTTCGCAGAAACACTGTAAATGAAAGCTACCCTAAAATACTATCACTACCCTAAAATACAATCCCCCTAAAAATGGGGGAGAAGGAGGTCAATATTAGCCAAAAGATATTTATGTGTAGCCGGGCATAAGGATTCCTAGAAAGCTGTGGCAAATAATACATACAGCAACATCAACTAGTTAGCAAGCTTTACATTTTCTAAGCACAGTACCCCAGGAAAATTCACTGAATTTTAATGCAAATGACTCCAGATTCATCAAGTTTTTGTGCTTAACCTTTTACAGATTTTGAATTATATAACCAGTTTGTCATGAATCACAGTGTCTTATTGAAGTGACTGCAAAAAAACACCCAAACATATAGAAACAAAGGAAGAGTATACTCGTAAATCACAGCTCAATGAAAACCTTTTCATTCCCTCCTCTCCCTTGATCTTCCAAGCCTCTTTTTAATTGCTGCTTCTCTTCCTCCTACTTCTGTTGAATGCAATTCTTAACCAGCACTCAACTAGCCAGAGAGCAGATGAGGAACCTTGCTTCAGCCCCAGTGCATGGGTTGTACCAGGCACCTGTCTGCAAGGAGCGGAAAGGTATACATCACCTGTATCCCTCAGAGCGAGGGCATCCACACTACGGCAGCACATGCATTGCTATCGAAGGCAGCTTTTATGTAAGCGCGGCATCAACAAATGCAGAGGCGTGGGTTAACTGGCTCCTGCAAGAAGCCTGGTTTCATTCATTAACTACGACCTCTGGGCTAGTACATGCGGAGGAGGAGACACACAGGCGAGTTAAAACGAAGCTCCTGTTTTCCCTCTGAAAGTTTTCAAGGCGCAAAATCCTGCACAAAACTCAATCTGCTGTCACCTGAGCGAAAAACAATAGCAGGCACTCAAATAAGTAAGACCCGCGTGAGAGTTTGCAAGCCCAGCCCCTGCGAAGGGCCACCTGCCAACAGGAAGAAGTGGTGAGGAGGAACTTGGATCCAGCTGCTATCCTCCCTCAGCCAAACAATGCTGCGCGATAAACAGCATTAAGGACTTTTTTTAATCGTCAATCACACCGAGAGCATCCATGTCTCTCATTTTTACTCCCCGGTTGCCAGGAGAAGGGCTTGAGAGACTCTGGAGCTCGAGTTCACGGAGAGCTGATCTGTTTCCTGTCACAGCTGTATCAAAGGGACTGAGCCCAGGAGGGACGGGAAGAACTGGGGGGAAAGAAGAAGAAATGACAAAAAGTGCCTCGCCGTAGGGCTGACTCAAGCTGCTAAATTCATCACAGGTAACACTCACAAAAATCTGGTGGCTGTCTTGCAGCCCCATTTCGCATGTCAGCTTCTGACAGAAAGGCAGAGTGGAAGGAGGAAGAGGGGATAACTCAGTATCTGCAGTCCTTATTTTCGTAATATGAAGTACTGAACACCAGGAAATGAACTGCGACCACATGCTCGGCAGGTCACTGTGGCAGGTGCAACTTAACCTTAAAACCACATAGCCTACTGCACCTTCAGATTTAGCCCAGGCAGCACCTGGGTTAAGCGCTCCAATAAATCGGCTCACTGCTCACGGGCAGTAACAAAAAGGGTTAAGAAAACAACCAGGCTGCAGCTGAAAATTCCACAGCGCTTCCCTCCACAGAGCTGCAAACTGCGCGTCTCCCTGGGATAAAACGGACAGACAAACTGCCCTAAAGATCAGCCAGTTAAACCCATGGCAACGCCACTGCCACCAGCAGACACGTATGGCTGGAGAGCTTGGGAGAGTCAGAGCATCGCGGCCGCTCGGCGGTCCTCCGGCACGGCCGGTTCCCCGGCGTCCGGGGAAGCGTACCTTTCGGCTACGCGTCAGAGCCGGATTCACCGCCTTGCAGCCGAGGAACCCCCCTCTCCTTCCTCCCCGCCTCAGCCCCCGGTGAACACCCAGTGTCTGGGTACTACCTGCGTTTATCAGCAGAGCCATCCCGTGTCTTCAGTCATTCAAGGAATTTAACAGCCTGGAAATTCCTGTTGTCCATTATTTGAGGTCACAGATAAAAGCTAAACAGCAGCCGTGACTCCCATCAATCATAAGTCACTCACTGATAGAGTGTATGGTAGGAGACCTACTGATGTAAGCTAGTCACCAGAGAAAATACCCACTGATGACGCATATCCAGGCACAAAAATAGTTACAGGGCCCCCAAAGGGATTATTCAACAGCCTACATTTAGATATTCTTACAAGAGACCCGCAGTCAATTTGCTGCTATTAGATGGCTGGGGAACGTTGAAGTTTAAGTTTCCTCAGCAGACATAACCACAAATAGCTGGTTTAAATAAGCTACTGCAATTACAAGCTGTTTTGTAAATTTTAACACTGCATTATAGGGATTAAGTCTAAACAGAACCACTGGCTATAAAATGCTGTATAGCCTTTGCTCTTACTATTTACCAATTCCTCCTGTATATTAGCCAGCAATGAAAAGAACAATTTAAAATTAATTCACAAATGCTCAAACTAAGTCCCTTGTGCTACCCAAGAGCAATGTTTTTTCTAAAAAAAAATTCAATATATATGTGAAATGGTATGGGACATTTTGGTGACGCTTCAACGCTATCTGGATCAACTTCTTTGTAAAATACTTTTGGCTTAATTTTTCCTCCTCTTTGGCATTTGCCTCTCTACTACTCAAAAAAAGACCTGAGTTGTTAATCTGTCTTGCACAAATCAAAACCACATAAAGGTAAATTATCGACGACATGCAAAACCATGTACCATGCACCTGCTTTGAGCAGGGGCTAGAGAGATGACCCCCCGAGATCCTTTCTAGCCTAAATTACTCTATGATTCTGTGCAACTGGATTTTTTGGGGCATTAATATCAAGTTAAAAACTTAATCCTCTAAATTAACCAAGCAACTGGTAATCCCACAATACTCCTGCCCCCTTCAACAGTTTCAGGATCCTTCTCATGCCCTCACAGCAACCAAACTTACTAGGATATAATTGAGCCTACTAACACTGCTGATGGCGAAACACTGACTGTGCATTTCTGGCAATATTAAAATCTTTATTTTTTTTAATTAACTGATTTTAACATCCAAGCCCCCTTTTCAGAAGCAATTTTGGTGCTTAGGAGTCTAAAAGTTAATGACTTTCTATTGCATATTTAAAATCTAAATATAGGAAAGTATTTTATGACTCTGATGCCTACTTCATTGACATACTTTTGGAAAGCATTACCTAGCCAAACAAACACTCAAGGATTTATAGTGTTTAGCCTGTAAAGCAGGAGAAAGAAATGTACCAGGCTACAAACTTCGACCTCGCTTTCTTCATCTGTGATAACATTATTAAAAATAACACCAAAAATTATTTTTAGCACAACTGTTTCGCAAAGCCCTCACGTTTCTCTCATGCATCTATATGCTGGCAGTCCACAATGGCCTAATTTAACAGCCCGAAGAAGAAATATTCATTGGTGCCCTCTAGCTGATTATCCTCACCAATTTGCTGCAGACACCTAGCACCCGTCTCTCTTTTTGCCTCCCGTCATTCCCGGGTCTTTTGCTGGTGCCCACTCAATGCAAGGCCCTGGAATAAAACAGCTCGCTTCCTACAGAAGACGTGGGAGTCAAAACATTCAGATCCCCTGTGCTCTCAATTGTAGGGGCTCTTACAATAACACAAGCGTCGTGAAAATAGGAGAGGTGTAAATGTGTACAATACCACCTCACCAAGAACCTGTGAAGTACCTAAATACACCTTGTAGCAAGTTTGCAAATTCCGTGGGAAAATACAACCTGCAATCTTTCACGTGAAACCCACGAAGCCCCTCACCCGTTCAGAAGTGAGTATTATAATCCCCCCTTCGTCAGGAGCCTTTAAACAGTTTATAAACCATATATTACGTTTTGCCACACATTCTGAAATTGGTGTAACGTTAGTCAGTGATGGGTCAGGCAGTTTCACAACTCACAGCCCAGGACCTCCCTCTCGCTGTCGCACAAGCCTGAGGGAGCAGAGAGAGCTTGCCTCTTCTTTCGCTCTGACGTCTGCCCAAGGGACGCGCTCCCCATTCCACCCGCCGTGCTCCCCTTCCCTCCCCCCAGCCCCTCTCCGCAGAGGCCGTATCGGCTACGACGGAGGCACACGGCCCCATCACCACACCGTTGCACGGCTGCGGCGGGGACGTGCCTGGAGCACTGCTGCATCCAAAAGTCACGAGGCAGGGATGCTAACGCATACCCTGCACCCCATCTCTAGTGTGACAGGTGAGGCAAATGAAACGGTGTCCAATCCCAAACAGGAGGGAAATCCCTGCCGAGGAGGAGCTGCCCCAGGAGATGCCGTGCCTGTGCTGTCCCCGGCCCCAGCGCCCAGGGAGGAGCAGCACGAGGTGCCCGCCGAGCGCAGGCTGCCAGGACAGCTCTTTGGCAACTCCACCAGCGGGTGCATCTGCTCTGAGTCACACCAGCGGCCACCGGCCACGCAAAGGACGCAAGAGGCGGGGAGGCTGTGTGGAAAGCAGGGTTGAAGCTCTGTGCTCTTCCTCCTTGCCCAGCTGCACGAGGCAGAGGCTGGCTGGAGCTGGCTGTCTCTTGTGCGTGTAGTTAAAGCCATAGAGATGTCCATAGCACCACATCAACCATTAATCTAAGTAAACATAGAAGGGAGACCAGGATCCGAAGCTCAACATAAATACTGTGAGACTGACTGACTTTCAGGGCCGCGTTCATCATTCTCAAAAGGTCTGTTTATACCTTGACGGGGAAAAAGAAAGCTGCACCATACACTCCCTTATTTCTGTGGCTGAACAGCAGCTGTAAAGCAGTAACTGCTCAATGTTTGGGAAGCACCAGGCTGCTCCTGCAACATCCAGCTGTGCTTGGGAAGTTGACTTCCCATGTGCCATTTGCCTGTTGAAACACAGAATGGGTTAACCACAGCGGCCAGGCATTTTGGAAGGGTCCTGGGGCTCCGTTTCTCGAGCACCTTACTACAACATTACAGGTAACGTTACTTTCACACATGCCCCCAGGAAAAGGACACCACAGACTTGGTCAATACTCATTAAGGGGATGCAATCCAAATCTCTACATCATCAAAAGACCAAGGGGTTGTTTGAACAAGGAATAGTCAAAACCCTTTGTTCATGTAAAACAGGCTTTTTACTCCATTTGGAAAGTAAAATTTTTGGCATAGTTCACTTTTCTCCTTTCTTTTTTTTTTTTTTACAACCAGCTGTCGGTTCTGTCAGTTCTCAGACAGGAGACCTAGCACAAGGCTGGTTTGTGCAACTACTTCTGGATGCCAACAGACTTCTCAAAAGCCCGTTTTCTTGAAATATAAAGGAACCCAGCAAACCCTTGTACAGAATAGGTACAGATATGGGAATGTGACAGATGGGCAGTGAAGGTGCTATCTATGGGGTAAAAGGAGATGTGGAAAAATGAGGATCTCGTAGGAGGAGCTTTTACTGTTCCCAGTAGTAAAAATGTATTGCTTTTCAATATAGAGAAGAAATAATGAAAACAGGTAAAGGACAGAACAGGAATCATGATGGTACCCAAGGAAGTATAAAAGAGTGCAGAGATGCCTTGTTGTAACAAAGCTTCATGATAGTTTTAAAAATGCCGTATTTGAAGTAGGAAGCTGATGAATTATCTCTTACTGACCCAGGAGTATCCGATTAGGAATATACATTAATGTGCTGTAGGAATATTGTTTATGAAAAGTAAAGAGACTATTAGCTTTCCAAACAGACAGTAAGAGAACACCCCAAATTAGCAAATTATTTTTTAAAAGTTTCTACAACTTTTGAAACAAGGGGCAATATTGGAAAAGATGTTTGTCTCAGTGAGGATGGAATAGTATGGAGCATTTAGTCAGTGTCATACAACATTAGATAAACCAGGACACTGATGTCAGAAACATAAAAATAGTCATGCTACTCTCCTTCTGCCTGCACATCAACCTCTTAAGGCTTTTCTCCCAATGCTAGCATTGGCAAAACAGGTAATATTGATTATAACTGAAAAGCAATATTAAAATATTATAGAAGTAGAGGCTTCTGAGACTACGTAATGATTTTTCTCTATTTGGAATTAGGAATCTGATACTCCCCTTTGCATGCAAACACCACTGAAGAAATCTAAGACGAGTAACAACGGATGGTGGTGGTGGGAGTTGCGCTTATTTTAGATATTTAACATGAAAATCAACATTTTTATTTTTGGAAGCAAGTATACTTAAAGTTAAATTTCAAATTATCACTACCTATTATATAGTCTAAACCGGTTACATTTGGTAGCATAGTTAACAGCAAATTACAGGGTTTATGCCAAAGTTTTAAAGCAAATCAAACCATGAAACTGAGGAAAGCTGTTGCCTGAGCTCCTGGAACCAGGTTTTGTTGAAATGAGAAACTAGCATTTGATAGCAATAGCTGCTTCTGCAGCTGCAGCAAAAGGATCTGAGGGTTCTTCATTTCACTGTACTCAGTCTGGGTCTGTTAAATCTCGTTTACAGTAGAGTAACTGTAAGTTGAGGAAAGTGTACTTTCCTATTCCAAGATATTAATTAAAAATACTTTTGAGATCTATTCTTTACCAAAATTCTTTAGAAGCATTTTTAGAATACGGTGATGAAAAATAATAGTAGTCTCAGGGGTCTATTCACATCATATGTATGCTACTTGACTTGAAGGGACCAAATAAAGTTAACCATCAAAACATGATGGGTTTAGTCTATATATTATTCTACAGTGACTGTGTTGGTGGATAAGGGAAGAGAAACTGATGTAATCTATCTTGACTTCTGTGAGGCTTTGACACATTCTCACACAGCATCCCTGTCTCTCTACACTGGACAGATACAGATTTGATGGACGGACTATTCAATGGATAAGGAACTGGCTGGATGGTCACATCCAGAGAGTTGCAGTCAACGGCTCAATGTCCAAATGGAGATCAGTATCAAGTGGTGTCCCTCAGGGGTCCATATTGGGACTGATACTGTTCAAGATCTTTATTAATGACATAGTCATTAATTGAGTGCACCCTCAGCAAGTTTGTGGATGATACCAAGCTGAGTAGTGCGGTTGATACACTTGAGGGAAGGGATGCCATCCAGAGGGACTTTGACAGGCTTGAGAAGTGGACCGATGTGAACCTCATGAAATTCAACAAGGCCAAGTGCAAGGTCCTGCACCTGGGTCAGGGCAACCCCCGTTATCAATACAGGCTGGGGGATGAAGGGATTGAGAGCAGCCCTGCAGAGAAGGACTTGGGGATATTGGCAGATGAAAAATTGGATATGAGCTGGCAATGCGTGCTTGCAGCCCAGAAGGCCAACCGTATCCTGGGCTGCATCAAAAGAAGTGTGGCCAGCAGGTTGACGGAGGTGATTCTCCCCCCCCACCTGGATACCACATCCAGTCCTGGGGTCCTCAGCACAAGACAAACATGGACCTCTTGGAGTGGGTCCAGAGGGGGGCCACAAAAATGATCAGAGGGATGGAACACCTCTCCTATGGAGAAAAGCTGAGAGAGTTGGGGTTGTTCAGCCTGGAGAAGAGAAGGCTCCAGGGAGACCTTATCATGGCCTTTCCAAATATAAAGGGGGCTTATAAGAATGATGGAGAGAGACTTTTTACCAAGATCTGTAGTGACAGGAAAAGGGGCAACAGTTCTGAACTGAAAGAGGGTAGGTTTAGATTGGACATAAGGAAGAAATTTTTTACAGTGAAGGTGGTGAGACACTGGAACAGGTTGCCCAGAGAAGCTGTTGATGCCCCATCATTGGAAGTGTTCAAGGTCAGGTTGGACAGGGCTTTGAGCAACCTGATCTAGTGAAAGATGTCGCTGCCCATAGCAGGGGGGTTGACCTAGATGATCTTTAAAGGTCCTTTCCAACTCAAACCATTCTGTGATTCTATGATTCCAGTGCACAGTAACTAGGAGTACCTAGGAGATACTGCAAAGCCTTTTATTTCTTTGCAAAAAATAAAAACGACGACTGCAAACAAACTATTCTGAAATAACATTCATTTCAGTTTGAAGTTTGATTGCAAATCTGCACAAACAATCTTTGATTGTTCACAGGTGCTGCCAATAAAAACCCGATTCTGAATGTATACCTATTTCTAATTCCATCTGGAAAGGGAAACACAGAGAGCGACTTGGGGTCATCAAAAGTAGGGAGCAGAAAAGGGCAGCACAGGAAACACGGCTGTCCTTCACCATCATCTTCTCGGTAACCATTCCTGATTACAGTGATAATGTAACATAGTACTCAAGTGTGAACAACCTTGCACGTACAAGATCTGATCTGCACGTTGAGGACGGAGTTTCATGCTCCGGCGAGGTGAGTCCAATGGCGAGCTGCCACCCAAGAGCGAGAGATGCTGCTTTGCTTCTTCCCCACCACGCCAGCCGTGTGCTCCTGCCAGCTCTAGAGTTTGCCTGTGCCCATGGGGAGCCAATCCAAGGTGCTAGCCCATCAGAAAACCCTGGCCACCCAAAGGCTCGCTGTCCGTCCAGCTGCCCAAACCAGCCCAGCGTGGGCTCAGGCAGGTGGCTGCAGAGGACAGGTAGCAGGAGCAGCCCCTCTAGGACATGAAACCACAGCCAGGACAGTGGGAAACCCTTCCTCAAACCCCAACTGCCCGCTCGCTCCAAGTTTTGGCAGCGCTGGAGAGCCCGGGCTGCAGAGAGAAGAGGCAGCCTCTCAAAGTCAAGGAGTGTTTCAGATGTTGCTGCCAACAGCGTCAGCGAGGACCATCAGGCAGCCAGCAGGACCGGGGAGGAAGCGCGGGGGGAGGAGAGGGGAAGGTCCAAACCACCCCATGCAAAGGAGAGAGCCCCACCTCGGCTGCTGGCAGCCTGCCTGCTGGCCCCCGCTGCCAGCGCCCACCGAAAGGGGAACTTGCCCCCGGAAGGTGAATTTCGCTCTGTGTTGATTTGCTTATTAGGCCTGTCCAAAACCAAATATGTCCGATGTTTCAAAACTGTCCACTTCTGATATTTTTCAAAATGTTTGTCCATTTTTTTCCTTCATGCCAAACTATTGCAGCTCAAATCCATGAGCAGTTTCCTCTAAAAGAGGTGGCTTCTTTTCGTCTTGCAAGATTTTTTCTTATTACTCAACAATCACGGAAAGAAAGCAAGGATCAAACTCAGAATGTATTCTTAAAAAATCAAATTTATTGATAAAAGCACAATTACCAAATCACATTGCTTCACCTTTTCTTTTATTTAAAAAAAAAAAAAACAACACAGATAACTATATGAAATCGTGTAGAGACTCTCCAGGGATTTCTCCTCAAACGACAGTTTCTCTCATTAGTTATATTCAAATTCCTCTCTTCCGGGACTCCCTCAAGCCACCAGCTATAACTGTTATCTCTGGAATATGTTAAACTAAGAAGAAAGCATTACCTTGCCTATTTGGCGTAAGAAGAGGGGGATTTCTCTCTTTGCTCTTATGGGAATGCCTACTGAAATTAAAGGGTTTGGGTTGCTCATGCTTACTCACTCATAAATTTGCCTCTTCTCTTACTGATGTCTCCTTTTCTTATGAAAAGTTCAAAAGTTCAGTTAGCAACAACCTGATGTCTTAGCTTGCTGCACAAGCCTCTGCGTTAGTTAATCAAGAAATTAGAGGACTACAACACATGGCAGTACATACACCGCATTCAGTATCATGAACTGTTGTTAATAAGCTTAAACAAAAATGCCAACATACACTTATTTACGATTTTAATTATTTATAGTATACATATGCAGCCTATCTGTAAGAAGTTAGACTTAATCTCTAACAGACTTCCTGCTGCTGTGCTGCCAGTCTCTCGGCGCAACTGGGGCCGTTCTTAATTAAATAAATAATTTACCCTGGAAGATTTCATTGAGTGCCAGCCACAAGCACTGGGGCTGGGTGAAAATAAATCACTGCCGGCGGCGTGCCAGCACTCCTTCCTAGAATCTACAGAAAACGGTGATTTCCCTACAGTGAACATTTTGCATAACCATTCTGCACAGTTTAATTGATCTCTGCCATAGCATGGTAGTAAAACCCCCTCCATTTCTATGTATTTTAAGAGTACTTCATGTTCCGTTGATTTCATTCTCTCTATGTTTGGCTGACTATTTGCATCGGTTGTACAGCTTCTTGTACAGAATCATCTGCCTCTTTTTTTTTTTTTTTTAATTTAGTGTTAAAGTCCTCCTCATTATCACTCCTTGTTATGTCGCTGACTCAAACCCATCCTCCAAAGATGGCATGGTACTGCTTTGAGTCTACAATCATCCCCCGCTTTGATTTCCACCATACTCCTATCAGCTTTACTAACCAAACTCAAGTTACTTCCTCCTCTACCAATCTACTCTTATCAGTACACACAAAACCAGCTTTTAATGTTTAACATTTACTGCACTATATTGTTATTTAGGCATTTTTATAACTGCAGAAAAAATGAGGAAAATTCCCACTTTGTGTTGTGATATCGATCTATTTTAAAATCCATTGCAAAATCCCACAATAAATATTATGATGTGACTTCAATACCTGACAGCAGTGTAAACATCAGCAAATTTTCATGGGCAATCACAGGCATCTCAATTATCCGAATACTGTCGCAGTTATCAAAAGGGCAGCCTGACCTACTGTATGGTCAATGTCTTTCTATGCGCTAGTGATTTTAGAAAACCTACACAGAAAAAAGAAAGTCCTTGGGTGCTCCTTCATAGAAAATGTCTCCTTTCATTTTTGTGTTCAAAACGAAAGATGTGAAGCGATGGCCCCTGTGCAGAAGAGCTCTGATGGTTTGGGCGTCCGGGCTCACCTCCGCCTGCCCCATGCCCCAGAGCCGAAAGGTGAGCTCCCAGTCTCCCCGCCAGATCAGGTTTCAGCCGCTATTCCCCAGTCTTCCAAAAATGTGTTTTTTCTTGCAAAGTTTGGCAATCAGCGTGTAACGCTTCTGATGGAAAAACACGCCGACGTTTCAAGAAAAAGCCAACCACCTTGATGGGGCTGCCCCACTGAGGAAATCATGACGGAAACACATTATTCTCTGCATACAATTGACCCTAAGGCACATAACCTCCCGAGTGCTACCAGTATTTCACAGCTCTCAAAACTCTGCTCGACCACCTACCACTTTTTGGCCAACTGGCTGACCCAGAAAAGCAGAAGAGAAACAATGGCCGCTGCAGGGAGGAAGCGGTGAGCACAGCTTACGAACCGGCACGCCTCCACACGCGAAGAAGTCGCTCGCTGGGCACAAAGAGCGTCGGCTACGGCTTGCCCTGGAATGAGCAATGCGATGGGGGTCGGACCACGGAGGTCACGAGAAGAAAGGAGAAGGAAGAAAGAGCACACCAAGGGAAAGAGCTTTCTACTTCTACTGCAGTTAACTCCCCTAAATTTCGTCCCTCCTCCTGGTTCCCCAGTTTCCAAAAATAACCTATACAAAGGCAAGAACTGCAGAGGCAGGGAGCCTTAAAAGAGCTGCAGTTGGAAAATACAAAAAGGTGGCAAGGGAATTGAAAAAAAAAGACACTTTCTTTTTGGAAAAGAACCGTGACATCTTCTAGCGTGGAGGCATATCGGCAGGGATGTAGGTCGGCAGCTGGAGCCAGCACCCGTGGGGTCTCGGGTCCTGGGGGCTGGTGCAGGCGGCTGCGGCAGCAGAGCAGCCAGAGGGGCCGGGGGCTGTTCGGCCTCTCCCCGGGCGGCTGGCGAAGGCTGGGGCTGGTCTTGGCCGTGCCTGCCCTCACGTGCTGCAGCTCAGCAAATGGTTTCTGTTTAGGCAACCGCACATTTCGTATGTCTGGTATCAGAAGATGCTTGACATTTTCCCTTAAAAGTAAAGGCGCCTTAATGTGAAAAACATCTCTTAATGACTAAGAAGAGAGTCAGCAGCGAGCATTTGCACCCAAAGAATTCAGTTCCTCCCACATCAAAGCAACCCCTTGGAAAACTGATTATAAACAAATTAACAAACAACTAGTGTGTCTATCAAAAATAATTGTTTTGCTGCTGCAAAAGAATTAGACTCACAGGGCCTGAAACAAACACTGAGGGTTAAATCTGATTCCTAATTGCTGGACTGCACACCAAGGTGAGGGAAGGGAAAAAACCTCCTCCCGTCGTGCAGAAATGGCTGCCTTGCTCGCACAGCATCTGTGGGAGGGGTGGTTTCTCTCTAACATCTGAGAAGTAACTTCAGGTACAGGTTGAGAGATCTGGGGTTACACAAACATCAGCCATCATATTTCCACCTCAAACTGGCTTTGATTTCAGGTGATTCAGCCTCATATTACAGCACCCCAAAGCCACATTCACTTTTTTTGCTTCTGTTTTTCAGCACTGATCAAAATAAGCGAGTATCGGCACATCTCTGCACAACTACGGTGTGATACAGGAACATCCCTACTCACTTCGCCAAAGGCGGGGAGACTGTGCTCACGGTCAAAAGGTCTGTTTCACCAACACTTCCTTCTTGTGCCTCTTTACCACTTGCTTTCTCTCTAGTAGGAAAAACTATTAAGGTGTCCAGGTAAGCTCAGGTCCCCATGCTTTTACCATAAAAGCATTCATCTTTATCATAAATACTACCACAGAGTATTTCAGACACGACTTCCCAGTAAGAACCATTCCCCTTCTCGTACAACAAACCCGCTGTTTGAATGCACGTTTCTCCACCTCTGCAGACACTCGTATCTTCTCTCCTAGACAACAAACTTCACTAGGTTTCCGTAATTACACTCTCACAAGTCTCGAGAAAACCGGTAGCTGGCTCTGAGGAGGAAAGCCGGACCCGTGCCCCCGGCTCAGCCCCCGGGCGTCGCGTGGCCACCCTGGCAGCGAGCAGGGGTGCGCAGCCCCAGCCCGGCCAGGCAGCCTGCAGCTCCCGCCTGCTGGCAGCCGCATAAAGGAGGTGGGCGAGAAGTCGTGGGGGGAAAGGGACACGGGAGAACATGTGCTGGTACCACTGCCCACAAAACAACCTATTCAGAGAAAGGGTATTTCTCACCTTTGCGGTTCTGGAGGAAAGTTTAAAAATATAACGCAAGTACAGCCCGAGTGTTTAGAAAACAGGAAGCAGAAATGGCAGAAATTATTTGGAGGTTTGGGGCTTCGGGCAGGGTTTAAATCTCATAATTCCTGATCCTCTTCTTCTCTTTCATGCTTAAGTAACAATTTTCAAATGGCTCAGCTAGCGGTGCCCATGACTTATTCCACAGCAATCTTCTTCAGCCTCCTATCGTGATGAAAGTCACCGCAATCTGAGAAAACATCCCCTGGCAAACGATGGGACTAAGTGGGCCAAGCCATGCCTCCTTCAGAGAAGCAGCAAAGCCGTTGAGGGAGAAGCATTTTTAGGAGCGAAGTTTAGGCGAGTGGGAAGGAGACAGCTTCACACAGCCTTAGCTGCTTCTCCCAGCGGAGCAGAGATTGAGAAGGAAAAACACCACAAGCCTCTCATCTTCTCCAGCTTGCCACAAAAGAGGGGTGTATTTTTCAGCAGAATCTGGTGAGTCTGACACTGAACTTAGCTCAAGTGACATGAAATGTTAATGTTTAGGAACAAGGTAGGTGGAGAGGAGGAGGAAAGAAGACATTCATTATTTGATGTGGAATTCATTCAAAAGCTTCTTTTCACAGCCAGAACTAAAATTTCCATTCAGCTGTTTATTTCTGGTGGCCTCAATAACTTGAACAAGTGGAGGAAGAGGGATCTAGAGGGAGCCTGCCTGCATGGCAACAGCCCTTCCTCAGATACCTTCGGAGAGAACCGGACACGTTTTTCTGACTGCCAGTCTTCAAATGCAGGATGGGCAGTTTTCCTCAGGGATATTCATACTGGCTTTAGGCTTCCAGCCAAGATGAACAGAAGAGATCTGCCTCCAACCACCCACTCTGGTGCCTGCAGCAGCCTCCCGACGTGGCCCCGCTGCTCCCCATCAGCCCCCAAAACCTCCACACGGAGAATGTCACACGCTCTTGATGCTACAAACTTAGTAGCTACTATTTAGAATTGGCTGGACCAGTGTATGAAATTAATGCGTGTGTTTTCTGTATTTTTTCTGTTCATGTCAATCTGAATTCTCTTCCCTCATCACTCTGATATCCTCTCCCACTTCATGTATTTTCATTTTCTTGCTCTTTTTTTTTTTTTTTTGGTCTACATTACATTTGAAAAACAAGTTTTTTCTCATAGGCAGCAGAGCATCATCTCTTTCCTGTGTTGTGGTCTTCCCAGCCCCCTGTTGTTTCTCTGCTCGCCCTTCTGCCTTTGCTCTGTTTCCTCACTCTTCCTGGTCCTTGATTTCTCTCCTCCTTTTCTTCTTTCTTTGGTGTTCCTCTTGGTGCTTTCTCTTCATCCTTCCTGCCAAGCTGAATGAGGTGCTCCACTGGGAAGGTGCTCGCAAACAGCAGATAGCCTGTTTGGAGGGTTATGCCAGGTCAGGACACCTACACACGAATCCTTCACCTCCCTTACTACGGTGTTGGCTGGAGTGATTCTTCCTCTTCATTCATGGTTGTACGCACAGTCCCTTTGCCAAAAGTCAGGAAAATGAAGGTACCACATAATTCGGGAAGGGAAGCATATGCTAGTATTTAATGAGCTACGTCTGGTTTTTTGTTTTGGGGGGCTGTGCAGAAACTAGAAGCCACAACAACAACAACAAATGTGGGAAAGTGTCAAATGCAGCATTAGCAAGTGGTTCAGGCTTACCAGTGCTGCTCTCCCTCAGAAAGTGGCTGTTTGAAAATGACACCTTCTTACTTTGCAGTTCTGCTGCCTCGAGGGTGAAATCCACCCCTTTGTAGAATGCCAAGACAGGGTCATTTAATCATTTCAATTCTATTTATTCCCTTAGAAAAGATTTACCCATGTTGCACTAGTCTCCTGAACAGGGACAAATTTCCCCCAAGTAGAATCTCAAAGACAGGGTTCCCACTTCAATGAAAGCAAGCCTTGTTTTTAAGAAAAAAAAAATATTCCTGTTGCGAGTCAGGGAAAAAAAAAAAGAAAAGGATACAGATAAGAGAGAGACGAATTTTATTCCTTCTGGCACAGCAAGAGGAGAGCGGTTGACCAACTTCCAACTGCAGAGCTATATTCTCTCCCCAGTTAAACAGAGAAACCTCACTGAAATCTATAGGCCAGATCCACTGATATGTTCTGGCTGCTTTGACTGTTTTAGCAATGCAAAGCAGCTGTAAATCCAGTTTAACTTGCCAGTCTCCGTCAGTTTTACCATGCCAGATTAGCATTGCTGTTAGCCTCAGAAATACCAACATCTGGAGGTTCCCCCACCGCCAAGTCTGACTTTAAACCTTGGAAATCTGCAATTCATCCACCCATCAGCACAGCTGGCAGGACCAGCCTTAGGTAGTTCTTCACCCTGAGCAAAATGTATTTGTCACAATCCCCCATCCTACATTCACGCAGCCGACTGAGCAGGTCAAACAAAATTCACGTAATGATCAGCGCTCTCTCGGTTATTCCCTGGCCGATTGCCCAGTTGCTCCAGAGGGTGACTCCTGACCCTGTCTGGGAGCAGGTGCCTTCCTAGTGCGGGTCTGCGAATCCAAGTTGGCTGGCAAAACAAAATACGCCGTTTCCTCATACTTTTATATTTCTTTGGATGTCAGGAAACAGACCTCAGTCTTGTTTCCTGCTCCTCAGCCAGGGGAGGTGGGGGAAACTGGAGGTGGATATAGAGAAAGGCAGAAAGAGGGCAGATCAAAAAGATCAAGGAAAATAATAATGATTAAAAAACCCAAACACTGCTTCACTCTGCTCTGTAAAGCAGTACATCTTGGAAAAAATACACACCCCCCAAGTCTTTCTCTCCAGGGATATACAACAGTCTCAGGAATTAATAGCATTTTCTTGCAACATTCAAGTGCTGCTGCACTTACAGTCTTATAAAAAACCCCCAACAAAACAGCCTCTTCATTTGCCTTTTGCCTGAGAAAAACACATGTAAAAAAGAATCGGAGAGAACTGGGGGGAGGGGGGGGGTATTCATGTCAGTTCCGATTTTCTAAGAACAAAGGCTTTACTTTATGTATAAAATAAACAGGAAACATTCAGCATGTTTTATTTTTCCCCAGCTCACTCCCAACCCCTCACTCTGAATGCATTAATCCATACACCTTCAGCACAATCGGGCTCTTCGTGTTGCCATGGAACTGAAACCTTTGCAGTTTAGATGGTGATGTACGCCAGGAAGCATACTGTTCTTACACTTCCTATAACAGAAGCAAAATCACTGCATAGCATTAACTCCCTTAGTATTTAAGGCATTCGGTGTCTTTCTTGTCTGCTCATCTTCACACAGAGTTTGCTTTTTCTATCTTGCCACATGCAAATGAAACACATTTGACATAGCTATTCTCGTCTTCATGAAGTCAATAGCTCACACACTGAGCACATTATAGAAGGCCCACAAGACTACGGACTTTCCCTTTTTAATAAGAGGCTGTTTGCAGGCATGCAGCAGCTGAGACGAGGGCTGGAGAAGGCATATGTATATGAAATATATGTGGATACAGCAAAGTATTATATATCAAGGTGGGATCTAAGCAGATTTTTGAAACCTAGTTAATGTATTTATTGCTAACCCTCTTAACGCTCCTTGTGAACATTCTTTCGTACCCATTTGTCCAGACAACCAAATTACAGTATAAAGCTCCTGCAGCAGGCACCAGATCTTTCCACACTTTTTTTCATAACCTAGGCTGCTGGGCTTTCAATGGTGGGCACAGCTTTGGGCACTTCAGTCAGAGACAAAATTAGTCAGTACAACTCTGTGTCATCTAAAGATTCAGCCTACAGTGATTATCTTCAGCAGATCTGAGCTTTTTGCCAAAACTTTTGAAAATGACTGTACACACATTGCAAATACATAGATTTTTATGTTCAAAGCAAAAACAGGGTACACAAATATCCAAGCTCATTATAAAAAGATTACCATAATAAATAAATAAATAAATAAACAAATAACCATTCGTGTACGTAAACATTGGATCTGTACCTGCAGAGACAGCTGGAAGCCAGTCCATGGTCTGAAGCCAGCTTGAGGCTTTTTTGTCCAAAGTTAAATATTTGCATAGTATTAACCTTAAAATTAAAGCATTTGCTGAAGAAACTTGCTGACTTGTGTATACGGAAGAACAAGAGCTAATTTAGCTTCCCTGCACACGGGGGCAGATTCTTGGGATGCCTTCTCCATCCCATGAATTCCTGGACAGCAGAGAGACAGACAGACTACCGACCAGGGAATTCCCCTCTCGCTTTCCGGAGGATTTTGTGAGCGGGCTGGACAGAAAGGCAATAACCCAGGTAGTTATTTTATGAAGAAGGCGTTTGTTGCTTAGGTGCCTGCCCCTCGACCACCTGGGAACACTCCTTCCTTTTAGCGTTGTCCCCGGCACAGAAAAGATCCATTCACCCAGCACCTCCGTCCGAGCAGGTTTGCCCGGTCCCTGTGCCGCAAGCAACCTCCTCCTGGCCCGCAGCTCCCGGCGCTGGGTCAGCCTGCCGGCTGCTAGCGAGCTCCGGCAGCTCTCTGCCCCGGGACATGGGCTGGGGACTGCTCACAGAGGGCTTTCTGAGGCAGGGTTCGGCCCCCGGCGTCCCCCCGCTTGCCAGCAGAAGACACAAAAGCACCGCTGTCTCTCTGTCTGTCTGTCTGGGCCAGAGCGAAGCGGCTGGTCCCCCATTCCTGGCTGCTGGCGGGTGCACGCCAGCCCCTGCAAGCGCCTGAGCCTTCAGGTCCCCTCTCCTTCCCTCTGCCAAGGAAAGAGCCGTGCTGGCAGAATAAGCTCCCTCTCCTTTCACTGGCAGCAAGCGTCTGACAGTCGCGCATCCCCATCGCTGCGTCCGTTACCTCGGGTTTACGTAAGGCTCTCACCATCAGTTTTCTAGTTACAGGAAAATGTACATTGTGCTGTGATGAAAGGCCAGTGCAATGTCAAGAGCATTAAAAGGACTCCAGGGACTGATTAGAGTCAAAAGGGAAAGGATTTATGATGGTTAATAAAGTTAAATCTGCCAGAGTCCTGCTCATTCTTCCCAATTGCAGGTAACCAGATCTTATAGGAAAAATTATTAAAATGTTGCCAGTTATTACTGTCCCCTTTGAAAGAAAACCTGCATTTTGCCTTGAAGCACCTGGCCAGGAGAGAGCCCGGCTCACCACAGCATCTACGCTGACACCGAGGAGGAGAGAAAGAGGGGACAGACAGGTCACCTGCCCCTGCCTTGGGCGAGCAGCAAGGACCTCAGTACCAACAGATCTCTTCAGTACGTGTGTAACCTGAACGGTCCCCAGCGGGTCTGCAGCCTGACCGCACCTGCAATGCCAGCCTCCCGTCGGCGGCTGGGACGGGGCTGGGACTTCCACCCACCGTCGAGCACCACACCGCGCCTCGGCGAGGGGCACGGGCAGATGGGGAAGGAAAGCTTCCCCCTCTGTCAGCACTGCACGTCCACGTGGGAGAAGGACAAAGCAAAGAAGGAAGCTCTTGCCTCTCATTCCCAGTCTGGTGTCACGTATGCACCTTCTGCTGAAGAATGCAACCTGACTGGACTCCGTAGGACTGCCCTGAAACTTGTTTTAAATGCTTTATAATCTAACATGCCCAAAAGTTGACATAATTTTACAAGATGTTAATGATTTTCCACATTGAGATAACACCACCGAGAGAGGGCAAAGGAGAGTGGAGGGGCAAATCTTTAGAAAACTATTGGGAATTTTGTATACATATCTAAATTACATGCACTTTATTGGATCTCAAGTTTCCATTTTTCTACCACTTAATAATCACAAATACGTTATATATGCCCTTTCCATTTTGTCATTCCTTCACTATATTACATCAAATTTAATTTCCTGTGGAAGGGTGTAATCTTTTCAGCTGTGACTGTCTCAGAAGCTTTTCTGTAATAAGCAAAGCCTCATCCTCTGGCAGGCCAATCTTTTATGAGCTGTGCTCCTGCAGACTAGTTTCCTGAAATGTTTGCAATGCCATATGAGAACTGGCAAAAGAGGAAAACCAAAATAACACCCAAAAGGAAAAACAAACCCGAAAACCTTCGCTTCCTTCTGACTCCTGCATTCACCGGTCAAAGGAAATTTCATTTTTATTTGGGTAGGTGGCAAATCCGGGAAGGTTATTACCACGTATCAGAAGAAGCCACACAAGGTGCGAGACAGCATCCCTTGCTCTACAGCTCATTAAAAGCACGGCAGCGAGACGGCTGCTTGCTCTTTGTGCCCAGGGAACACGGAGATCTTTAAGTGGTCACCACTCCGACAACCGCCTCTCCCCGCCACCTGCCCTCAGCTCTCTGAGAGGTCCCCTCCACCAGCAAAAAGCCGCATTCCACCAAAAAAGTGAAAATGTCAACCAAGACGCATTCATGCTTTTCATGACGAGAAACCTGTGACAGCAGGAAAGCAGACCAGCTGCCCTGCTGGGTCCTTTCCAGACCTCTGCCCCTGCAGAATGTAAAACTCATCTTCTTCAAACCAGCTTTCCATTACCGATGCTCCCACGTACACCAAAACAACTTCTTTACAAAAACATATCTCAACAAACAATTCTGAATGTTTAAAAATTAATCAACTTAGAAGAAACAACAGCAACAGAGATTATTATTCCTGTATCCCTCCTGAAAAGGTCTTAGATATGGATGATAGAGGAGACACCTGAACAAATGCATAGGAAAAGTCTGCAAAGGGTCGTGCTAATGGTATTTGGCCAGCAGGGATTACTGAGGGTGGCTACGCAAGCGTGCTAGAAGCCCTGCCAGCACAAGCAGGATCACAAGCCCTCTCACTTCGGTGGGAGATGTCGCCTCCGGGACCTTCTCTTCGAACTGACCCAGAGTCCAGCCAGATCTGGAAACCTCTTCACCATTCAGCACACAAGTTACCCGAGTTGTGAACTGCTCTCCCAAAACACACTAAATTGATGGATGAAGCATGACCTTTCTCTCCCCGCTCCCTGTAAGACTTTTATCTTGCTTTTCCTCTCTCACATCACCAATGTAGCAGCAAATCATTCACATTTCTGACAAACATTGTCTTCAAAATTCTATATAAAAATACAGCGCATTAAACCAAGATACATACTTTTGGAGCAAACAGTCATCCCTCTTCATCACTTTATAACTTTTGAAGCTAGACCAGCATTTTCAATAATTGAGTCCTCTTTTAGGTTATTTTGGCAATCCATTTCCTTGTAATTCTGTTTTATGCTTATATCTTTAATACTTAATCTCTAAAAAGTGGCTAAGCAGTCAAAGAAATCCCATGCAGGGAGCATTACTTAAACAAAAGTCTCAGGTGTTATGTGCAATGCAATCCAACTCCCATCAGCATGAAGAAATGTTTTTCCACCAGCTTCATTCAGCGGGACTTGCATCGGGGCCATAAATCAGATGAAGATGCTCCATGCTAATGGCTATGTGGTGTGCTACGCACTGCTTCAGAACATAAAACAATGATGTAACCACTCTCATAAAACCAGTTTGCCCATGGTTTTACAGGACCTGAGTGTGTGTTAACAATTTCAAGCTAGAACAGTAGAAAAGAAAAACAGGCCAGCTATCAGTGACCTTACGTTTTTGGCCGCATAGGCCGTAAATTAAATAGCCTCCCTTCACTAGATGTGGGTCTCAGTCTCCAATTCCTTATACAGGGTGAGGAAAAAAGGTTCAATATATGGATTTAATTCCTATTGAAATCTTGGTCAAAGATGGTGGGTGATGTAAAGCTAAACATCAAGGGAATAACTGCCATCATCTGGCTGAGTTTGGTAAAATGGAGTTAATTTACACTTCTTTAGGGATTCACTGGTGTGTGAAATTAATCTAATTTAGATTGACCAGAAATTGAAAATGGAATGAAGGAGAAAAGCAATTAAAGACCTTTCCTAAATGCAAAAATAGTACTGCTTTAAGTGCAGCAATACAGTTAAAGTACAGAACCCTTCACGCTACTGCTACCACCCCCTCCTGCTTGTGGAAGAGAATAATAGTCTGTATATCTACATATCATCACTCTACCAGTATAACTTCATCCAAAGGAAACATTGGTAGAATTTTTCTACCAATACCTGTAAATAAATACATTTTGAAGTTAAAACAGTTCACTATTCTGCATACAGACCAGGCCTAGCAGACAAACATCTGCTGGAACTGCTTGGTGTAATTGATTGTACATGTGGCTTAACATTTACTTCAGTGACTTTTAGCACCTTTGTGTTATTGTTACCGCGTTGTTCCAACAAGCAATGGTTAATGTAAGATGCAGACGTTCACATACCGTATACTTATGAATAACTGGTTCCCAGAGATGTGGCAGTGATAACATTGTCATCGTACGATTCAAAGTAGCTCGCTGTAGATCACATATCAGAAGAGGGTCCCACCTGAAAACATAACAAATCCAGACAGTAAGTTCATCATATTCAGAGGTTTACATCCAGCTCTGCTAATAGATTTTTATGTTTTCACATATTCTTCCTCTGCAGTAACAGGGTCTGTGCTCTTCCCAGGCTTACAGAAAACATTTTGCTGTTCACAATGGCAAGTAAAAGTTTCCTGCTGTAGCCAAACTGTTTTGGCCCACTGCTCCAGACCAGATTTCAGGCATGCTATCAAAGCAATGAAAACTAGTTTTCAACGTTAATGCAGAAGCTGTAACCATCTGGAGGACAGATACAGAATTTCATATTTCCCATTTGTTGCGTCCCTGACAAGCACGTAATTCCTTTCGCCATTGCATTGTCAGTTTGGCTCTACCTTTCTTTTTTTTCTTTTTTTTTTTAACATTGAAAATCATTGGTTTAGAAGAAGACACAACATTGGAGCTCTTGTGAACTATTCTCTTGAGATCAAGAGGTCTTAAGAAAGCATTTCTTTCCTATTGATGACTACAATCACCTTATTTATAATCATTTGATAATTTCAAATAACTTGATAGGTGAGTCTGTTTTTAAATATTTTGATATATATTGTAGGTAACCAATGCAGATACGGAAAATGAGCTTGTACTAGCAGCGTTGTCTCCAATGACAAGACACATGGCAGCTAACAAACAAACCTTCCAATTTAAGAGCTGAAAAAGTTTTTTCTTACTAAAACTAATGGTAAAATCACAACTGATTGAAACAAACGTAGGTTCAGGCAGCCTAAAAGTCTACAGCATTAAATAAAGAAAACTCTCTTGGACTGTGTATCCCTGTAAATAAGTGTTTGAAACAAGAAATTCTTGCTTGTTAATTGTATTGACTCATCGTGTGATGCATGAGGATGTGGATAAAACTATAAAACACAGTTATTGATACAAAAGGCAGATTAATTGGGTTCTCTTTATTTTGAAAATGTGAATAATATGACTTACAGGATACTCAGAAATATAACCAGACACACATGGATAGACACACCCACAGCGATGAGAAGTCACATCAGAGATAAAGCTGAGGCCATATCTTTTTAAATCAAGTCTCCCCAAAGAGAAGCTCATCTACTTCCTGCTCTGCAAGCTGCATCTCATCCTAGGGTACGAGGTTTTCAGGAGGGAAGTCTGGTAAATAACAAAGCATTTTAAAGAAATGATGTTTTTAGATTTTAGCCACAGTTTACATTTTTTAAATTACTCTAATGCTTTTTTGACTCTTCATACCTCCGAAGTGGCTTGGCTCTTGCCTTTATTACGCTTCACTGGCCAGCCACAACGTCACGCAGTTCACTAGCACCATGTATGTCTTCACTTGCTGCCACCTAAGCAAGTCAGCGTCTCCTATAATCTGTATTTGGTCTTCAATAACAAGCGTAAAACTTTGTAAAGATTAAGTTAGGAAGAACATACTCCGTGGTCCAAAACAGGAAAAAAAACAGAATCGGCACAGAGTAGAGGACATATATTTAAGCATAGGCATACTTAAATGCCGGACACTGAGGTGAGTTGCTGAGCCACAGCATGGGATCCAGCAGTAGCGAGCAAGACGGCGGAGCAGTGACTGCTAAGAGCGCCCAGAGGCAGCCCCAGCTGGCCAAGGCACGGTGCTCTGCCGTGCCCCATCGCCGGGATTTCAGCAGCGCTCCCCTTCATCGGGGAGAGCCCCGTCCCCCCGGCAGGCAGGCAGCTCCTCTAGCTCCGTGCTGGGGCCGGGGGGTTCCTGCACTGCCCGACTGCAATAGCTGGCTGAGGCCGAGGCACCACCTCGCTCATTCACCCGCCTTCGCTCTGTAACCCCAGCAGGGGCTCCTTCCCTTTCCCTCGCCACCATCTCTGACTGCTCAGGCAACAGACGGCTCACCGGGAAACTCACGGAGGTCTGACGTACGTGAATCCAGCTTGGGGCTACCGGTAAGTGCGTGCACGCGTTGGCGGGCATAGGGAGGACCAAGCAAACGCAGGCTGGCAGGGCTGCACCGCTGGCCAGGCTGGGGACCCGGCACGAGCCCAGCGAGCTGGCTGCGGGCGCTCACAGTGCGGCTGAAACACTACAAAACTCACAGCGCTTTTGACCTAACAAACGGAGTACGAACAGGTGAAAACCGCGCACCTGCCGTGGGAGTTCTGCCAGAAAGCACATGCAGAGGGCTCACCAGTCCCTCGTTGTCAGAAATGCCAAAAGATGACCAGGTATCTGCATTCCCAGATACACATAGGTACAGAAGAATAAGAAAGCATTATCTAGATTTGGTGGACAGCTTTAACTTACAAAGTGGACTTAGAATTTTTAAGGAACATACATCCCCAACTCTTCACAGGCTTGATGTTGTAAAGGAGTTTCCCTAAACCAGACATTTTTCTGCGTGTTAGATAGATCCATTCTATTGAACTGCTTAAATTTTGCTTCCTAATAACTTTTACGTACAAAAGCAATTCTTTCTCAACCCACTGAAGGCTTAAAAAGAATTTTCCCTCCCAGAGAAATCATTTGTAGCATCCTCCCCACAAAAGGATGCTGCTAACCATGGCCAGTTGTCTTCAGCAGGAAAATACAGTAAGACATGCAACTCATTCTTTTTCTGCTTGCAGATTTATTTGGAGCCATTTAATCAATCTGTCCCTAATGACGGCACCTAATAATTTGCCTTGCATCACTTCATTTCCTTTTAAAAAACTACCAGAACTTTTCAGGTGAATAATTTATTTAAACATTTTTCCTTTCTTTTTTCTTGCTGCCTGTCAATGGTACTCTTGGAAAATGAATACTCTAAAACAAAAGTCCTAAATCACCACATGAATCGAAAAGAATGACCGCAAAGTAGCTACATTGTGAACAGAAATATATCGCAACACATGGAACCAAGTGAAATGCGGTCTTTCATCTCTAGTGAATCAGTTCAAACCTAATTCACGTTGGTAGCCGTCAACAGCTACCACTGGCTTCCTGCTGTTCAGTGTCCTGTAGGAAATGAGTTTGTAATTCTCCATTTGATTCCCTTTTGCTCAGATGCCTTCACTGAGTCTTCATCTCCTCCTTTGGCCAAGTCAAAGCCGTGGTCCAGATTTTCAAGGCCACAAGTCATGCCCCCTTTTCAGCACTTACTGCCTCTCTGCTCAGTTGAGATGGAGGGATCTCGGAGACCATGTAGGAGAAAGCCAAAACTCCTCAAAACAAACCACTTCTGGCAGAGCAGGAGGGACTAAGGAGCAGCTGCCAAGAGTCGACCAAACTACTTGCGAATCTGACAACTTTCAAGATCTTTCACAAAGATCTTTCTGGCAGAGACTTCTTAGTGCCTTTCCTTCAGTGACAAAGAAACACCAAAGTCCCCAAAACACACTTAGAAATTGCAAGTCCTGGAAGGGCCTCTTTAAGGCAAAGGCAAAGTCTTTCTAGGTGAAGCAGAAGCATGGAAGCCGTTGTGAAATCTGAAAATGGAAATTATATGGGAGGTATTTAAGTAAGTGGTTCTGGCAATTATGGAAATAGCTAGTGTTGACAGGAATACACGGGGGACCCAGCACTTAAAATCTTGGTGGGAGAAAGACTGGGAACTAAACATACAAATCAG
Source organism: Mycteria americana (assembly GCF_035582795.1). Taxonomy (NCBI): domain Eukaryota; kingdom Metazoa; phylum Chordata; class Aves; order Ciconiiformes; family Ciconiidae; genus Mycteria; species Mycteria americana. The sequence continues at coordinate 68,239,254 of NC_134367.1, forward strand.
TATAGTCTCTATGGAAGGAGAGAATTGTAAGAAAATACACACAGTTCTCGTCCAAACTGTTTATTTTCTATGGCTAGACAGTGGTAATCTCCAGTGCCATCAATTACGACCTTCATTTTCATAAGCAATGTTTTAAGGAAATGCAAACATTAGGCACAGTTAGAAAAATTAATGGAAGCTGAAACGTAATTTTTGCTGCCAACTTACTTGCACATAAGTGTGCCATCACTTCTCAAAACTGAGTCTATCGGTCTTAAAACAATCCTGAAACTGTATTTATACATACTAAACTACAGATAAGTTACTCTCTCACCCCAAAGGACTCCTTTCTTACAATAAAGTAGGAATTTGCTTCTTCCTGAAGAATATGCAAATATGCAAATATGCAATCTTCTGCATTATAAATATTCATATTAAGGCGCACAGCATATTCACACCAACAGAGCTGAAGAGGCCTTACAAACACGGGTATGTAGAAAGTGCCTATAAAACCACTGCTGTGCTCTAGGACTTAGCAGGGTTTGGGCAATTCTTTCTCCACCTTCAATAAATACTATTTGCTCATTTGAAAAATGAACAAGGACTTACAAAATGGACAAAGTATCTAAACCAAATGCTTAGAATGATTAGATACAAGCATTGAGTTGTTTACTAAAATCAGGTCTAAGTAGTAAGCCTAAAAAACACCCCAGCTATATATATTTTATTATGAAGTTTAAAAAAACTATACCTTCTAATTTCAAAAAGACATACCTGTGAATAAACTTTCAGAAAAATATATTTTAAAATGAAAGAAAAAATGTAATTAATGATCTGGAGGAAACTTTCCTCTCAATAAATTTAAGGAATTAAGAAAAAAATTACAGTCTCAAGTCTTACTTTCCTGGCATCTGTCCTTCTGTTTCAGAACTTCAGCATTATTTCAATAAAGGTTGAGAAAGCTGGTATTTAGCTCGCTCTGACATCAGAAGCTACACTACAGACATGACAGCACTTGTATACTTTACTATGCAACAGAAAAAATGGACGGGTGAATGAATCAACTGCCTGTAAAACATGTCACTGACATCCATGCAGACTGAAGCCGTCTTCTCCATACAGAACAAGGACGGTGCACAATGATGATACAAGCTTCTTCTCAAACCATGGCTCCCCATACACTCCAGCTATACTCTGGGAGGAACAAGAGCAGTAGTTTCTCAGTAACCGGGAATTATGTTGCTGATAACAGCAATTCAGTTCTGCACTTGTAACATCCGAACACAAATAAGCCACATCAACAAGTGGGAGGGCAAGCGGGAAGAGAATGAGAGAAAGAAAATGCAGCTGCAAACAGGGGTAAACTGCAGCAGGAGGTTCCACGGTGATGCACACCCATCTGCCGTCCCACAGCATCGGGGGATTTAGAAACAGCAGATCAGAGGCACTCCCTGGCACAAAGCTGCACAAAAGGAGTGAGGGACATGCCAGAGCAGTAGAAAAAATAATGCATTAAAATCTTCAGACAAACAGGATCTTTTCTTTGACTTTCTTTGATAACCTGCACAGAGGGCATTTAAAATCAAAAAATACTCATCAGATTGTCTCTGGCATGATACACTCCACCAGCACTACTTAATTAATCAAGTGTATTGTTCTTTTCCACACTATGACTTGCTTTGACCTTTCTCTTTTGTTGACTAATTTTTTTTTTAATTCTGCCCCTCATTTTCATGAATGTTAGTGATCACAAAATATATTGAGAATGACAGACAGTAAACACTACTGGAGGCTGTTGCACTTGGACTGCGATGTGGATGATCATCCGGAGGCTGGTATATGAGCTCAGAGTTAGAAGGTCACTCAAATACCCATCCCTCCAAAGATCAACACTTTTGAAAAACAACCTCTGAAATCAAAATCTAACACCAAGAGTATTTCACAATAATTTCTATTTCAGCAGCAGTAATGAAACTTTCATTTCCAAGAACAAAAGTCATTAAACAGAGTATGTTGTCAAATGTGACAATAGATGCTGGGGCTATGAAAGCATGAGAAAAAACACTGCGTTCCCTAACATCACAAGTACAGGTGAGACACGCAGAAAAAGACAGACAGAGAGTCAGTCTAAAAGAGCACAAAGAGATTTGATCACTTATCAGAGACAGAAACTCATCTGAGAGTCACAACTGTCTCTGCAGGCTCTGAAAGACAGAATTAAATTGGCTTAGTACTATATTCAAAAATTAATTTAATTAGCTGACATTAAGCAGGATAAGTTTGCGGTACCATGTTGCTCTGACAAGCTGTCTCCAGAAGGGTAGGTGGAAGGTAAAATCTTATTTTTCAGGATGAGATTACGGCTGTGCACTGAGACAGAAGGTAATGGCATGTCTGCTGAGTGCAGCTTAAAGTTGGTGCTGGACATTTCATCTCACACTATAAAAGAATGGTATGTGATAGATGAGCCAGAAGTGCGAGTTTCAGATTCTGCACATTTATGCGTATGGCTGTGCAGCTTCATCTCTTTCTGATGTGGCCACTTTGGTGAAAAGGCCTCAGCATAACCTCTGCCAGTTCTCCAGCTTCTCTCAGTCAGAGCTGTCCCCTGGAAAGACAGCATACCCTAAGTGCAATTTATTTATTTTTGTTTGTATGAGAGCATGTTGGTCCTTAGTCGGAAAAACGAGGTCTGTGCGGGAGGCAGTTTCTGTGCTAACCTGGCGGGCTGCCAGGTCTGCCGGCTGCTGCGCACCTATCATCTGTTTTACGGGGTCACCCACGGCACCCCTGCTCTGCTCCCAGCACCTACCAAGACTTCTGCCTTCTTCTTTATACGGCATACAACCTACACATCACGGCGCAGCCCGCACGCAGAGTGGCAGTGGTTGACAGAGAATAAAGGAGACAGAAACTATGGCCATAATCTAGAGGCAGATAGTGACAGCTGAAGAATCAATGGTAAAATGTATAGGAAATCCAAATGAAGTGTTTCCCCGAGGAAGACTTGGAGGAAATGGAACTAGACATTTCAAAGCAAGAGTCCCATGCCTATGAGACTTAACAAGCCTTGCCTTCTCATGCCTCCTTCTATTTAATAATACATTTAGTTCTGGGGAAAGGCATCGCACTGTCAGTGCTAGAAATTCTGCTTATTTGCAAAGCAGGCGCATGCATCCCAGGTCGTGACCAGGGAAGCTATCGCTCACATCACGTATATTGATGTCTCAGCTCTGTCACAGCAGAACCAAGCCAGCTTTACCAGGCAAGACAGAGAGGCTTTGGCCATCCCATTAGCAAGTCATCAGGGAGGTGTTCCTCCATCACATGACACAACTGCACAGCAATATAACCTCTCAATTTAGGCTGGCAGTGCCCTTCTTCCTCCCCCGCCTTCTCTCACCAGGACCGTATTTACGCTGCGTGACCTTGTGTAGCAGTTCGCAGACTTCAAGAGCAAGCACAACACACCGCGTGCCCTTCTCTGGCACCACATTAATCACCCTGCTTTAATGACGACTTCTTCTGATAAACCATCCTGCGTACCTAACCCTCCTCCCCAGCGGCTGCATCTAGAGCAATAAATTAAACGTGGCCTTTCCCATGCCCTGCCACTGTGTAATCCACTCGCAGAGACAAAGCCACCGAGAACATCAGCTGGCAGTTAGGGGTGAAAACCAGCAGGGAACAAGAGACCCCAGTTTCACCAGCCATTTAATGGGTGACCTTGAATCTCTCAATCTATGCTTTCTCATAGTTATAGAGAATAATCATATTTCTTTTCAGCTATACTGAGAACCACAGATACAAAGATACTACTTATTACTTACCACCTATTACTATACCTAACTACAGATAAGAACTGCCTTCAACTAAACAAACGTAGCTACAAACAGAGAACATATGATTTTGTAGTATTAATTCTTAATTATTTCACTCTCTTCCAGGAAACTCAAGTCCACAGCTGAGCACGAATAAAGACAGAAGATCTTCATGATAAGAAAAGCAAAACAATGGCCTGACATGACCTAACGAAAGCACAGGATACTACCCCCCCAAGGGCAGAAATCTCCTTATTCCAAAACTTCCTTTCAAGTGCTCTGAATACGTTACTAGACAAAGAAACAAGAAATTCACTTTTGCGAGGCAGTAACGTTCTTTAAAACAGCGGCATCTGACGTTATTCCATAAATCTTCCCCCAAATCAATGTGCTTTATGTCAGATGGGACCTTTAAACTTCATAATAAAACAAATTTAGGTCCGAATCGCAACACAAAGATACATGTAATAAACTTTAAATATGTCAAAAGCTTCACTGGAAAAAGGTTAGCTCCATGTTAAACCTTCAGCAGAAGGCTCACACAGTGTTGAAGATTGACCTCTGTGCCGCTAAGTGATGTATGGTGCTGGGAGTGCTAGCAGCTCATGGGACTCGAGAAACAGACTGAGCTCTTCGCTGCCACAGATTTCATATCTGACCATGGAGGGCATCTCACAATCTGTCTCTCGCTTTGATCCCTGTGATAACATTTCTTTCCTCTCTTTATCTTCATCTATCAGATACTTAAATTGACAATTCAGTGCGTCTGAAGACGTAAAGACAAGGAAGCGTACATCTTCATAGAAGCCTTTAGATACTACCACAGGGAAAATAATAGTCGCCATAAGAAAAAAATCGCTTATATCACACAATTCCAACATCTTACCATTTTCACACAGCTTCCTATCCAGAAAGTATTCTCAAAGGAATAAATCCTGCCTTCCTCCTAAGATCTCTTTTGTAGCCTTGTTTCCTATGTAAAAAAAACCCTGCAATGTGTAATGTCACGCCTGTGTCTGTCTGTCTTCCCCTACTAATTTCTCTAAAGACATTTAACAAAGAGGTAGCAATCTCAGAATTACTCAGTTGCCAGGAGCTCCTTCCAATTCCAACTTGTGCTCAAATTGATGAGAGAGACAATCAGCATCCGCATTAAGGGAAAAAACTTCCATGTCAACTCATAAGACAGTGCAGAATCCGCAGATAAAATAGATGTACGGAGATGCAAAACTGTGCTGAAAGCTGAAGTTCACAACTACAGGTGCACCCATATGGCTAAATAAAAGTGGGAAAGGAAGCAAGTTTGAGCACTGCAGCACACTGCTCGATAGCTTGCCTTCTGCGTGTTTTTGGACGGCTCCAGCCGCCTCCTCACAAGACAACTCTGCTGTCAGAAGGGCTGCCTTAGCAGTGCAGGTCTGACCTAGCCAGTGCAACCTGGCCATCAGTTCCAAGGCCAGTCCTTTGCCTCCTTTTGCACAGCAGCCCAAACACAGCCAGGGACAGCATTCAAAAGGCAGGCACTTACAGGAAGCTGGGGTTCATGATTTCTGCTGCACACCAAAAAACTGGAGGCGTTTTCTATTGCATCTGGTGGGTGCAGTACTGAAGGAGCAGAAAACCAAGGGAGTGGGAAGGTTTGCAAATACACACACGTACCATTGCCTCACGGTGACACCTCGCTGACCTTCTGTCCCACCACTCTTCCATCTTTGACCTCAATTTGAACGTGGGTGCTGTAAGTCAAGACGTATAAAAGCACCGACTGGGCGATATCCCCGCTAGAGCTGTTTCTGGAGTTGAGCTTCGCTGCCCGGCGCGTGGCGGCTTCAGACCGAGTGCCCAGCCCTCCCCACGGCCCCCTGCCTGCTTCCATGTCCCTGCACGCCGGGCACTCCCAAATAGTCTCTTCTGAGTCTCGTATTATTGCCACAAAAATCTACTACTGCAGACATTGGTTTGCTTCCTACACATCCTATACCCAGTACTCATTATACATTTAAAACCAGTAACCTGTGCATACTTCCAGACTTTAGAGCCTTTACATTCAGGGGACAAATCAATAAACAGCACATACAGTTTATTTATAGAAATATATATCACCCAGAAAGAGTTGTGAAAATGCTCACTGCTTTACAGTTCTCTACCCACAAATGTTCAAGACTGAAATTCAGTAACAGAAAGGCCCATGACTTCTCTAGGCTTTGAAAGTATCAGGTAAATACTGGTCAACATACTACGGTAGCAGAACTCCATGGCTATATTAATTATATCTTCCTTTTACTGGTCTGCCTTAAGTCCTTTTCATCTGCTGTTTCTATCAATGCTTTATCCCGAGACCTTCCTCCCACATTCCAGCAGCATCGCAACAGGGGTCTTACCAACTGCTTGTCTAAAACTGAACTACTCTTATTTAATGTCCTGATAAACAGAGGAAACCAGTGCTGCCCTTTGACCCAAGCATTTAAATTCAGGAGCTAGTTATTCCCTCACTGAAGTCTGAAATCTGGCAGTCGCTCTGTGTGGGATTATCCCGAGTCCAAATCTTGTCCTCAAAATCTTGCTATAGAGGGAGAAACCTTCCATATCAGGAATTTCCTCTGAGTGATTCACCTCCATTAATTACCAAATCCCAGAAAGTGACCTCTGTAAGACTGGGAATCTGTCAATGGACATCGATGGGATCCTCTTGGGCCACACACTAACCTGTTAAGGAACGGCTCCTGCCAAGCGCTCCCCCATCGGGGACCTTCCTTTCCCGAGGGGATGGTTTCGAGAGAGGACCGTTCAACTGAACCCTTGGAAATACTACATCGCTGAAGAGAGACTGGGGTAAGAGTCTCGGTTTTAGGTATTGGAAACAGAAGTCCTGTCAAGATGAGCTGTTTAGCAGGTAACTAACCACACGTGGTGAAGGCTTTTGTGTTCTTCATACTGGGGAACAACTGAACAAGACTGGTCACCTCCCAACACAGACGCTGCTCTAATATTGAGCACAAATCCTTACAGGGGATTGACGAGGAATACAGACAGATGTCAGCACTGAATTTCTCATGAACAGAGGTCTATGGCCTAGCTATCCAACCATTATGAGATGGACAGTTTGGGTTTGTGATCTACATCTCACTGGGAAAAGGCTACAAAGCTCCCATCGCCTGAGCGTCTCCCATGGAGTTTTGCAGGGAGGATGCAGTGCAGTATTTGAAAAATCCTGAAGCCCTCAACCAGAAGCTACTGCTTGGAAAACGGTGGGAGAAGAGCCAAGAAGCTGTAACATGTAAATACACGTATACACACGCACATACCCCTGAGTACTCATTACAGTTGCAAAGAAAACCTTGCAAACCTGAAACGATACAATATTGTCTCTCCCATTCTGTCACAATTGGCTGTTTTACCAAAATGTAACAACAAAACTAAAACAAACAAGACAGATGAACTTCACTGCTGCCCTGTGGAAAAGCAGTGTATCTGCCAAGAAATATGTTTGTGCTACTGCCACTGCAACACAGAAAAGTGGGATCAGCAGCAGGTGAATTATAATCAGCAGCACTGGAATTATAATCTTACTTTGCCGTAAAAACTAAAAAAACAATGAAAAATTGCTATTTTTGTTAGTCATCACATATACGTGTCGCAAATTGTATTAAAACACATATAGACATTGATGATACTTCAAATATACTATCTGTATAATGAAAAATATGAAGAAAGAACTTTTAAAGTAATTTATTATTTATTCCCATACGTGATAAGAAAAATCTATTATATCAATGTATTTATTTTATACTATCAAAACGACTTTATTTTGAAAGCGGTCATTTCTTTCCACTATCAGTTTGTAAGCATCCTGCTTCCACTTTTGCAGTGTAGGCAAGTCGGAGTCTCATCTGTTGGTGGGAGGGAAAAGATCTGAGCGGCTAGAAGTAAGTGCAACTACAAGAAATGCCTTGTAGTTGAAAGACAGATGACAGCAGGATGGAACACGTAACCAGAATATTTTAGAAGTCTAAAATTTTTCTTCTTATTGATATAATATGGACAACAGATGGGTTTTTAAATGCAGCTCTTGGTACAACTTTGCATGTGAGAAGGAAAATAATTTGGAGTTCACGGGAACAGGAGCAGATTGTTCTGTGGATCCAGTTGGTGTCATTCTACAGCCTTAAACTCTCTGCAAAATACTGTAAGCAGAACAGCAGGAGTCCCAAAATTCCCCACACTGGCTCCAGCTCAATAAGCCATTTCTATTCACAAAGTATATAAGCATATACTTAACTTCAGGAGCATGTGTAGGACCCAGTGATTTCACTACGACTTCGGAATCTGCCTGAAATTAAAGTTGCACTTAGGGGTTTTGCTAAAAGCGCCAGATACATCTGGCAGGTATTTATTGGCTTCTCTTTTCACTGGGTCAGTGTGGTACGTTTTCCACCTGCCATAGCATTTTCTTCATTTGCTAAGCAATGCGCTCACCAAACTGGCAAAGATTGGTCTAGCTGCATGTAGAAGGCACCCAAGCAACCAAAGTTGCCAGGCAGAGGACAAGACAAGCAGAAAGGACTGTGAACAGGCAGAACATCCTCCCGAGTACACCAGAAGCATCACTGACAACACAGCAGAAAACAAGACAAGCAGTATCGAGAGCATAAGTTTAACTACTTGAATTACTTAAATTCTTCCTGTTTAAGTCTTAAACTAGCAAAGAGGGGAAAAAAACCTGTGGGGGAGAGAAGACAAGGCCACTGGTGGTCTGCCTTCTCTCGCTGGTGAGGTCCAAGCCCAACCACCGCAACCTGGGCAGCTGGGAGCAGCAGGCACCACGGTCCCCCAGCAGCACCCACTCTCAGCCACCGGAATACGGTTGTGAAAGACTATGAGCTCTGTGCGTGTAGCATTGATGATTAACATTTTCTCAGAAACGTCTGTTAGTGAGAAGTGCGTGTTGCTAACGAGTGGACGTGGTAAAGGTTACGTGTACTGTGTAAAACCGGCCCCATCAGCAGGTCTCCTGCACACTCCCACCGCCACCGCGGACATGTACAGGGCTCAGTCACAACATCCCGAATCAGGAGGAAAATCAGAGCAACTATTCTCTCTTCAGACGCAGAGGGACAGATCATTACCCAGCATAAACTGGGGGGGCTGTCAGGCTGTCTGTGGTGCCGAGCTGATTCATGCCTCCCAAAGATTTCGCACAGGCAAGGCTGAGAGCATCCCCGTGGGCACTCTGCTCATTTAGGTGGTGTGCCCTATAGACCCCAAAACATTTTGTAGTGTTCCCAATAGCTATCTTAAGCAAGACTTTGCTCAGGCAGTTACTCTTTGAATGGCCCAGGTACTTCAAAATGCAAATTTCACTAAGTTGCACAAAGCCAGAGTAAAACTGGCATGTTCTGTGTTGCCCACATGCACCCGCTCAACAGCAGAAGTATCTCTTCCCTCCACTCTGCAAAGCTGCTACTCACTCTAACACTCACCGCAATACAATGTCTCACATTACAAATTTCCACCTTGAATTTTGCCAATTTGTTTGGGAGGAAAATTTACCCTTTCTTCTTCTAAACACAGCATTTAACATCTGGATCCAGGTCACTGCATGCTGTCTTTCTCTAATGCCTTAGCTGCAGACTGTACCTTAGTCAGGCTATTTTCGCTCTGAAGTAAAGGAGACAGAACTGGACTCCAGAGCAGCATGTAGCCTGACTTCTGCAATGACTTGTATGATCTTTAATAGCATAAATACTGTAAGCAGAGGTGCTCATAGCAAATAGCACAACTATTGATCACTCTGAGAATGGTCACTTAAAAACAGACACACAAACAAAAAAAAAAAATTAAGGTTCAAATCCCGCAGCCAGTTTTAGCACAAAACCCCTGTTGGCTCCCTATGGATCAATAGCAGAATACAGCATCTGTCTACAGGACACCTCCGTAAAATAAGGAAGTGGAACTGACATAAAGAGAACACTGCACAACAATGGTATTTTTGTGCCTAACTCATATTTATGAATATAATTCACATGAAAATCAGTGTAAGGTATTGTGAATCTTACCCAAAACTCATGAACTGTGTAGCAGAACCAGGAATTGAACCTATGGGTATGAAGTCCCCACCTAGCCTGCTAGTCGCTAGACCGTATTTCCTTAGGTAAAGAATTACAGTAAATACGTCAAGTCAGCTGTGTACTGTTGAGCTTGTGTGATCACGCATCACAGACAGTAAAACATGCCACCATAAACTAAAAGGTCTATTCCATGCATATGACACTGTCATTTCTAGTTTCAATGCAAAGCGTTCAAATTCCACGTGCAAATGCATGAATTAAAAGTAGTTTTACAGGTGAAATAAAATATACATTGAAGCAGGGAGCGTTATTCTAGTTTTCAGAGTATCTTTAAAAAATGGTTATAAAAAGTTGTCATTACCATCTTGAATCTACAAGAATGACACATCAGCGGAAATGAAAAATTTCCTTTCTCACTAATGCAAGCAGGCACCTTACTGCAGTACCCCAGCAAAACTGACTTGCTGCAGAAGGAATTGAACTGGCACAACCACAACAGAAAGGATTTTAATCTACAAGCGCTGCATTGTGGGAAGCAGCTGCTGAAGCAAGCATGTTCCATGCAAATAAACCAAATCTTTCATGCTGCACTTAAAAATTCCATTCACAAAGGAAAGTCTCGCTACAAACATCCCCGAAGTTTGGGAAGGTTCAAAGCTAGGGTCAGCTGAGGTAAAGAAAGATAGCACACATATTTTTGGATGGTGAAACAAGTTCTCTACAATACAGAAGAGTGTTGTATTGGTGCTTCCAAAGAAACATGTACCATGGCAATATCACTACGGTGTTGAACTCACCTTGGTAAGACTGATGGTGCCTTCAGCCCACCCCCACGGCTAGTCTCGTCTACCAGGGCACAAAAGCTTTTGCTTCTCATCCCCACAAACAGCGGAGCCATCATGACTCGTGATCTGTCTCTCCCTAAGCAGCGGCATGTTCACAAGGGACAGGCTGTGGGGCAGCAGGACTGCAACAGGCACAACTACAGGAACCAGGCAAACGCTCTGAAATCCATTCCTGTGACAAGGAGCTGGGACCATGTACCCGCTCAGGTTATGTGTTATACAAAGCTCGGCATTTCCTAAGGGCTGATTTCACACACACAATAGCTTTGGGGAGGCTACAAAATGTTTGTGTTTCAGCAAGACAACCTGGACAAAGTGTGGCCATTGCACGGTTCCAGAGATCATACCAAGGCACATAGTGTAACCAGAGTTAAAGAGAAAGTAAGCCTGCAATAATGAGAAGATTTTATTAAAACTCTCCTGTCTTAATCTATTCAGACTAAAACTTTGTTTTTATCAGCCTAACTGTACATTTGGTTTTTTTCCTGAAAAAATGCTTCAATCTGCTAAGAGAAGTCTTCTTGCAGATGGACTGGTAATGAAATACAAATAGAACATTAAATATGAAAAATGTAATGCACAACGTATTTTTCTCCTTTACTTATTTAATCTTAATTTGCATCTAGTCATTTTCATGCCGAGCATCTCCTGTAGTTAAATAATGAGTGTAAATTAAATTTCACCTTTTTTTGACTGGCAAAAATGGTGAAACTGAGTTGGTAATCATTTCAAGTTTTGCTGCAATACAGGAACAGCTTGATAACCTGAAGACACTTCAGGGTTTGAACGGACAAGATACACGGGCTTTTAATAAAAGCAATGAAAATGGAACAACTGTGTACAGCAACTTGCAGGGCAAGAAATCCCTCTCTGCAGAGCATTACGACTGGGACTATTAACCTCTGAAGATCTATTCAAGGACCTCAGGATGTGAGAGTTTACTTCTGAGCAAGCCACTGCCTGCACACACACACAGATACACCCCCTCCCTGCCCATGGAGCAGTGTCACTCACGGCAATTACTTTCTTTCATCTGGCAGCCACGTACTCGCCCTACTCTGCTCACTCAGATCACACTGATTTCGACAGAAATTCCACCAGAAATCGAGGCCAGCCCACGCCTCCCACGGCAGACGATGAACAACCCTCGCTCCTCCTGGGTGGCGAGCCCATCAGCACCCGTCTGCTGTGGCTCCTGCCGGTGCCCGCCCAGCCAGGGCTCACAGCCCGGCAGCCCTCAGCCCACCCCTCTTCACCCCCCAGCAAAGGCCTGTGGGCACAAACTCTCACCAGACGACATAACGCAGCAGGCAGCCATGCCAACCCCCTTTGCAGCTATGCCCATCCCATAGACTCTACTGAAATGTGGGGTGAAAAGTCCCGTGGGCCCCACGGTGCTCCCTCCTACCCTCCTGGCCTTACAAGTCTCGGCTCAAGTAAAGTAAAGGACATTCAAGTAAAAAAGGACATTAAAACCCTCCTAATTAACCACGTCGGAAAATTGCACCCATGCTACTATTGATAGTGTGCACAAAAATTTCAACAATTTTATATGATTCCCCTACATAATATTCATCTGCATTAAGAAAATCATGGAGTTGCAGAACAGACATCACTATTAGCCAGCCAACCACCACTACGGAGTCAAAAGGAAAGAGTATTGGAGTTGATACAAATAGAAAGCATTTGATGAACTCTGTATTTGGTTATAATCATGCAGATTCAGGAAAAGGTCCTTCTCCACCTACAAGAACTTGGTGTCCTTATATGCCACTACTTAAGATTCCCAGCTCTAAGCTTCTGCCGCAGTTAACAGTAACACATGACTACACAAAACTAAGCCAATTCAGTACGATAAATGAAAATTCTCCCGAAGACTGCAATTTAAGTTTTCATAAAAAGCAAGTTCCTTCTGAAGGATGTTGCACTGACAGTCCAAGAGAAATCCTGCATTTGTTTGGAAAATAAGGACATAATGAGAGCAACACAGTCCACTTCCTTATAGTGCCTTTTCGACATCCCTTGGCCATGACCTGAATGGCCTCCTGTGTGAGAAAATACGTGTTTCCGTCTGTGCTTGTTCATCTCCTCTTCTCCGTGCTGAAATTATCAGCAACGGTGCTAGCTACAGAAGTGACTTACAGATGTAACTGTTTCTCATTATAACATCTCAGCTGTTGTCTGTACTAACGCATAATCAGCCACTGTGTACGTATGCACGTATGGTAGTATATAAAAGACCATAAATATCAGCACTCATTTTTCATTATTTGTTTTAAATAACAATACAATCTCAAAATACAGTAGTTAATAACCCTACGCCACAGTTTACAGCTATTCCATCTATAGGTGAAAGGAAGGAAAAATACAGAATTATTTGGTCAAAATGAGATGGAGCAGGACAGTTTGAAGGGGAATTCAGAGCACTAAACCATTCTTTTCCTAAAAAGTTATTATTCCCACTCCTTTCCTAAAGACCTGTTATTCTCATGCCTTTATTTCCTGATATTATTATTTAAAATTTGTACCCACGCCACCAAAGCAAAAGGTCATCCCAGGCTTAACAACTCAACATGACTTTGAAGACGAAAACTGAATAACAGCAGAGAAAATTGTCAAGGAAATATTATTAAAGGATTATTTAACTCAAAATCAAGTGCTTTTATTCTAATGCATTCATATAACTACTTACTTCCCCTTTTCCATAAGCTGGTTGTAAAATCCCTTGAGACAAGGGACTATTGTAGTATATACTTGCCTAATGACCCTATAGGGACATATTTAAAAGAAGGAAAGAGATTTATATAACACTTTATAGGGGCAATCACAGCTCATCAAGTTATTTTCTTTTACTCATGAAATCAGTTCCATTTAAGAGACTTTTCCCCTTTATTATTCTACAGTGCTTTTCCAGAGGAAAAACAACAGCAGGGGCGGGGGGCAGTGGTGGTGGTCGTGGCAGAGGGGGATGGAATTTGGCATGCACATATACAAAATCCTCCAAGGACTGCACATGCCTGCGCAAATTCACTTTTCTGTCTGTTAAACATTTCCGTCCCAAGACTGTTTCAAGACACATCCTCATAATGAATAGCTGGACCTCGTCTGTACGGCTGAGAGTACCAACACACAGTATTTCATTTCAATACCCAGTCATATCCTACTCCGCAAAAGGCTGAGTGCCGTTATTTCTCTGCCTATCTTGCCTTTCCCTGCTTGCAAGGATCTCGCCAGGCATGATTCATGTTACATAACTCCAGCTTGTTAAAAACATCAGTTATTTAGCTAGGTAGTGTGATAGATTAATGAGGTAAATCCAGAACTTGCTTATTACAGAACCTAGACAAAAGCTGCTCCTCAAATAATATGCCTATGCAACATTAAACAAATGAATAAGCAACTGCACCAGCACTGTTTGCATTCAAAGTTAATTAAATCTTTCAAATTCAGGATACTGTACTCTAGGCTACTCAGTGCCTCTTCTCACATCACAATATGCAAACTCCCTAGTGCATATGCGTTGTATTTTTTAAGAGAGTGACCCGCCCCCCCAATCATTAGAGAATAACAGCTGAATATTGAACCAATTAATTTCACTCGCAAGAACGCTGTATTGCTTTAATGTTTTGGCTGACTTTGATGAGACAAAAGCCTCCTCCCTGAGTTAGCTGCAAAAGGCTTGTGTTTCTCAATAACCATTCTTACTCATAGTTCGTAACTGTTTTGGTTACAAAGTATAAAAGCAGCAGCCAGAGAGGGTTAAACAGGTTTCCTGTCAATGCTCTGCAAGAAGAAAGCCTCCGTATTCCAGCAAGGCAAAGAAATCTGTTCAGGCCCTCTATATTCAGCATTATTCAGCACTACTGGGACCGTATTCCAGGATCCCTGAATGCCCACCTGACAGTGTGTCCTCTATATTATGCAGGTGATGTAGTCTCCCCAAGGCAAATCATCACCTGACCATCCTGGTCTTTGCGGCTGAGCTGTATCCAGTGACATGCTCTGTGGAGCAAGCCATTGCCACATAACTGTATTCTCTTCTCAGTCACTTCTCCGGGGGGGGGGGGGGGGGGGGGGGGGGGGGAATAAAAATTAAACCGCTCGTATTTCTGGCATCCCCACCACAGCAGAGCAATAGGGAGGCTATGGGCTGCCCCGGCGGGAAGGCAGCAGCAATGGGGGCCCTGTGCGAGCACCGGCTGGCTGCCGAGCCCAGACCTGAAACTAGGTCTCAGCCCGCTTGACTGCAGGGGAAGGGAGGGGAAAAAAAAAAAAAAAAAAAAAAAAAGGCAGCACTTTCTCAGAGCAGGAAGAAGGGGAGGCCATGAGCGTTTCCTGTTGTGCGGCTGAAACAAGCAAAGACGTCATTACATTTACACTCCCTCAGGGTGTCAGCAGATTGAGGGCCAAAGTTCAGTCATTTCCAATGCACTGCAAGGAGGGAGGTTTTGGAAGAGAAACCAGCAGTGGCTTTATTGCTAACAGCGTTCTCTGCACTTGCATAGCAAAACAGCCAAGCAGCATGTTACCAGGCTCAGCTGCAAAGTATCGTATGTGACTAGAAACAATATTTGCTCAGGAGCCGTGCTGCTCTTATTTTTCTTGTACAGCTTGTGCAAGAATATTACTACAATATAGAAATGCACTAAACTCTTGCTACAGCCCATACTTCTGCAAGCATCTGGAAATCAAGCTTTACATATTTTTGGATCCCATGGAGTAAAACATGTTTTGTGAATGCATTTGGGGCACAACTGGAGCGTAGAACTACAGGATTCCCTTGTCAGATACGGCTGACAACCCAGCAAAGCGAATACAGATGCTTTGTTTCAATTTTGCCCCTGCCTTTCTGAAGCAGATAAGGGCCCGGCTTAAGGAAAAGGGTGAAGGCACAGGAGTTGGGTAGCGGCATGTGGGAGTTCAGCATTTGGTAACTGATTCTCTCACAGGCTGCCCATCTGACCCCAAGTAAATCATTAGTATACTTACCTGGCAAGTGTAGGGAGGACCTGGCTTGCAGTGCTACTCACCATTACTACCTTCTTAAGTTAAACATTAGAAAGACTTTTTTAATGGAAAGCATCGTTAGGAATCCAAATGAGACCATCCAGGAGGTTTCAGAGTCTTCACCACTGGAAGTTTTAAAGAGCAGACTGAACGACCACCCGTGGGAAATGGTTTGGTTATAGCTGATCCTCCCCTGGGCCAGGGGGATGGACAGGCTTATGGTACTCCCTCACTCATGAGACACATTCTAGACCCATTTTCATTAGTCTCCGAACAACATGTCAAAATACAGTGATAAATACAGTCATTCCACAATGAGCATGTCCCACCAACAACCTCTGGTGTCCGGGACACTTAACTTTTCCTCTGTACACTGAATGAGACAGATTGGGTAGCAGTGCTCCACTTGATAGAAGCTGATTTTCAAATAGAGGCACTTAATTCAACAAACCTCAGTGAAAAAGGTTACAAGGAGTTTGGAAAATGCTTTTCTGGATTCTCATCTCATACTACCATCGCTAGCTGAAGAGGAGTATTTTTGCCATGTTTCTGCAACAACCACCCTGTGGTCACACCGGGAACTGAAGCCAGCCTTTCAGCCCTAGCAATTCGGAGTATTAGAGCTGAAACTAGGGAACCACCAGTCTGTATCTTGGAGTCATAAGAAATCATATCTTTTATGGGGCATATGCAACGCCACTGGCTTACCAAAACTGCTCATTTTACTAAAAGAAGGTCAAACATAGTACTTTTAATTATTTATAAACTAAACATTTTGGATATCCTTTTAAAATCATATTCTTCTACACGGATATGAGCTGGTTTGGTTGTTTTCTACCCTTTCCTTTAGAGGTAAATTTTTCAAAGACAGCTTATCTTGAAGATTCACTGCCCAGTTAGCATGAAGAAACCTCTACTGCTTCTTGTTCTGATGTTAGCTTGAAGACTTAATCCTGAAGGTTGTCAGTCTGGCATCAGGACTCTTTTCAATATCAAAAAAGCAGACAAATGAGTCTCTGGTGTTGGCAATGATTTGCAGTACACAATACATAATCTGAGGAAGAAAATCTGATTTTAACTCTGCATTGAAACAAAGAAGCATTTATTTTAGCAAAGACAGTCTGGATTAGTTCAATCAGAGTAAAGTGATCAGAATCTGGCCCTTAAAAATGTGGGTGCTGGATCAGAATCCAGCCCATATCATACACAGCAATGGGTGTAAGTAGCGACGTTCTCCTGAGAGAAGGAAAAAGGGGACGAAACCTTCAAAGTACTGTAAGAATGCTTCCACTGTGCACAGCATCCTAAACAACACATAAGAGAGCCATTCGATTTTCTGAAATCTGACCATAAAGTACCACCCTCACTCAAAATAAGCTTGCTCAACTATTTTTAGCCCCATATCCGAGAATTAAAGAAATGCACCCACAATTTGTACTGTTGACCATGCTGAGACAATTGCCGCACGGCACAACAGCAGCATGTGGCCAGGCTGTGTAGCCATTCAGCACCGGCACACAGTATTGCAATAGGCATTCTTCATTGCAATAGGCACTCTGCCCGTTGCAATAGTCTGTTAAAGAGCCAAGAATATAATAAGGAACAAGCAATATTTTCACACACCCATCCACGTCCTCAGAGTTCATCTTCAGGTAATTACATCTTACTGTTCCATTAGTTGAAGAATGGTATTAAACCATCTCTACCATGGTTTGAGGTGAGAAAGTACCCTATGTTCTCTGCAGTATACTTTGTATCCAAATATGACCCTAATATTTTAAAAAGACCTTTATCTGTGGTGGTGTCTTTTTTAATTTAAAGTTCGAAACTTAAAGCAAAGGGACAGATGCAAACTGTGAACTGCCCTCACTGTCAGTGCCCTTGGTATGCTGATGAAAACACGTGCTTTTCCACTCCAAAATAGAAGTTGGTTGCGGTAAGTGCAAATACATATGGAAAACAACTCTTAAACAAAGTTGGCTACCTACAAAAAATTTAACACCTTTACAGATTCCCACAGACTCAGTTATACTTTTACCCTGTTCAGTGCACCTTAGAACAAAGTCACTATATTGTATCACTCGGGAATTTAAACTATGTACATGGTTTTTATAATTCCTTCCCTTCCATTTGAAGGAACGTTTGAGAAGTGCAAGTGGAAAAGCCATTATCTTGAGATTTTTTGTTGAACTGTCTCATCACTAAGGGAATTCTCTCAAGCAATCCTATAAACAGATAATGAAAATATCCTGTGCCACGTTTATGAGGAAAACAAGGCAAATACAGATGACAAGGTCCAAGCTGCCGAACACCTGATAGCAGGTAATTATTTATCTTCAAAATACACGTGGCAGAAAACAGAAGCGGGGGGCTTGTTTTTCACTGTGAACCTGGTACCCAGCCTAAACATGGCAGGTACGCAGGATGCAGCATGAGAGACTGCCCTCCGCTGAAGGACACAATCCCACCACCAGCGAAGTGGTGGCAATCAGAAATTCCTCAGAAATTCCTGTCTCCTCATCTACCGCACCCCGCTGCCCCGCGCCGTGCTCTCCTGCCCCGGGAGGACTCCGCCACCAGCGCTGGTCTCTCCCCCCACATACCTCAGGGGGTCCCCAGGCACGAGGACGCACAGCCTCCCTGGACGTTCAGAAGCTACTGGATAAAAGGCTAAATTGCAAAGAGAAAAACACTACTGCAATTATGTGGTAAGGATCAGGTTTGGCATGAAAATATAAACCTTACATTTCAAATGGGATGATCCCATATGTTTCAGGTGTGTGCGAGTGTCCGTACGCATATAGTGCGAGAGTGTATATGTGTGTGTGTGCTGTGTGTGTATACATATGCACATACACTTGTGTATGTGTGAGTATATAAATATAAAATATACGTATGTGTGTGTGTATATAATAATATATATACACATTAAAAAAAAAAGTTAATATATGAAAGTGATTTGGCTAAGTGGAACCAAAACCCTGTGATTGTAACTATCTTTTATAAATAACAACTTGTGGGAATTCTTTGGACAAAACACATTAAGTCCTGGAAACTACTTGGGGGAGAAAGGCAAGCACTTGTTTTGGGGCTTGCTCAAGTATTTATGTTTTATTTCAAATGCCTAATCAAGACAAAGCAGATCTGAAACCCATGTTTAAGAACCTGCAGTTTTCAACAATAGGTAACCTAATTTCAAGAAACCAAAAGCAATTGCTGAAATATTTACTGAAATTGCTTTCATGGAAACAATGAGAAAACACTATAAAAATGTTAAAAATATTAAATCAGCTTGACTGCTTCTGTATCTCATGAATTCAGCAAGATCCTAGGCAACAATAATATTTAGAATAAATATTTTTCTTATGGGAATAGCATTTTCACTCAAATTGACCAGATGATATCAATTAAAAAAACAAAGATTAGATACAGAAAACACATCTAAACTGACTTAAAAACGAAACTGTACTCCAGTGAGTACAAAGCTTGTTTAAGAAGACATTTACTTTTCCCTTCAAAGATCTTCTTTCATAGGCTTGTTTCCCTTAAAGTATTTTGAACTAATTTCAATTCAAGTGACAAAAATGTGCTCACTAACACTTCAGAAAGCACACACTACTCAGTGTAAAATACTGCACACATACAGAAATATAAAGATTAATATACCAAAGGCAAATCCAGTATCAATTCCAAATTCTGCACTTCTGCTATATGCCCACTTCAAAAAAAAAGGGACACAAACAGCAAAATAAATAAATAAAAATCAGTGATACAAAAATACAGTAACTTTCTACGTAATATACCATCTGTTCCACCAGAAAACCATGCTGCAGCAAGCCACAGGGGCTGCAGCTATGAAAAGCCCTTGTAGAAGAGCCAGGCGCTGTAATGAGCAGTTTCAGAAGCTGCGGAAAACCGTACCAGCCACCGCAGTAAGGAGGCAGCCTGCGATGCACTCAGTGGGAACCCACCATCCCCCCGTCCCGCAGGCTGGGGGGACCCGGGCTGCCACGATGTCCTCAGAGAGCTCCCCGGTTCTGCAAGCCCAGGGTCAGAGGTTTACAGCGTACCAGTAAAGCTGGGCAGCGCCGAGGAGCAAGTGCTAGTTGTTTGAGGTTGTGGTGTTTTGCCATGGCTTTTTACGGGAAAGTTTTGTCTCCAGAGTTACAGACACAGTAAACTGGATTTCCCCAACTCCTCCGCAGACCACACCTCCACTGATGCTGCTCCCTGCTCTTGTACTACAAATCTAGTATCTGCACACAGAAATAGCTTCTGGAACATGGGAATGGGCACCCTAGTATGCCTGCTATCCCAGAGGCTCATTAAAAATAGGAGCTGCTGTTGCATGCCAGATGCTTGCTCACTGTTGTGAGCCTTACAGCAAATGAACTGCCAGTCTTCCAGCCACTCGGGCAAAGAGGCAGGGAGGAGAGACCCAGATCAAAGAATTACTAAGGGGTGCTCCGCTACGGTTAGGAAGGCCAATTAAGGTATGCGTCCCTCTCCTTCCAGCTGGCAAAGTCTCAGGTACTCAGGATTATGTAGTAAGAATTTACTTCTGCCGCTTCTATTATTATTCATTAGGTGTGTGTTAAAAAGGTATCCTACCTTTCCAGCCTTTGGTTGCAATATCACATCAAATACAGGCTTTAGGGCAAGGTCTGAGTTCTTTAAACCATGCTTGTAAAGGCTTTGATTTGCTCTCCATCACCATCCCCGGAACAAACGATGGAATCACAGAACCCTGGGCAATTAGGAGACCGTACCTGGACTGGAGGGAATTCATGAGCCAACACATTATCATAGCTCTCATTAATAAAATAATAAACTGTGCAATTACAGTGGGTTGTACACATACCTCAGGGTATGCAGTAAGGCACAAATTTAGAAATGGAATGTTTCCAACAACCAACAACAACTTAAACAGGCAAGGATCCTTATCAAACAATTAGGTTACTCAAGAACTACTCCAATAACTGGCCCTTTTTGCCCAAGGTTATGCATTCTAAAATCATGTCATAAGCTTTGGTTGATCTGGGCTTTTTCCTCTTCCTTTTTTATTTTGTTTGTAGTATTTAAAAAAAGAAAATAGCTCATCTCCCCTCTAATCAACCCATCAGGTGCAAGATTCTTTCAAAATTACATCTAAAAATGGAAGAGTGCAAAGAGAAACCCAGTTATCAGTGATAAGCCAATTCAACTCCGTGCTACTGGGCTTCAGATGGAGGACTAGATACATAGGACAGGTAGGTTACGCTAGAATGAAACATTGTACTAGAACCTTGCAAGCCTATTGTAAATATTGTTTTCGTGTGTTTTTTTATGCTGAACCATGCTGAAGCAGGAAAAAAAAATCTCTGAAATTATGCAACTTGAAACAAGAAGGTATCAGACCTTATTAAAATAAAAAAATTAAAAAAAAAAAAAAACCAAAATTACATCATGCACAAACTGAAATGAAATGCAAATTTCTCACATCTTAACAAGCAGTTCCAAACCCAGATAATGGGATCTCATTGGGGAAACAAGCGTACAGGACAGGTAAGGTACAGTCCAGGCTCCAAGCTCACAAACTCTGCTGGAACTACGATGCCCTCAGGAACCCACCAAGTTCCTTTCTCAGATGGGTTATAACTACAAAAAAAAAAAGCTAAAACCACAGCTCTAAGCCACTGTCAGTTCCAACACTTGTACCTAAGACTTCACGCATTTTATATTCAAATCACAATGAAAGCACCTTGGGGTAGATAATATATCTTTACTCTTTCTTTCCAAATTACCTTATACCATCTGGCAATGTAACAATCATTTCTGTTGAGAGTGCCCTTTGTTTTATATCTTCTCTGCCTGAAGTATCCAGAGGCTGTTTCCACGTAGACAGTTTTTCCAATATTCTCGCCTAGTGTTACTATATCCAATGAAAAGCAAACCTCGCGTGCTGGAGGTTTCCATTTATAGGCTGAGACAGTCACGAGGAGCACCATTTCAGCAGTACAAGTCCTGTCGACAGGACTGATGGTAAAATCCCAGCCTCGTGAAAAAAACCAGTAACAACGTGCCATTCTGCACTTTTATTGAAGTCAGGATTTGATCAAAAATGACAAGAGTTTTCATTTTATTCACATGAGACGAGGCAGTTCACACAGTAACACAAGCTGTGCCGAGCACAGTTTGGTGCCATCTTCTCAGCTGTGGGGCACTGATTAGAAAAGTGTGAGATGAGGGCAAGATGGTTTTGCACTTGACAACAGAGAAAGTCAAGCAACACGGTAACAAGCGTTGGCATGATGCAAGTGTTTTTTATGGTATCTTTAATTTACGTAACCTATTTACACAGGTAGTCTGTTCATGGATTGACTTTCTGGTCATATCTCTACAGTCATATGAGACCTGGCACCACTAGTTCAGCCATGGTGCTGAAGTCAGTGTCCTACCAGAGGAGCGAGGGTTAATGAGCACCACGCACAAGTTGACTGTCGTGCACCACCAATGACAGGGCCTCAGAAACAATTCTTTAACCTTCTGACTAGAGTGATACGATTATGTCCTTCAGAAACAAGAAGATATAAAAGGAATTCAAAGTGCTTCAACTTAGAAGGCAAACATCTTCAGGGTCCAATAAGACATGACCTTGGCTGAATCAGTCACAGGCAATAAAATGGGCCACGCTCAGTTACTGACTCTGCTGGCATCATCATATCAGCATTGTACGAGGAACAGTGAATGACACTTCAGAAAGATCACCTGGGCAGATTCTGATACCCATTGCACCAAAGTGAAACCACAGCAGTTCATCATAGAGAACTAATATGACTTTTTACCTGTTTAACAAAATGTGGCTGTGTATATGCATCTATATACAGACTTGTGAAATAAATGCTAATACTCACACATAAATAATGCAAATAAGTTTATTTATTTAAAATATATTCTTTGTTATTTAAATAATAGCAGAAGTTGAACCTACATTAAATCTAGGACAAATCTTCCTCTCAGCGACAAACAAGCCAGACCTGCAACCACGAGCTCTCATGAAGTTATTCCAGGTATACTGTACTGTGAAGGAAACAGAACATGACTGGAGGCAAAAGCTATGATCACATAAAGGTACATGAGTGTACTTATACATGCATGCTTAAATATTTCTTCACACAATACAGCAAAAGCCCTTAATTTTCTGGTGTAATCTGTTTATTTTTATGGGAAAACATCAAAGCAGGAGCCAAAAAATGCATTTTTGGCTGAGATGAACACACAGGTGTAATCCCATCATCTGGATGTGACACTGTCTGAATTATGAAATGAAACTGGGAAGCACGGCGCTCTGTTTTCTAGTGTGCAAGTCTGTAAATAGCCACAAAATCTATTTATCATATTCTTGGCTTGCCAGACAACCCATTTGACTGACAG
Organism: Mycteria americana; assembly: GCF_035582795.1. Lineage (NCBI taxonomy): Eukaryota > Metazoa > Chordata > Aves > Ciconiiformes > Ciconiidae > Mycteria > Mycteria americana. Next base: position 68,262,387 of record NC_134367.1, read on the forward strand.
TTAGTCAAAATCGGTTTCATTTATTCTCCTGCTTGCTAGTTAAGTGGGTTGAACTATTGACCAGGATCAAATGATAGCGCGACTGAATTAAAACAAAACAGTGCATAAGCAAATGTAAAGAGAAATACCTGCAAGCATTGAGCAAGACTGCATTCTGTGTGTAAATTGTGGAGATGTCAAACAATGGAAGTTAGAGGATGCTACCACTGTATCCAAGATGGTGCCTTCTATTGGATCTTAGTTGCTCATCAAGACATGCTTGTTCGACTTGCAACTGGACAGGGATATTAAAGGCTGTAGTGCTAAAATTCCTTAGGTTGAGAACTTAATGTTACAGTGAGACTTGATCTGATAACAATAACTTCTTGTAGGCAATTATAATCCACTGTCAGTCACATTCAAACCTCCCCTCCCCATCTTATTTATTTTCCCCTCTAGGCCTCATTCTCAACCAGCATACACCCAAAAATGTATATTTAGCATCCTCATTTTCTTCTTTAATTACTAAGGCTGTGAGAGAGAAAGAGAAAGAAAATTAGAAGGTTTATCTCATAGTCACTCCATTTGTGGAAAATATGCTGCACTGAAGCTTGGGAGAGGTGTGCGTAAAGGAACTCCATCGTCCTGTGTGTCTTTCTCTTTCCTGCCATGCAGAGGGTGATCTGGGGAGCAAGGGAAGGAAAGTCAGGGTATATCTACTGAAAGCTACTTCACCGTTACTACAGAAGAACAAGCAAAGACCCCAGACACACCACTATAAAGCATCACACAGAGGACACAGACCAAAACTAAATCAGAGGTTCTTCTCCTTGTACACTTATCTTTTACAAGTGAATGTGTCCGGGCCAACGTGCCATCATGAAAGGTTCAGGTTCATCAACTCTGGATGCTGAAATCTGTACAACCCAGAAGCAAAACAAGCGTTTCCAAGGTGCTGTATAAATGCACCTTGTCCTTGCTCCAAAAGAGAAGTTTTGGAGGATCTGATATGCTTCTATTTCCCTGCCTATTACTTTCTCACCTCTCTGCCAAGCCTGTTCATAAAAGGAACATACAGAGTGACGAATTTTTGTCCACAAAGAGATCACTAATGGAATCACTGAAGAGCTATATGGTAACAGTTTTCAACTATTAGTGAGCTGAGCTAAAAACAAAGCAGAGAAAATGAAGGTACTGTATGTCATCCTTTTGTCTCTTGACATTTCACAGATCAAAGTCCTGTCAATAACAAATCAGACCAAAGAAAGGTGCTATGGGAACCTTCATACTACCGTATATCAGTTCCAACTTACAACCTTACTCCTTCACAAAAACACAGCTGACTCAGAACTGCCCTACTAATTACTCCAAATTATGTAGTAGTTTTCCTAATGCATGGCTGATTCTGAAGTTTTTCACCAATAATTAACATTACCCACTACGATAAACTAGGTCAAAGATGAGTACAATTTGTGCATTTTTTTAATTAGTAATGAAGTAAATCAGAGATTAAAAAACTAAAAAATACATGACATGTATCAAACGTGACAGATAACTTACTAGAGTAACTTTATTGCCCTCTCCATCCCAACGTTTTGCCACCATACCAACCTACCACAGAGGTAGCAACACTGTATTTGGCATCACTCTAGCTCTAAAACAAACACCTTCCTATGAGTTTGTATTTCACTAACATCATGCTAACATCACTAGCATCATTTCACTAACATCATTTCCTACTGAAGCATATTATATAAATGACTCCTACCCTTACACGTATCTCAGATTTCTCCAGATGTATTAGTAACATCTTGCTAAGCCTGTATCAAAATTCAGCTGTACCTCACCAAATTAAATACATGCAGTTTACCTATTATTTAAGCCTTAAGAAAACAAAGATTCTAGCCAAGCAGCACTGTGAAAATACCCACTAACTTTTAGAGGAATTTTACAAGTATTGTAGGACCAAGCACAAAATACTGGAACAGGCTGCAAGTTCTGTTTGACACAATTTTCCTAGGAATGTTGGAAGAAATTACATTCACATAGCTTTGCTGAGATTTTAAAGCAAAATCTCTTTACCCTAAGAGCCTAGTATCACGACCTCTCCTGGTGATCAAAATAGACTACCATATCACACAGCATCGAGATGTCCAACTTTATGGTCTCCATGTTCATAGTTAAATCCTACCTTTACCAAAGTGTGGAAACTTTTATTGACTTAAACAGGATAGGGAATCTGGTTGTAGGAGTCTATGAATGTCCAGCCAAAGACAAATATCTTTTTCACTAAAGAACTACTTTATCTCAGACAAATGAAGGGCAAAAACCTTTCATAAGCAGCTTCAGAAACTGTGTTCATAAACATAACTGATTTTAAATGGGAAACAGTCAAAACTAGTCTATCTCTATTGTTACAGAAGACCATGAATTGTACTCAATTCTCTCTTCTATAACGTTAACAAAATAGTTTTAGAAATTCAACTCTAAAGATGAATCAGTGTTCACAGGTGTCACAGAGGACTCTGTTAAACCCTGTCAGCATACACAAACGTCAGTTAACCAGGGGCCTGCATTACTCCCTAGAGCATCTCTTTTTCATTACTAATGCTTGTACAGAAAGAAATAAAATCACTTTCAAACCCCACATAAATTGACAACAGTTAGAGCAAATAAAGGTATGTTTTCCAGCTAACTGAACTATTTTAGCTGTCTTTGAAAGACAAGGAACATAAAACTCCACATACTTTTAGGACTTTTGTGAACAGACTACACTTGAAATGAACTACAATGACCTATGAAGACTGTTAATAGATGCCAGCAACTTAGTCTCTGTTGAATACTGACTTTGGTCTAAACTAAATAGTTTTTGTTCTATCTAAATAGTGCCACGTCTTGTTGTCAAGGAAGGGTAACCCCTGTTATTATTTCACGCTAGTCTTTCTTGACACACTACACGTGTTTTGTTTTAATGCAAACCACAAATACAAAATACATAAATACAGAGATTGGGCCATTTATTTTATTTAAAAAAAAAAAACAATATGCAAGAACACCCCACTGTCTAATAAGACTAACTCTTGATAATCCTGATCCTGTCATGTTAGATTTTTTTAAACATAAAGCTCCTTTCTGCCTAAGCACAGATATTACTCTATGGGAAAACTGCTCATTAAATAATATTATTTCAACAAAATTAAGCATTCTGCTCTACTAAATTCTCTGAGATTATATCATGTCCTACAATGTGCAACTGGACATTTCTTTCAGCTTTTTAAATTGCTTATTAGAAAACATCCAGTATTACTCCATATTCATAAATCACTTGATAAGGAGTGCACCCAAGCTCTGACAGTCCACCACCAAGCCCAGCAGAGGAAAATTCCAGGCACACCTCTAGGGTTTGGGGAGGCAGGGAGGATTAAGTTAGCCCAGCCAGGCCAGCAGCAGCAATACTAACCTCTGTAGCCAAAAAACTCCAAACTTCACTATAAATTACAGAAAATAATCTGGGGTTTGTTTTTTCAGGAGCGTTTTCTTATGAAGAGGGTCAAACTCTACTTTACAGCATTACCTTCAAAATGTCGCCTGACACTGTGATTTCAATTCCCTTTAGCTCCTCTGGTTTTCACTTTTCTATTAAACTGAACTATACATGCGAATTACCTAACTGCTTTCCTTTGTATGGAATTTCTGATAAACCACTATCTAAAAGAGAAACTTTCTGTAGCAATCAAACCTTGAGTTCTTCCTGTAAGACAGAGCAGCAGTTAAAGCATGCCTTTCAAAAAATACTGTACATCCTTTTTTTCCCCCTTTGGTAGCTTACATAAATCAGAGATTTTAGCCAGAACTGCAGCAGTTTATTACAACTTACTTAAGCTGCAATGAACTGAACTTACATTTTTAAGAACAGAAATATTCTTTACAATTTTTTTTGTGCAGGCTGAAATTTCTTGTATATTAGAGTTGCATTTTTCAGACTCTGTAAGCGTATTAGGACACAATTGTCCATCACAAGAAAAAACAAAACAATAAAATAATTCTCTGTTAAATACAAATTGAGGTGCAACAAAACAACCCCATGTGTGCATGAAGTGGCCATAAACCCGTTACCAACTACATTATTACATTACTTATGGTTTCCATGTCATTTTTAGAAAGAACTTTTCTGTTGAGACCAAGTCTACTCTGACAGACGTAGAATGTGCATAAACAAACCCAGAAAAATGGATATAATCACTATGCAAACTAGTCATATCACTGTAACCATGTACCGGAGGAATTTATATCAGATAATTACGTCCACATTGGTACACTGTATTACTTTAAGAATACTACCATCTCAGTGGTACATTATTTGGTAGGTATGCCCTGAGACCCCCATCCAGAGAAAGTGGAGGAAAAAAAGACGTATAGGTTTTTGCTTACTCACATATAAATCTATGAAAAAGTAAAAGGCAATATTGAGTTTCAAGAAACAGTGAAAGAGGCATGCCCAGGGCAGAACAAGGAAATACAGAAACACAAGCAATGTTGTGACCATAAACAGTTGAGGTCCACACTCTGTTGCTAGTACCCTGGCATGCAGAGAACAGAGAGTGACCGTTTTGCAGATGTACAAAATGTGCCTGAAAGACAAATGAAAATAAGCACCCAGAACCCACAAAATTTCCTCAGAGCAAGAAGAAACTCTTATGTTTAGACTGTATTAATGATGGTGAGAAATTAATCACAAGACAATAAAAAAAAAAGGCAAGGGACTTTTAATTTGACAGGCAAAGCTGCATATACTTGTATGTCTTCTGATTATTTCACATTGGGGATTTGGAAACACTGCACCAGATTGTTTCCCCTACCCATACCCATACCCTCTCACCCCTTTTCCATGCTCACAGCTTTGTGAGAGAGATTTCTGGGGACAAATCTTACTGGGGGCAACCTACTATAAATGAGTGGTTAGGGTAAAGTCAACTGTTCAATTTATGAACAAAAGTTCAGAATGCTAAAATAAGAGGTATGTGGTGGCTCCCACTTGCTATTTCTGTAAAAAACCCCAAAATCAGATGTTTCCAGAGATTAATATCTTCTTTAAATTCACTGACGATTTCTTAAGGTCCAAGTAGGGGCTCGCTAGTTGGTTATCATGGAAAAACCTTCTAATAATTCTAGTTACAATGGATTGTTGCTCTCAGGCTGTCAGACCAGCACTTTTGCAAGTCCTAATTTCACTTGAGAATGAAAAATATGGCCTCACTGAATTGCTTTTTAATATTTCCTGCTGAAATTGAACAGTTGTTGCAAAGTCTTATAAAAAAAATGTTTAAGCCCCAAGAAGAGAAACAAAACTGTACAAAGCTGCTATTTCCTATTAAAATGGCACAGCCGGCTTGAAACTTTCATTCTTCTGTGATAATTCTGTGCTACTTTAATTAAATGTAGCATCCAAAGTTACTGATTGAAATGTGAAAAATACTATTCTCCATTTTCCATCTAGTTTACGCTTCCCCTTGCTCTTTCTTCACTTCTTCAGGAACTGCTAAGATAGTTCCTTCTACTGAAGAAAAAAAAAAACAGTTGAATTACAGGACAAAAATAACTTCAAAAATACTTATTTTAATCTGCAACATACTACTTCAGAGATGCTGTTTAAGAAATCTGTTAAGAAAAAATAACCTGCCTCTTTAAATAAAAGAATTTTCAAAGCAATTTCCTCATAACTTATCGGACCTTTTTCAAATAACAAAGGTATGCAGCCTCTGCACTCAACACTTCTGTGGAGCTCCCAAGAGTATTAGCAATTAACTCTTGCTGAAGACTTTAACACATCAGATCTAATAGTAATTATGTATTCCTCCTGCTAGGAGGACCAATAATTTAAAACCACACCCTGTCAGGTTCACCTCTTCTCAATGATTGAGGTCAGATGGATAAAACATTTTCCTCTCTTTACCCTGTATGAAGGCTATTGACATGAAGAACCAACTTTTGCTGGTCCTGATTTATGTTAGGACCCAAGACAGGCAGAGAAAGTTAGTTCTCAGCTCTGTCAGTTTACCTGGAATTCTTATGCAGAATCAAGTGAGAACTACATTGAGGTAGTACTTGCTGAGCTTTACTTACAGAGCTGGATGGACAGCTATCAGTATAACAGACCACAGCTTATTACAAAACCCCACCATACTCAAATTTGAAAGATAGCTTGCCATATTTCATAATACAAGTCACATAACTGTGACCTGTACACTTTACAGTAATACTCTTAAATAGCAAGCATTTTTCTCTTTGATGGTAAGTATTGCAGTATTTTGCTAAGTAAACCACTTCTGTCAGACACACAGCTCCTATATTCCCACTACCTTACCCGATATGGTTAAATTTCAAAAGTAGTAACAGTAACTGCCCCTGCTGATGACTCAAAACGATGAGGAGAGGGACAATGCAAAATGGTACTCCTTACTTTCACTTTTGTTTAATTCCAATTCACCTTAATTATTTTAAAAACAAGCACCTAAATAAATGAATAAACAAAGAAGTTTGGCAAAATGCTCAACAATAAATGTCCTCCTTTTAAAACTTCCAGCTTAGTTACAAACAGTTTAGTCATGTAAGTTTACTCATATAACTGAGTCCAGCCAATGGTATTAGAAACAGTTAAAAGTCAAAACAGAATGGCCTTGTAGGGTGCCACCACATAAACTAAACATGATATACTGCCAAACACATGTACCATTATTCAGCAAGGACCACATGAATGCATATGGCTCTCTGTTTTGTCTTCATAGTAACAAGAAGGTTTGTAAACAGATCTCACATATGAGGCAATCTAGTCACTTGAGAATCTAAAAATCTGCCTTTGTGAAGAAGTGTTCTGCACTGTTGCCACACAATTGGACTCAGATACACAATTAAAAGTCCTCTACATTTGTGCTTTGGGACAAGTGCTGCTCAGTTTTATTCTTATCCATAGCAGTGGTGTTTTAACATGCCACCTCAGCCAGGATGTATATGCCTGCTATGCCAAATTGCCATTGGAAAATAATGTCAACACAATAGCCTATAAAACATTAAAAATTTGGATTGTTCTATCAACAAAAGTAATGACACCCTGACTGTACCATACCACTGCTGCCTTTGCACAGCTGAAAACCACAGTAACCTTATATGTATTTACAGATGACAGTAGTAACTTTTTAGAACTCGCATGGAAAAAACCCTCTCAGCCTAATCCACAGCACTAACAATTTTTTTTTTAAAAATGAGGCAAAGCAAAAAATTGATGAAGAAAGTTTGAAGTAATTCATACCTGAATTTTTAGAAATATCTCCTGACCGGAAGGATATAGAAAGATTTAACATCTAACTGTAAATAAATATAACTCCCAGGTTACAGTGCATCTATCTAAATATGTCCACATGCTGCAAACCTAACAGGCAGAGGCTCTCCTATCTTTAAAAACAGATGCACTTTTTTAGCATGTCTGCGTATCATTTTCACTATCAAAATACTGAGGATTCTGCACTGCGTCCTCATAACCTGAGGATCAAATTCCTCTGGTAGTCAGTGGCGATGCACAACAACAACAGAATTTAAAAACTGGGCCCACTGAATCTGTACCTTGTTAGACCAGTAGTTCTTTCAATTTAGTAATTACTGTAATTACTTGGTGTCCCCAGAATGATAATGATGACCGGAGCCCCCTTGTGCTGCACAGGAGCTGCAGAGACACGGAACAGAAGGTACCGTCTGCACGCACAGCTCCATGGAGCAGAGTAACACAGACCTATCGATTAATGGTCTGCTTTTGCCACCCCAACCGCTTGATTTACTCCTTCCGTAATAATTCACAGTATAGACTTATGGGGGGGGGGGGAAGTAACACTCTTGACTAAGTAGGCATAGAAGGTTTTCTGTATTATTTAATAACGTACAAAACCAGACAGGCTTTATATTAAAGTTGACTTCATTTTAAAATGAGAGAAGGGAAATTATTTAGCAAAATATTTCTGCCGAAACTCATTAGTATTTCTATTAATTTAAAAGGGTATTTAAGAATTATTGTAATTAAAAAACCTTTAATGTCTGAGTAGAAGTTTAATTTCTGCATTGCCATACGAAGGAAAAAAAAGGCCACCTCAAAATACCGTTTGACCATCACTGCCAACTAATAAGAAAAACAGAGAACTCTTTTTCTGGGAAATTAAGCTCGGAGGACTTTTATCGCTGTCCTGGGGCGAGCCCCGGCCGCCTGCCCGCGGAGACAAGGCGGGCTCGCCGGCGGCCGGCCGAGACCCCGGGCCAGGCGGGCTGAGGCGGCGGGGCCTCCCGCAGGCTTCCCCCCCCGCGGGTCGGAGCTCTTCAGGGCACCACCTAAAGCGGAGGCATCACCTCCCTCCCCTCCCCTCCGGGCCCCCTCTCACCGAGGGGAAGGGCGGTCGGGGCGGGCTGAGGAGGTGCGGGGCATCGCCCGGGCTAAGCCGGGGCTTTCCCCTCCCCGCGCCGCTTCCCCCAACGGCGGGGACACACAGAGGCAGCCCGCGGCGCCCCCGCCCGCCGTCCCGCCTGCCTCCCGCCGCGCGGCGCGGTGCCGGCGTGAGGTATCCTGTGCGACAGGCGCGGACGTGCCGCTTACATAATCACCGCCGGCCGCACACGTACCCGTGTTACATAAGGGACCGTGCCCCCGGCAGCCCCCGCGCCGCCGGCCCCCGCCCGCGGCCGCCCCCGCGGCAGCCCCGCCGGAGGGCGGGGGGAGGCAGGCAGGGAGGGCCGGCCGCGGCGGCGGCGGCCCCGGCCGAGCCCCTCGTTAACCCCCTTCCTGTGGCGCTTACACGTCATGGAACATTCCCGGAACGGGCCAACGTCCCACCCACTTCAGGGAACAGTCACCGCGGCGCAGCGCACACACGCACTCCCACAGACGGACGCACCCCCGGCACGGCGGCGGGTCTCCCCGCACACACGCACGCCCCCTGTGCCCGCCGACCCCCCGGCGCCCCCCGCGGGGACGTGCCGGCAGCCGGAACCCGCCCCGTTCCCCCCGGCGCCGCCGCCGCCGCGCCGGGTGGCCCCGGGCGCTCCCCCCCCCCCCGCCGGCTGGCCCCCCCGCAGGGCGCCGGAGGCCGCGGAGAGAGCCCCGTCGGGGCGGCCCCCCCGCGGGCGCCTCTCCCCGGCGGTGACCGTGCCCATTCCCCGCCACAGGAGGGGATTACGCAAGGCAGCCTGCTCCTCATCTGCATACACTTACAAGCTGGGTATTCCCCGCATTTCCTAACGGCGTGTCACCGACAAAGGCCTGTCCCCGGCCCCGGCCCCCTCCTGCGCCGGCTCGGCGGGGCGCCGGGCCGGGCCGGGCCGGGCCGGGGGAAGGGCCGCCGGCCGCCGTGCCCCGGGGACGGTGCCGGCGACTGCCAGCGCCCAGAGCCGCCGCCACAGAGGTGACTTACCGGTCCGGCGGTTTTACAGCCCCGCCGGCTTTCCCCCGCGCCTCCCGCCGCCTGCCCTCCATTCACCCCTGCAGCCCCAGGGCCGGGGGGCGCCCGGCGGCGGCCGCGCCGCCAGCTGCTCGGGCGGCACTCGGAGCGCTGGCGTCAGACCCCCCGCTCGGCAAGCGCCCTCTCTGCCGCGGCCCGAAACCCAGCCCCGCGGCGCCCCGCACCCGAGCCCCGCCGCCGGAGTGCGCCCCGCCGCCGGCAGCCGCCCCCCGCCGGCGGCTCGGCGCGGCTGTCAGCTGGTGCCGGTGACAGGGGGCGAGCGGCGGGCAGGCGGCGGGCAGGGAGGAGGGGGCTGCCCGCAGCAGCCGCTGCTGCTCACCTGGAAAGTCACCGAGGAGGAAGGAGGGGAGCCCTGCCGGTGCCCTTGCTGCTGCTGCTGCTGCTGCTGCTGCTGATCCCGCCGGGCGCTCTTGTTGCTCCTTTGCTAAGGGCTTGCCTGGAGTGAGGTGGCTCGCGGTGCTTCTTTATATATAAAGACAGACAGATATTCCAGCGGCCGAGGGGCGCCCGCTTCACGCACTGATCTTAAGGCAGGTCATTTCTCTCCCTCTTTTTGGAAGGGACCATCACCATCACCCTGACAGTGGCGGAGGGGCTGGTGTTGCACGGGGGAGAGGCGGAGGCCCGGGAGCCGCAGCCCGCCCTGGCCGAGGCGGGAGGGAGCGCTCTGCGCTGCGGGCGGATCTGCCGGGCTATTCCTGGCACCACTTCCCAGAACAGAAGTTACAGGGCGGCGAGCGCGGAGCGAGCGCGGGGAGCGCGCCGCCCGTGACGTCACCGGGTCCCCCCGCGCGCCGGCGGGGAGCGAGCGGGGCGCGACCGGCAGCGCCCGGCCGCGGGGTGATGGGCGCTGCCCGCCCTGCGTGTGTGCGCGCGCGAGGCGGCGAGGGGAGAGGTGCGCCGTGCAGGCGGAGGGGAGGCGGGAGGCAGGCGGCGGGAGGCAGGCGGCGGGAGGCAGGGCTTCGGAGGGCGAAGCCGCGGCCTCTCCCCGCCGGCGGAGACCGCCGCTCCCCCTCCCCCTCCCCGCCGAGGGAACTCCCAGGAGAGCCGGTCCCGACTTGCCGCGCACCAGCCGCGCGTCCTCCCGGCCTGAGAATTTCCTCCGAGGACGCGGGATCCTCCTGCCCCCTCCCCGCCCTCCGCTTCCTTTTTTTCCTCCCCCGGCCCCTCCGCCCCCCCGCTCTTGCCCGGGCAGGAGCTCGTTATCTGTCGAGGAGAACAATACAACGCCAGGGCTCCCCGTGCCGGCCGCCGGCCCCGGCTTCGCGACCTGCCTGCCGGCAGCGCCCGCCCGGCCCCGGCAGGCGCCTCCGAAACCGGGCACGGCTCTGCTCGCTGGGCGGGCGGGCGGGCGGCCGCCCCGACCCTCGCTCACCACCTCGTACCCAGCCCTTTAAAAGGGGCCGCACGGCACACCGGCACGGCGGGGCTCGCCGCCGCCCCGGAGGGCAGGGAGCCTGCCCGCGGCAGGCACAGCCGAGGGCGCTCCAGCCGCCCCGGGCTCTGCCGCAGAGTCACGCATTTATTTCAACAGCCTCTCGCCGCCAGCGCCGCGGCGAAGCGCCTAACCCGAGAGCGGCCCGTGCCACCGGGAGGTCGGACGGACGGTGCCGGCGGTGACCCAGGGCCAGGGACCCCGCCGGCGCTGCCCTCGCCGGGGGCCGCCGCCGCCGCCACCTCACGCCGGCTAACGGCTGCCCGGGGCTCGTGCCCCCACCTCCCCCCGCCGCCGCGCACGGGGCCGCCCGCAGCCAATGAGCGCCCGCAACGTCGGGCGGCGGGGCGGGGCCGGGCCGGGCCGGGCCGGGGCCGGTGGCGGGGCCGGTCCCGCAGCAGCCGCCACCCCCGCCGGCCGCGGAGCCGGCCCGCCCCCGGGGCAGAGGCGCGGCAGGGGGAATTCCCTCTCGGCGGGGCGAGGCGGTGCTAGCGCTTCCCGGGAGCACCCCAGCGCTCTCCCGCGGCTGCGAACCCACCGCCGGCTGTCGGAGCCGTCGCTGCACCAGGGGCCGGCCCAGGTCCCGCACCGACGCCCGCCCTGGGTCCTGCTGCTAGCAGCGGCTTTGGGTTAGCTAAACCCGAGCGAGGTTATGCGGGACAGCATTTGCCTTCCTTAGATTTCCCGTGGCTGCTGGGAGGGCGAAGTTCACTCGGCTGGTTCCCTCGCCCGGCCCCTCCGGCAGCGCGGGGCTCCCTGCTCCGGCTTCCCCCGGTTTGGCTTCGCTGTGGCACAGGGGCACGCTGGGCTCTTGAAAGCAGGTCTTCGTTTAATTTTCAGAGCAAAACACTTTTCTTTTGGGAACGCCATTCAACCGCATTTGAAGGCGACCGTCAGTTGATTGGAAGGGATGCCGAGTCGCAGCGCTGTTGTCACCGTGACATCAGAAGTCATACTAGCACCTGAGATTATTACCTTGATTCACATCAGGAAAAAAATCTCAGCCTCATGGACGAAAAGGAAAGAGCGTACACACAAATCCTGAAATGGATTGCCGATGCCAGGGCAAACAAAACCATTTTTTTCATCATTTCAGTAGTTAAGAATTCTAAGTCAATCCTGCAGGTTTTAGGGACTAATAACGATTCAGTGCTTGGGGTTACAGAATCTGTTAATAAGTATCCTGTCATCCTAAGATGGTGCTTGGCCCCTGTAGACTTTGGTGGCCCCTGAGTCAGGTTCACCGGGCTTCATCGTGCTCGATGCAGGAGGTGCAGGAGAGTCTCTGGGTTTCTTGGGACTCACCTCAAGTGATACGGGCACGAGCATCTCGCGTGATCATAATTTTACAGTAACGGATGACTTCTGTCACATAAAAGGCTTGCTCCTGCCGGCATGGTCAATACTGAGAGGACTGAACCACAACTAACAAAGAGTTGCTTGCTCCTTGTCAAGTCTGTGAGCATCTGTCCGTGTTTTCCTGGTTTTCAGTAAGTGATAATGTCATGCCTGACACTGGCTATCGTTTGACTGGAATTATTCTGTCTGAGTAAACATATTGACCTTGGGCTTGTGATCTTTATTTGATGTCGTGTCAGAATAAGTCAATGGGAGACGGCAATGCTTAGGATTTGTTTTAAATCGAGGTTTTCCCATCCTGCCGCTTTCCACAGCAACTGCGTTTACCTCTGCCCCCAGATGACGGCTGCCAGTATCTTCCCCTCTGGGAAGCTGCAGACTCCGGACCGGCACATTTGACTTCTTGCTGTATGCCCAGCATTGTCTGCTTCTCTTCTGCCTCTCACAAGACTTCAGAAGTTCATTTTTATTGCCACAGAGACACAAGCTACTGCAACGAGGTTCAATGTTCAAAATCATTTTAAATCAAGTGTTTATCGACAATTATTCTCAAAACAAAGTAAAACTGTTCTCTCCGTAATGCTTTTCAAAACAAGGGTCTTTTTCCAGTTATGTTGGTTATCTCAACAAGTTTTACTTTGTGTCCTTTCCCACATTCGCTTTCTCTTAGTATTGCAGGATCTGAGCTGCAGCCACTTCCTTCGCTGTGGCTCGACAAGGTACGTGCTGGAGCTACACCTCTTGGGCACCTCAGCGGTCCCAGGGAAGAGACTGAAGCTACACATGTGCTCAGAGACCTGGGCTGTCGTACACCACTCGTTTGGCTCAAGCCCCGGAGCAGGTTTTCACAGGCTGCGCAACTGCAAGAGTCCCCAGCTTGGAGGAGACCCCCGCCAGCCAAAGAGGCAGGGAGGTCCTTGCGTGGTTCCTTCAGCCCACTCCCCCTTTGTGCAACATTGTAGGGGAATGAGTGTCACTGAGTGCAAACTGACCTTCGTCCCCCACCGATGCCCCTTTCCCCTCCCACGGGGAGCAGGAGGCAGGAGCGCTGTCCCGCAGAGGGACCGCAGCTGGGAAGCCCGGGTAGTTTTCCTCACAAACTCCTGCCAGTAACTCCACAGAGAGGCAGCAGACAGGTGAATCACTTTCTCTCGCCTACTTGTGACAACAACATAACTTAATAATGACATCCTTGCATCATACCGTCCTATCATTTCCCTCTAGAGTTTTTTTTTACACCCAGCATTTAATAAAACTATCACTCTAACTAAACTGAGAAAGGAACTAAGGGAGCTTTCAGGTGTGAGATTTACAGCTGTTACTTAAGTACAGATTTTGCAGATTCATCAGAAGTCAATCTTGCTGCTTGGAAAGCACCTTGGCCATCACAGCTGCTGCTACTAGCAAGCGCAATACTGAATGATAATATTCAGCAATAATGTTCACAGTTTATTAAACACTATAAATTGTTCTGAAAACTTGGTTTGATCTCAGATCATACAGAATCCATTGGTTTTGTAAACTGTGCTGCTCCCAAAGTAGATAATAGAAGGCATTACATAATTTTTCTATAATAGTACAGTTGAGTTGAAATCTTAAATAAGCATTCCTAAAATAGCTAACAATTTTAAAGCAATTCATCCTTTCTTACTTTGGGAAAAATTACATGGTCCCTAAGCCTGTACCCACAAGCTCTTACCTATTTCTTCACAAAGTTGTTACAGATACAGCCGCACCAAAAGAGACAATTCCTTTATATAAAGGGGTTGATACTATCTATTGATTTCACTGTGAGTAGCGTAAAGCAAAATGGACCAAATGTATCCAATTTTCTGAAAGTCTAGAGGGCAGGAGCACAAATTAAAATTAGCGTTGGTGGTGTTATTTCACTGTTTAGCATCCTCTTTCTTAAGGTTTGATCAAGTGAGAAAATCTATGGGACTCTGTCTGGGAATGGCCTTCCTCATAAATAAACAAATACTAATAGTTTCCTATCAATGCTGTTTAAAACACATCGTGCTTATTTGTGTAGGAGCTTCCTTCCCTCTTCCTTCACTCCTTCTCCCGACTGCCTGGACTGCTATGTCTCTTGCTGTCCTTGCCCCTTCCACCCCCACCACTGCCTTTTCTCACTCCCTAGTTACACTCAGTGCTCCTTACACTTACCAGTAAAATTGCTGGCTTTCCAATGCTGGAAGGGGGGCATAGTCCCTCTTCTGTACGGAGAAAAGACTCTTTGGAGGATCCGATCTTTCTCCCCTCATGAGTGGGAGAAGGGCCCTGAGCTGGATGCTGGGACGATGGACGGCCGGCGAGGGTGAGGGTCCCTGCCACTGGCCCCTCCTCAGGGACTCCTGGAGAGCCTGAGGGGGCACCCCCAGGGGTTTTGGGGCTGGGAAGGAGGGTGAGAAGGGAGACTGAGCTAGATAGGAAGACTTGGTGAGAGTCCTGAAAGGACTGCATTTGTCTTCCGCTTTACTTTGGGTGCCGAACGCATCACAAAATCAGCTTGTAGAGCAGTATTAATTCGGATAACTGAGGGGATTTTTATTTTGAGAGATACCTACCTTCTACTGACCATCTCAAGCTCTTCTTCTCAGAGATAAGTAGCAGCTATGAGTTGCACATATCATTCATTTAATGCCATAAAACGTATTTCCAGCCACAGCATTCCACTTTCCCATTTGTACGCATTGCTTTCATTTTGCTCAAGTGCCATCTTATCTTAAGAGAAAAGAGAAAAAGACATTGCCGATTCACCCTCCCAACACCTCTTCCTCTGCGTTCCTTGAATCCGGGCTGCTGTATCTTGTTTGTCTGCTCTCCTACGTAAACAAGGGCAATCTTTCTTCATAGGGGAGTGTGCCTGTGACTCCTCCACAGAACACAAAGAAGTCACAGTGAAGCACTTCTGTATCCACAACAGCTTCAAGCTCATATGGTATCAAGTGGTGCAAAGGAGCAAGCAGCCAAGGTGGTTAGCTTGAACAAGCCTGTGTGTAAATAACTCTGGCAGAGGGCCCAAAGGAAGGGGAGTGCTATTTGCCTGGTAATGAACAAATAGCTCTATTTCCTGAAGGAAAAATATTTTTCTGCTATATTGAGCTTTCCCTCAAAAAAAAAAAAAAAAAGAAAGCGATTTTCTCCACATAAAGTATTTCCAGATGCAGAACTAACATGCTGTGTGTATCAACAGCTTGATAATAACATGTCACCACTTGACCTTGGAAGGGGGGAAAAATGAAAAAGGCAGAATTTTCTGAAATTATGCCCTTTCATGGGAACATTTTTTAAAGCCCATGAATTCTGGGAAAAGATTTTTAAATAAAATTTGATTATTTTTACTCATTTCCATTTTTTCACAGCTAATTAGCAAGCTGAATAGGAAAATCTACAATGCTGACCAGAAACTCAGCCAAGTGATTCCGTGCACTTCTCCTGTGAGATAAATGAGCCCTGTAAGTGCTATAGCCAGATTCTCTTTGGTCACCCTTTTTAATATCACAACCCAATTATGTTTTTGAAAGACCCTTACTTTTAGGCATTTTGAGAAAATATTTTGCCTTGCTAACAAGTGGGCCATGTTATCAGGCACTGGTTATTTCTCTTTAAATACAAAGTAATAGCTCCTATGTATTTTGTATACTAGACTCGGTTCTCTCCCTCTCCTTGCCCCACTTTTTCTAGGAAGAGCTGAAGTAAGAGCCTGCCAAAGACATGGCGTGATTTAGCAACTTCTGAGTTATATATAACCTGAACAATTAAGTGACTTAATTTTCTAAAAGCTTACCTATTTATATTCCCATTAGACCTGATAGCCTTTCGTTTAGCATTCTTCTCAAATAGGCAACTTACAATTTTGCATTGTCTTCCAATTCAAAGAAACCTCAAGTGCGTTATGTGTAGAGAATTTCATGTACGGGCTGGAGGGAGACAGAGGGGCAGACCACTCCTAGTAATGACAACTTGAAAACAGAGTTGGGAGAATATCTTGGCATCTCAGAATGGCAGAGGGCACTTTGGATAAGAAAAATGACATTAACTAAGTTGCAGCTACCTAGAATTTGGCCATACTATCCCATCTCCTTTACTCTTCTGGCACATGCCATGGGAACCTTCCCAACCACATTGGTTGCCCTCCTGGTTTTGCATCTCCGGAATCTTCCCACAGGCCAGCGCCCCGAGCATCCTGCAAATACCTTCCTTCACAACTGATCCACAGGGAAGTGTGCCACCTACTGAAGGACCTCAGCCACTTTCTATAGGTCTCGGACCTTCTTAAGCTCTTCCTCATTCCTGAACTTTCCAGGCCTTCACACTACTGATTTGAATAAGGAATTAGTCTTTGGTTTATGGAAGTTTGTAAACTCAGCAATTGGAAAGTCATGAAGATGGACATGAGCAAATGCAATCCAGGCTCGTTGCATCTAATTCATGTGTAAGCAGCGTAATTTGAGATAAAAATAAATCCTCTGTCTGAAAACAAGTATAAGTGTTACCCCTACATTGCCACTTTTGCCAAAAGTGGGATAGATATCAAGAATTACCTCTATAACTGTAAGAAAAGATTAGATTTGGGGATAATCAGTACAACACATGGATCTGTTGGCAATACTGACATACACAATATTTGCACTTTAGGTATTAGTTGGGCTTTTTTAACAAATGAGTGAACAACTTCCTTTACTGCCAGATAGTAGTTACCTGTGACAGTGCACTTTCTTCAGTTAATCATTCGGTTGAACAAGCTCAAAGGAAACTTTACACAGTTGTTGTCATAACTTGTTTGACACACCTAAAGGCTGTCCTTTGGTTACCTGTGTCTCATGCCACTGAGTTATTCATGCATAGTAATGCACCATTTTTGCTATCAAAAAAGTTGAAACAGATGTCAATGTTGTTTCAACTGTTGTAATAGTGGATCATAAATAAATATTTTAACAAGACCAACTGCTTTTATTAAAATCTGTGGAACTGGGTAACTGAAAAACTTTCAGTTTTGAGGCTCATCAGAGCCTTTCACTTTGGAGTCGGTGATTTAAATTCTGCTCATGTACATTACAGTAGATAATCAAAAGATCTAAAATTCTGATTCACTGAAATTAACAGATAATATATGTCTTTAAAGCTCTTCTGTATTGGACTTACTTGTCCTAAGAACTATTGTTCTAAAAAATTCTCATGAAGAATTTCATCAAAACTTCAGCCAGAAAGTAAAGAAATAAAATGTTTTAGAATAAGCATCTTAATGTATTTACAGTTTGAAAATGCGTATAATAGAAGTTTGAAGTGTTTCTACCAGTTTTGTCACAGTCTTAACCAACCTGTCATACAGTACATCAAAATCTCTGTAATACCTGTGACTGTACCATTCAAGGTTTCACATATGCAGGAGACAGAAGGGAAATAAAATTCATTGTCAGCAAGCACAAAACAGGGAGAGATCTAACTCTAAACTCGCCATCACAGTCACAGGGTCTATACTAGCTATAAAAAAAGGCCTGGAAGTCATTGTGGGCAGTTCTGCAAAACTATGAGCTGTGTTCAGCACTGGCCAAGACGACAGAGCAATTTTTGGAAGCTCTTCAGAAATGAAAGGGATAAAAAGGCTATAGAGCCATACAAATCTAGGGTGGCACATACCAAATGCACTTCTGGTCCCACTGTGCTCCCAGTGGGACTGCTCCGCTGGCTAAATCCTCGGGCAGGCAGGGCACGAGCCAGCGGTGGCTGCGGCGGTGGCTGCGGCGGTGGCTGTGGCGATGGCTGTGGCGGTGGCTGTGCCATCGGCAGCCCTGCGGGAGCCCGCTGTTCTTCCTAGCTGCGAACCGCTCCTCCAGCTCCCTGCCACGCAGCTCCCGAGGCACGCGTGCCAGCCGCCGGGGCTCTCAGGCGCAGGAGGGGTTTTGTGGATTGTGAAGGGTGGCCATCCCTTTGGTAGCATCTATTAAATCGTTAATCGTGAGGAGAGGGTGAGCCAGAAGTGAATGCTCACTGATATTCTCAAAATCTAAAAACACACAAGGTGCCCTCCCTCCTTCCCTTCCTCCCGCCAAGAAAACTACCGGATAGCAGATTTAAAACAAGTAAAAAGAACCACTTCTTGACACAGCACACAGTTAAAGCATGGACCTGGGGCAGAAGAATGCAGTAGGATACCATAATACGAATGTCTTCAAAACAAGATTCCCCTCATGAGCTGTGAGATAGTCCATTATCAGCTATTAAAGCAATGGCCCATATGCACACAGATGCTCAGGGGGTCGGTCCCTAAACCACTTGCTGACTGGCAGAAGAGGGTGTATCCCAGAAAAGATATAGGAGACTAAAAGAGGAAATTCTTTCCCTAAGCGATGTAACCGGCCACACTTTGAGGACAATAAATTACATGGAGCTTTCATCCAGCTGCAGTAGTGGCAGCTCTTACCTTCCTACCAATTTATGGGGTTTTTTTCAGTCACAATTAGCCTCTCTTTCTGCAAATGTGTGACTACTTTTGGGCTTTTTCATGATTTTCAGTTTCAAAGATTACATGGAGAAGCATTCAATGAAAATTTCAGTTCATCCTTGCATCATTTTTCTTCTTCATAATGGAAGGGACATTGCAGAGCATGTTGTATTTTCTGCTTTGAAAACAGAAATGCATTAAAAGATCTCCAGCAGGATACTGATTTGTCATGATGTAACCAATTCTAATAGTTAAAAGATCAATATAAACTCTATTTTCTGACTACCACAAGTTTATAAATGTGAAATACCCAGACAGCAAACTTCGTATTAACTGATTTTTGGAACTTTTAATATTTTTGAGCCATTGTCAGCCCAATTAGGTGTTCAGCATATGTTTTGCATTTCAGAATCCATATACCATTCATCTGTAATAAAGAGATGTGAAAGGGATGTGAGTCATTAGTCATATTCAGGAAACATGTTTCTGAAAAATTAATACATGACCAGTTGCCAGTAAGTAGCAATCTGCTACATATACGAACAAAGTATGTTATAAAGCTACATATTTTAATGATAGTCTTTAAATGTTAAAATTGTAAACTGTAATGGAAACAACATTTCTCTAATGGAATATTTAATATCACTTAAGACCCACTAAGGACTGCACAATAATTCTTACATCAATGGGAGCTGGGTAAAATTGCATAGAGTCAGTACAGTACTGTAAAGTCTGAAGTCAAGCTGGTATGTAAAGGTATACTTACTGTTAAGTGCACGAATAAACCTAGTGATTTCAGTGATGTTCTCTTGGGCTTCAAGTTAAACAAATGCTTAAGTGTCCTAGACTTTACAGTCCTGTGCCCTCCATTATTTCTCATAGACAGTGACATTTCTTACACACCTCTAGGAGGAGAAGTACGATTTGGCCCAAATCAGTACACTAATACCAACACTTCCCCATCTCCAGTGACTATTAGTATGCAGGAACATGGTTTTCTTACTTTTTGAGAATTATTGTTTTTTTCACGTGGGTGAACACTACTGAATTCAAACAGGTTGCATTCATTGGATGCTGTTCGTTAATTTTAGTTGTGGTCTCAGTGTGATTATGAGGAATCACTGGAGATGGGAGAAGAAAAAAAAAAAGGAGTTAGATTGTTTTTTGGTCAATAAGGACATTAACAGACTCTTTAAAACGCATTTTTACCCTAAAGCTAAAAATTGTAATTGCCAGTGTAAAAAGAATATTTTAAGGAACTAGCAAGAAGCCTGTTCAGCTGGGGAAAGTCAGTTGGTGGACACCAACATGTGTAAGTAGAGATTAATTCCTGGGCTTACAGCATGACCATACGTGTTCCTGGCTCAAGGTCCCTGGACTGTAGAAATGACTAAAAGAGCAAATCAAAGTCTGTGGCATCTTCATTTAAACTGTAATTATATTTCAACTATCCAGAAATTTCTGAAACAACAGAAAAGTTGGCAGCAGATAACCCTGTGTGCTGTGAGCAATGGGCATGGAAGCCTCACTCACAGCCATATAATAAATTAAAGGCCGCCTTTTTGTCTTACTTTCTCTGCCCTAGGTAGGTGTAAAGGTCTGCTAAATAGTTTAGGCAAAATGCTTTTCTTTCAAGAAATGAAAATTGCATTTTTGGTTTCAGAGCAAGAAAACCGGCTAAAGACAGTTCATGGCTGTAGGCAACAGATGTTCCTGAAGTGTAAATTAACATGGATTTTGGTCAAAAGAATAAAATGTAAAAAATATTCTAGCAGCCAGATATAGTAAGAAAGTGGGGGGGGGGGGGGGGGGGGCGGAAATCGCTGAATTCATGAGGTCAGATATAACTTCAGACAAACTAAAGGAAATAAGAGTAGAACAGTCTATTAGAGGAGATAATACACAGTTCAGAACAGGTGGCTGTGTTGACAGTAAACCAGCCTGACAGATTTGCTAGTCCTCATCAGTGCTAGTCCTCCAGTATCATCCCAACAGGACTTCAGAGACTGCATAGGCATTACCCATTTAGTTGAATATAACAAGTTATTGCCTGCATACTCGGTGCCATTCAAGCTACCATAACTGAAGAAGAACACTTGTGGAAAGGCTAACAAACATTTAAGTCCCGAGAAAACAGAAAATTTCAAGTTTGGATTCGGTGAAGTGCTGTTAGTGCAATCGAGAATAAAACCTTCTTCTGATTAAAGAAATAGTTGGGCCAACAAATCAGGTAGCGGGTGACCTAAACTTGTCTACAGTTTGGCATCTTTAATTACGCTGTCTCAGACTGACTAGCTGACGTACAACGCAGTACTTACAAGCTTTTTATTTCCCTTATCTGCCTCTCCAAGGCCACAGGAGACAGTGCAGCAGTTAGAAATGGTGCAGAAGTAGATTTTCCCTCCATACCATAACTTCTGATGCTGGAACAGGCTGGTATGGAAATGTGAATCCAAATTCATTTAAAGATATTTGGACTTTTTAATTTGGTTCTTGTTACTTTTCAGCCAGACTTGTACAACGCAGAAGACAACAAAGCTATAGGGATGCTAGTCAATGAACCAGGCTAGGGCCCATTCTCTGTCCCTAAGGACTTGCATCTTTAATGCGCTGCATCTTTAATGCCTTCCCAAAGTAGAGCGGCATCACACACAGTACCTGGCAGGAACAGCCCTGAGCCCATGCTATTCCCCAGGCCGTGCTCAGGTGTATCTGGCAGACTGCTGTTTGGCACAAGCAAAACCCTGCCAGGAAACATGTTCGCTGCTGAACAACATACGTGATTGCATGCAGAGGGCTAAAACCATGCCCTGGCCTTGCGTTACACTTTAAGACAGAAGTAGCCTAAGAGAATGAAAAGATACGCAATCGGAAAGTCAAGGGATCGCTGGCACATGCAAAGAGGGAAATGAAGTGCATATTGGCAGGGAGAGAAAAAATAATATTATGCTGGGTGGGAAGAGAAGAAATACTGAGAAGGAAATCATCTCAATTCAGGAAGCACTTAATAATGTGTTTTAAGTTAAAGCATATGCTTCGATATTTTCTTACCGATAGTCTGTGTGCCTCAAGTTAGGCATATATTTGAGCAGCTTGCTGAGCTGGGGCTCTGCAGTAAGTCTCACAAGCTGCTTAAAGTGATATAAATCCATGGTGCCACTGAGAGGGACGAGCTTCCCCTTGCCAATGTCCCTAGCCCTGTTGTTCCACCACCTCTCCTCCTCTGGCATTAGTACTTCTGCGAGCTGCACTGTCAGCAGCACCAGCAATGGGCTTGCAATGGGGGCTGGAGGACGTGAGCAGGAGAAGCGAGGGCAAAACTGGCTTTTTCAGCATCTGCAACAGAACTGGGCACAAGCTGCAGACACTTGTCAAACCGCACTCTGTGCGCCCTCATCCACTCCACTCCTTCTCCTTTAGCAAAGCTAAACAGAGATTTCAAACTTATCTTGCATGGGCCGCCTGAGCCTTCACAACCTTTTCCTGAAGTAGTTAAATACGCACCAGATCTCTGTGCAGACATGGTGTAAGAAACAGATCCATCTACGTGACTGGAAATAAATAAAAAAATATTAATTTGCATTTTCAGAACAAACATTTCTAAAAATTGTGGATTTTTTTTTCCTGAAGAAGTGCCTGACAGATGGTTTGAGTGAGGAGTGGTGAGGCACTCAAACAGTACCAATTTCCTAGTGTTCTGTCAGCTATTTACATTTTCTATTGCACACATTAAACATTGAGAGCACTTCTCCTTCATAAACTTCAACTTTACCTTTTAACGTATAAGAAAAAAACCTTTCAGATGTCCCATATTGATACCACTGTAATGATACTGCTTGAATTATTGGTCTCCATCATTCAATGTACAGTGCGTATATAGACTAGTTCATTACTCAGGAAGAGACAATAAAATAGCACCAGCCATTTAAAACCTATTAATCTGGATAGCACCATTAGCATAAGCAATACTTTATTATTACCAAATTAAATCCATTATTATAAGTATCCTGAGTATCCAATCAGGGTAGTAATAAACCGACTAAAGCTATCTGCATGAATGGCTGTACCGCTTGATGGAATACATTTTGTATTGGTATACATTAATCTGACTTTTAGCGTGCTGTACTGTTATTTATAACTCTGATAAACTGACTTTTATAACATGTAAAACAACTAAACATTTTATGAAAGAATAGTTAGAATGTTTTCATAGGTTCTGTGACAGATTTTTTTTTCTCTTTAGGGGCTACAAGATATTTTCTAACATATCAGTTCCATCAGTCAGATAATCCTTGATCACTGCGAAACTTAAGTACATATTGGCTTCAGATTTTACAGGATTTAGGTTAAAGAAAACAGCAATGAAAACCAAACATAAAATATTTGAAAAATAGGATGCTAAGTGGATGCTAAATGGGTATTCCAGATGACAAGACCATCGTGTTGTCATTGTTCCCAGGGAGTCAGGGCCCTGCTAGTGCTGACTGAACATGGGTGTGCTGCTCTGTTGGGACACACTGAGATTCAGACTGCTCCTCAAAAAAGACCTGAGATATTTAGAAGGGACAGAATAAAGTCATAGATTTACTAAGGAGAATTTTAAGAAGAAAGGTAGGTTTTTTAACTATTTAACAGAAAAGTGTATTTTTATCTTTCTAAGGACACAGGTAGGGTTTTTTATACATTAACTGATTATTTTAAAGCCTACTATTTCCTGTAAGTGCTACATATGCCAAGTATTGTATATATGTCTATGTAATGCATGCTAAACTGTAGTATACAGCTAAAAGTCAACTCCAGGCTCCCCTGAAGATTTTGCTGGTGGAGGCTGTCTCTTTATTGTGGCTACTCTTGCTGTAGTGTGCAACTGCTTCTAAAAACATTATTCTCCCAAGCCTTCTGTATAAGCAAGAAAATAGGCCTTTTCTACAGATGGGAAGCTGAAGCTAAAAGATTATGACTTCACTTTGTGCTGGCACGCAAGAAAATCAGGAGGAGCAGACCGCCTTGCTGCTTTCTGTGACCTTTCTTAGCGAGTGGATGCAATTTCCTCCTTTTTGGTGCATTTCCACCACACATGGATGGGGTTTGTATATGGAAGGGCAAGTAGAATCAAGAATTTGATTCGATTTATCAGAAGTCAGGTGTCAAAAAGTTGCTGTCATTGTCAGCAACTGCCTCCCATATATATAATTCTTTCCCAGCGTCTTCCTAGGGCAGTACAACTAGGCTTTCACAGGGACAAAGATGGCAGAAGTTGCTTGATACCCAGAGAGGGGAGATTTCTGTCACTGCCCTGGACTCTCTTCATGCGATTGGGGAAGAATGTGGTAGGATCAACATCAAATTTAACTGGCCCCCAGTCTCAGTCCGATATCTTACTCCATAGGTGGGATTACAGGCAAGGAACCACAACAAATACCCGAGGCCCCAGGACATCAGGAGTCCACTGGAATAAACTAAGTTGCAGCACCGATGGGCTGGCATGGGAAGGAAGGGATTGTGCCGCTTTCATTTGCCAACTGCTCCCATTTTTCTGGTATCAGCCACATCTTGGTACTCGGTGCAAGTTTTTTCTTAAGGCTGTTGTAATTTCCCCCTGAAATAAGAGGATATATGACTGGGTCCTTTCCGATAAACTGACAGGGTAATAACTTATATACACTTATAAATCAGCTTAGTTGACAGTAAAGATACATGGGATGTGTTGTTTGAAGGACATGAATAGTTGTTGCTGTTGTTCAGCCTGAAATAACTTTGCTTTCCTGAATGCAATATGAAATCCTGCCAAGAAAAGTAGACTATCACAGCTGAACGTAGCTCAGTGTTATAAGACTGACAATAAGATACGCCCAGTACTTTAAGCTGGCCTCTTACCGCTTTTTCCAAGGTTCAGCCGTAACAATCATTCTTCTGAAAGTCAGATTGTTTTGTGTAATTTTCCTATGTATGTAGCATGACTCAGTTGCTTAAAAGTCTTTGAAATTCAGGAAGGAAAGAATCTAATGGCACCAGAAGCAAAATCTACTGGATTTTAAATCTCAGGGCATCTCTCAGACTCACTTTTTTCCCCTCACGCGTGGGTAAATTAGTTTAATTTGAGGAAAAGAGATGCAGCTTTCTCCCACAAAATGAGTAGAATAAATAAAAGTGAATCCTTTTCAGACAGTCCTTTGAGGAATTAGTTTTTGTTGGTTAAACTGAACAGATTTACGTTCTGATCTTTTTTGCTATGTTTCTACTACAGTCAAATCAGTTTGTGCGTGTATATATAGAGAGACATGCCAACTTCATTTAGTCTTTCACGTTTTAGTCCTCTTTCTAAGCAAAAGGACGTTCAGTGATCAACGGAATTACGTTATTTAAATATACTTTATGATCTGTGCAGCAAGGATAAATACATTCCCTGGTTTCCCCCGGTGAGGTTGCCCTGGGGTTGAGCAGGAGCCTTGTAAGCTGCGGCTCACAGTGTGGTCCTGCACTTCTTTCCATCCTGAACGAGAAGGGGGAAGTTGAAGGGACAGTGGCACCACCGGTCCTTCTCCAGATTTACGGCACCGTCACCGCAAGCAGCATCTCGACTCCCAGGAGTGACTCGGAGGTGCACCCCCAGGCCCAAACTCCCAGGGAAGAGGAGCTGCTCCGGGGGCAGTCGGTGCCCGTGCCCCAGCAACAGAGCTGCCCCTGGAGCAGCCACGGCCAGGGCGTGCTCCCAGCCCCACGCGCTTCCTCCCTGCACGACCGCTCTGCAGGCAGCGGCCGACGGCCCGCGCACGCCCGTCTGCCATGCCCCGGCAGGCAGAGCACCACGCGCTCTCGAGGCCGGCTCCGGGCACGCTTGCAGCCAGGCGCGCAGGGCCATGGCTGAGGAAGTAGGAGTCTGGGCCGGGGCAGGCCTCGCCAGCTGGTCGCAGGCCTGACTTGCTGGTGAGGAAACATCTCTTGCAGGAGAACGTTGCTGCAACCAGAGCGGGAACCTTCTGGCTTATCTGAACAGGCAGAGGTTTTGCTCTTGGTGCTGCCAACAGCCCCGACCAGGCATATTTTCCAGTTAGTCTAGTCTACATTTTCATGAGAAAGGAAGCTTTCTCTGGACAAGGTTTTTGTTACCAAGGGAGAAGATAGTGTCAAGTATCGGTTCCACCGGCCGTGTCTGGGCACTCCTCTTAACCAAGGAAGAACATTACTGTTAATGGGAGCCCAAATCTTTGCTTACATGGCTTAATGCAAGTGACCAGTGTGACTAACATGACCTGTATCTTCAACCAAGGCAGTCTTTGTTTTGCATTAAAAAATAACATGAAATGTAGGTAGAAAAAGGCGGCTTCCTCGCATCTCTGTGGCATTAGCAAGGTTTTTGATTTCTTACCGAACTTTTGTTTAAACCCTACCAGTCAAGCTTTAGCCATACACACTGGGAATTTTCTGGCACTGCTGGTGAATGGTGTTCTTCTGGCAAGAAATAATTGTCTAATTTTCAATAACAATATTCATCCCAATGTTTGGTTTAATTCCAGGGGTACCACTTTGAAATCTTCCTTATGAACTTCAATTTTAATATCTAATACTCTTATATTAATAGTTCTGCAAGACGCAAGTGCTGGCAAAAAAAAAGAAAGAGTCAGTTTTCTGACTAAAAGCCTTTCAAAAAATTTAATTTCCCGTTGTGTCCATAGAAAAGACAAATGGACTTGGGAAGAAGATGCAGTAATTCTTCCTGAATAAATACCTTCTAGTAGCAATTTTCCCCGTGAGGAATTGAATTTGGAGAACTGTCTCAGAGCATGTGGAACTCAAGAGATGTATCAAATTGGATCCCTGTATTTGTTATTTACACTAACCTGACTGGTTCACATGCTTAGCTGCTTTGGACTACAGCTATAAGTGCTGGAGACCTCCTGAAATCTCTGGTTGTACCGCATTGTTCTTGGCTCTTGTATACTAAGACACAAATGAGCTTTTACTGTGTTCTCAGGAGAGCTATTTTTTAAGACTGTTTTCTCTGCTAACAATCTTTCATGTGCTCAGGAAAGTCACATGTGCCCATCCAGGGGGACGAGGAGTTAGCTGTGCCTGTGTAGAATTAAGCAAGTAAAAAAGGAATATTGAATTAAAGAAAATGCATTTTTAATAGTCTTGAAATTATTTGCAAATAGGTGTTCAAATGCTTGAATACTTTTGACTGAAAGATGCTTTTGGGAAGTGGGGAGGATTGTATTCACAGAACTGCAACAGGAATAATGTAGGTTTTCCCTGCACCCTTCTTCCCCTTTCTCCCCCTTTTTTAGTTAATAACTTAAGGGTTAAAATGTTTACCCAAAATATGAGCAACACAAGTTCAGTTCTTTGCCTGAGAGAGTAACCTAACTACAAAGCTAAAAAGTCATGGGTATACATGAATGAGGCAGAGAGCAGATTCAAACTAGCTCTCCCACTATCTTTACGTGAGAGCCTTAATCGCTAAGCTATAGGGTAGTTGAATTTGCTGACACTTTTTTCCTTCGCATAAAACAAGCTGTCAGCAGCCAAGGTCGCAATAAGCACTCAGTTCTGCTTCAGAGATGAAATCTGAATGCTAACCTCCAAAATAAAGAGTATTTAAGAGTAATTAAAGAGTATTGTTATTTAAACAAAATACACAGTCACCAAAAATAATTAAAAGAACCCTTCCCCACGCAAACATATCCTCTAGCATGTTGGAGAGAATAAGAAGTGGGAGCTACAGATTCTAGTCTGTTCTGCTACTGGGAAGAACTGCGCCAAACTTTCCTGTATACTTGGTGATTGCTTTAACCCCTGGATTATTCAGGGAAAAGAGTTCATCTTCCAGTTGCTTGTGACCATCCTTTCCTCTGCTTTCCCTCACCCATTGTGCCTACAACATAAGGTTACAGATCAAACAAAAAGGTTTTTCACATTTAAGTTATTTGTGTATCTCCTTACAGATCAACAGTTAGATGGCAATTCGCTACCCAGTTGCAGCCACAGACCTCTCACTTTGAACACTAGGAACTGGGGGAACCATGCAAAACAGGATAGCAGGGCTTGAATATTGTAATCCCCATAAAGAGGCAAAATGCAATGTGCTATCACAAGTAAGAAGCATCTTAGGAACACCACCCAGTAAACACAAAGGCACTATGTAAGGAACAAATACATCGTTAATTAGACTCCTAGAATCTACAACAGAAGAATTTTATTTCACTGAACCATATACACATATTTGTAACAAATCTATATGTAAACACTGTTGAACAATCAGTACATAATGAATCACGTTACAATCACAAATTTCTACCTACGTACGTGTAATCATGCATCTGCCACGGACATTCTTGCCCTGCTCTATCACTGTGCCATATAATGCATTGTCATGGGTCAAAAACGTCCAAAGCACATAGAATAACAACTCACATCAGTCAACTACTGTGCATCGACAATGCTGAGGCACACTGCTGTGTCATGCAGAAAACATGTTCATAGCTATAACATCCATAGACCTTAGCGAGGCTAAAATCTTCATCTCCTGTGTACTTCATGTCCTGCCCTGGGCCTTTGACTTTTTTGTTTGTGGGACACACATTTGACTTCTGCAGCAGCTCTAGTTTGCTGATCTATCTTTGTATTGTGTGTGGAAAAAGCACACTTCTTTCCACATTTTCCTGGTTTTGACTGAAAACTGTGACAAAGGTGTGCAAGTGAGGTGCTTCCTTTCCTAGGTTAGCCTCAAATGAGAATGTAAGAATAAAATGGCCCCTTCTTTCAGACCAGTGGTCCGTTTAGCCCAACATTCTCTCTCCAACTGTGTCAGAAAGAGATACAATTTTGGGAGAGGCAACACTTTCCTGACATTTGCTACCTACTTTGTAAAGTAGTACTTCTTAAATACATTTCAAACTAATGTTCTAGTTTCATTGAGTGTCTCTTAGATTTGGTATTGTGTCATCTTCATGATTTAGATCATACCTCCCTCAGCTCTCTTCTTTCCTAAGTGAAAATCCCCAGGTTTTTTAGTCTCTTATGAGTCAGCTCCTCTTTCTTCTTAACCATTTCAGCTGCTTTCTCCGTATCTTTTCTGATTCCACCAGGTCTTCTTGAGCTGTGGTGACTGGAGCAGCACATAATACCTACAGTGTGGGTGCACTGACATGTTATAAAATGGCAATGTGTTTCCTGCCTTGTTCTCCATACATCCTGATGATGTACAACATTTTACTGGCTTTTTTGGCTGCCACCTCACATTGAACTGATAACTTCAAGGAAGTGCCAATGCTAACTCCAAGATCTCTTCTCTGAGTTATAACTTTTCAGTTCACATTGTGCTGGCATGGAGTTTAAATTATTTTTCTGTAGAGCCTGCACTGAAGCTAGTGTGACACCTGCTTGCCTGCTCACCCAACTGAGCAAGTTATTTCTGGTGTTCCTTATTATTAGCATTGCATTTCATTGCCCAAAAAGAAGTCTTGGAGAATTCACTGCATACATCCTACTATGTGTCACTGATGAAGGTGTTGAATAAAACTGGTTAAATCACTCAACCCTGGTAACTGACCCCACCCTTAGTAGTGATCATCAAACCCTTTCGTTTGCCCAATCCTTTCACCGGCTTTCAGTCCATAAAAGAACATCTCCTCCATCCCCATGGAAAATTACCTTTTGTAATACCCACTGGTGTGGAATCGTGTCAAAGATCTTTTGAAAATCAGAACTATTAAGTCCCCTGAATACCCTTTATCCATGTGCTTGACTGCCCTCACAGAACTCCAGCAGGTGACTGAGATGGCCTTTCCTTTCAAAGAAGCCATGCTGACTTCTTCCCAAGAGGTGATGTTTATCCATGTGATCAAGTATCTTGCTCTGTAAGATATAGTCTACGAGCTAATCAGGAATGGCGTAATTCATCGGTCTGCAGTTCCTCAGATCTCTCTTAGAGCCTTTTTTGTAGGTGGAAGTTACACTGGCAGTCTGGCACAGTGGCTGTTTCTATAGATTTGTGAGACAACCTGGCCAGCAGTTCTGCAATTTCACATTTGAGTTCCTTCAAAATATTGGTTGAATGCCAACCTACCCTGGTGAGTTACTGATATCTAATTTGTCTATTTGGTTTAATTCACTTTGAATCCCTGTTCCTACAGCTGAAGAAAGTGGGCACAGAGACTTGAAATAACTTGTCTTTGTCCCAGCCACTTGGCCAAAGCAGTAGTGATATGTTAAAATGGAAATCTGCGGAAAGAAAATAGGTCTACTGATTCTATCTGGTTATCCACAAGTAATCTGTATTGTGCTAAAAACGTTGGATAGAGTAGTGATAGCAATCATAAAGGTAGTAGTGAGGCACCTTTTGATTTGCACATCTGACATAGTAATACCAACCTACTTAAGTGATGATAAAAATGAGCTAAATTAGGAATGATCAGGGAACCCCATTCGCATTACTGAAGCACCATACAGTAAGTGTGAGAGACAGGTGGCATAAGTGCTAAAACAAGAATGGAGAGTATGTGCTGCAGGGAATCAATCTACTGCATTAACGGCTAATGGCACACTCAGTGTTTATCCATTATTTATCACATAAATGAGTATGTACTGTCTAGACTGCAGAGGTGCTTTCATAACAGAGTGACACTGATTACTGAAAATTAAAAAATGAGAGCTGATCTTAATAAATGAATTGAAAATTAGCAAATGGCAACAAACTCCACGTGGTCTATCTGCTCAACCTAATAACACTGGGCTTTGTTTTGGTTTTATGAAAATTATTTGATCCCCCGCTATAATTTTTTAAGAGCTTAGAGAATAATGCAAAACCTAGAAAAAAGGCAGAGGACTTAGGATGCAATCACTTCCTGCCAGTACCACATACGTTCATTTGCATGCACACTTTCATTCTGAGCTGCTTTTTGTTTTGCTTTCATATTCTGCTCATTTATTTCTTTTCCGTTTCAACTTACTGGCACATTAGTGAAACCTAAGAATATCTGCTCATACTGAGAGAAGAATGATGTTACTCAAAATGTATTGTGTACCAGTTGTGGCATAGAAACTACACTCTATGCATTGGTTTTAATGTTTTAATGATGCCAGAACACTGGCCTTGAATAAATAAGTTACATGAGCTCAGGCTTGATCATGCATTAGCAGTGGAAGCTGTATCATTAAATTCAGAAGAAGAGTTACATTTTCACCTCAGACCCACTGAAAGTGTTAAAACTGGACATAAATTCAGATGGTTAGTTGAATCAGGAAACTGTTTATAGACTAATTCTAATAAAAGTAGTACAGGGTTATTTAGACATGCTAATTTATTCTTGAAGGAGAGAACTATATAAAATAAGTGGAAAAGACATAGTACTTCAGTGTTCCCAGTATGCTAAATATCTTAAAAAGATGACTTCTACATTAAGATGATTCAGTTCGTAGGGACTTAGGTAACCATTTAAAATTTACACTAATGCTGAATATTAGTAGTTTGCATTCACCTGCATTACACCCTATCCTCATCACAGACCAGTAATTCCCGAGAGGTCACATATCATTATATTGCAGCTAATAAGGTATTAACTAGGCATGTTGGCCCTGAAAGTAAGTCATGGATTTCTTCCATCTGAATCCATCATACTCTGTTCAGTTCTATAAGCAGCAAGCTGTTGTCACAAAGTGAATCCCTTACCAGGATAACAGACGCGCTTGGATATGTTTTCAGTGACAAGGTGAAAAATACAAAATTTCCTCAGCTTACATCAGGAATGTCTGAAATTTTAAAAAAACCCTCTCTCCAATCATTGCTGGAAACATTCATGATATCATTTACTCTGATAAGAAGGACATCTCTTATATTAGGATGCCAACAACAAACAAACAATATATTAGGATACCAACAACAAACAAACAAACAAAAACCCAAAACAAAAAACCCTCTCAAATCTTGGACCACTTAGGTTCAGAAAACATAAAGAGAGAAGACAGTTTTTGATTAATCTAAACCAGCCAACATTAAATGGAGTCTTCCAAGGATTTAGATTGGGTTCTGAATACCAGTGTGTCATCTGGGCTGCTCATAAACGATAAAGCTGCTAGGTCAGTGGCTGCATAAGTACATGCAAGACTTGAAGATGCTTGAAAATAGGCTATATTTTTTGCAAAATGTTCATAAACAGGATTTCTTCCACCCCCATTCACATTAATATTTTGGAAAAAAATTAGTCTTGTGCATTTTCAATTATCCCTAGCAATTGCCAATTACTAGATTAACTAGTCAGATTTACCAGCTAATATACTCCAAAAAGGCACCTAAAGGCTTTCAAAGGTTATTATCATATTTACAGCCTCCAAGATTACTTCCAGCAAAGACATCCTAATTCAGTCTCTTCTGGTTTATTCAATTGCACTTTATTAGCTAGTAATCATACTGCTAAGCCTTGTAATAATGCTGCTTCACATCTGCTTAAACTGCCGTCTCTTCATGATGCATCTGTGAAGTGTATACAATTGTGTTCCTGCTATAAACAGAAAACAATGGCAAAGTGACTTGTGGTTAGTCCATTCTGTTACTGAATCTGAGATTTGGGGGCAGGAGCTGTGGCAGCCAAACTTTTCCAAGGGTATTAAGTACTAGTTTTTCTTTGCAAACACCCATTATTCCAGTGTGTCCTCTGCAGTGGTTATGTATATTTTACAACAGTGTTGTCAGTCAGGAAAGCAACGATTATGGTTATTTCATTCACTTGTAGAGAAATTCCCACGATGCAGCTGATTTTTATTTTTGTTCCAGCAAGTGGGTAGCGATAATCGTAATACAGAAAAAAATGGTTGTGAGAAAGTTCAAAGTCATTTCAATGTGTTCATTTATTCACACAAGTATTTGTGGCGATTTATCCAAGAGCTCAAATATGCACTACTGTACAGCTGCTTTCTTTCTGAAGGTTGCTCTAGACCTCCTACTTCTCCCTTACTTTTCTCCTTTAAAGCATATTATCATTCTGTTCTCTGCAATTAATCTCAAATGATCATCAGACTATAAAAATATATGAAGCTGAACAAACAGTAAAGTTATTCGTGGTTGTTTCCCTAAACCCAGTTTGCAATTCAGTTTTTGCATGACATCAGTATGTGTGTTTGTCTCCCTTTTCACTTACATTTTCAGGTTTTTATTGTGGATATTTTTTTTTCCCAAGCTCATTTAAAAAGAGGCTTGTAGTTATGGAAATACAGACACATGGCAGATTAATAAGTGAGGAAATTACAGGAATAGTTTTCTGTCTACTATATCCACAGTGGCTTTGTGTGTCTAAGAACAAGATTTGAAAGGAGGCTGGAATAGTGTAAATGAGTGAAGAAGGAAGGGATTTAATCCATCAGTGTAGCCATGGACGGAATTAAAAAGGGAGAAGGCAGGAAAAAAAGGATACTCCAGAGTCATGAAGGTACCTTACCCAAAGATTTCTTGTTCATGTTCTGCTTTTCCGGAACGTGAATCAGCTTTGACCAAACATTTATGATACGCGGAGGAATAAAAAAAGCATCAGTATCCAGGAAAACCATCCTATGGACCCATCTGTAGTGCAATATCATCACAGTACGGTAGAGACCCCCTGCCACTGTTAGCCCAGAGAGATGCGAGCCTTCAGCAGCAGATTGTACCAAGGGGAAAGACACATACTGAAAATGACACAGTTTCTACAAGTTGTGTAAAAGACATTTTGAGGATGAGCACTAGAATAAAAAATTAGATGGAACAACAGCTTCCAGCTGGTGACAGAAAGAGCCTGGTTACTGCTGTATTGTCTGGCAGATAGTAAAAAGCCAGAAGCGTGGCGTTCTGCTGAGAGTCACTCCTACCAAGGGAGGAGGAGTTGGCAACGATAAGCATCTCCTGCAGGGGGGCTAGCAGATGACGGTAGGCACCTCCAGGTTTGCTTGGCAGCCCAAACGCAATACCAGCTTCTACAAAGTCATCAAAGCCAAACTAGTTAAAAAAACTGGCTACGCCAAATCTTTGAGATGGGTATTTGGTTTCTGTTGTCCTTGCTAGCCAGTGCTGTCTCTCTGCTACAGAATGAAGTGCCCTCTGTATTCTGGCTGTTGTATTAGATGCGTATTACTGCTCTCCCTTGAACAGTTAAACCTTACTGCAGCTGAACCAGAAAATTATTCACTGATTCACAATAGAAGATACTTCACACTTACTCTGTTTTCCAGTGCTGCCCGTTAAGAGTCAGTTGTCACAGAAAAGAACCGATTGTTTCTTTAAGAAAATACTGTATTTTTTAATATTTCAGGTTTCCTCAGAAGTCCAAGATGTAACTGGGTGAAGTATAATCACATATTTATAATTTTAAAATAAATGAAGAAATAGTTCTTGCTGAGATGAACTTTCAGTCAGAACATAAGACAGGAAGTTTTACTAGTCCAGTTTTATGGATAAGAATTTGGGGTAGAGATAGGGCGCAGATAAATAATTCTACAACTTTTGATCAGCGATTTAGGGGTAGAGATTTGTTCCAATTCAATTCATAAAATACACATATTAAGTCTCCAGCACAAATTAACAATTATATAACTCTTTTATGCAAGCAATGCTACAGAAGTGGTGCAGGGCACCTGCATCATTCCTATTCCTTGTTTCTCATCCCACCTCTAACCCCTTTGCCCAGGTGTTCAGAGGAGGCAGCGTGGTGATGCACTTAGGGGATTTAAGCCACCAGAAAGCTGAATTTAACAAGATAATCCAGAAAATTAAGGCAGACTTGGTGAGTTATGCGTCAGTCACATGTGTACCTCCATTTATGTTACAGTATCACAGAATTGTTGAGGTTGGAAGGGACCTCTTCAGATCATCTAGTTGAACCCCCCTGCTCAAGCAGGGTCAGCTACAGCAGGTTGCCCAGGACCATGTCCAGATGGGTTTTGAATAACTCCACAGATGTAAAGTCCACGGCCTCTCTGGGCAACCTGCTCCCATGTTCAACCATCCTGACAGTAAACAGCATTTTCTTATGTTCAGATGGAATTTCATGTGTTTCAAAGGTACCTGGGAACAATTGTTACGTCCAGACTGTCCTCTGTCAAGAGGGTCTAAGAGAAGGCAGACACTCAGTATGCAGTTGTTAACACGCAGGGTTAAATTTTCTGGCTTTATAATTATTCGTGGAAATTTTGTTTGTCTTCTTTTGCGCATTTTTAATGATTAAGAAGCTGACTCATATTTCCCCATGGCAAACAGTTCTGCTTTTTTACTGTTCACTGATATTACTAAACAATACTGCATATCCACGGTCTTCAAGACTTTGCTGATAGGTAGATGTAGTGTAAGGGGTAAGCTCTTAAAACAGGACAGCAGGTAATCTGTAACTGTGCACTGCATGTACCCAAACCATTTCTCAAAGGTTACTTCCCTCTGGGAGACTGCATGCTACAGCAGAGGAATGTTTGCTCTGGTTTACAGGGGGCCACGTCATCTGTGGGCAAGTAGAATACTCCTGATCAGCATTGCTCTTTGGCACCTCAGAGGCCTGTTACCTGCCTTCCTTTCTGGCACTAACACGGACCGATGTAATCAGCAGAAAGCATATGAAATTAAGATATAAATTCCTTACCGTGAAACAGCTTTGTTCCGCACAATGTATCTAATCCAAGTATGAAGAAAAGTTAACGTGCTTACACAGTCCCTGCTTCACTTCCATATCCAAAACTCCTGATTTGTACAATAAGGCTTTTTCTTTATAAAATCATCACTTTGGGAAATTCTAACTTAACAGGGAAGATGAACACAGCCAGTTTTATCTACTCATTTCTCCTTCATAGCAAGAAAGTTCATGGTCTTTCAGGATAAAGCAAAATTTAACTTGCAGAGAGGATGAATGAATTTCCAGCTGCCCCAAACTTTGTTCCACTTATCTCCTGGTCTTAGCTTCTCCAGCTCTATTCCCTATTGTTAAATACATATAGATATATATTGTAGAATACTCAGGACAAAATATGCCCAATTAGTAACTTCAATGTAATTCTTATACCTAAACTTGAAACTAAATCGGCAATAATCAGTCATCATACAAACAAATAGCTCCAGACGTCTTATTAAACACACTGCTCTTTATACCTGGTATAAATGTGGTCTTTTCATTTTTATTCTCTTTTTTTCTCCATCCTTCAATTTTTGTCATATCTGTTCGAAGTCAATGAAGAAATAAAAACTTGCCTAAACTTTATTAGTAGTATTAACAATGGGCCTAGTTACAGCAGATGACTCAAAGATTTTGAGCTGAATCCTCCTCTGATATGTGGGGCCATTTACTACCCAAGTGATAGTTCATCGGACTGAAGAGCTATATATTAAATATATACACATCAACTGAGAACATTTCTAAAAACTCTTCTGTCTTAGGCACAGGCAAGCTTTTCTTCAATAACTGCTTGCTGATTTTTAACTTGCAATGTTTCAATAATTTCACTTGTATCCATTGCAAGAAAGCTTAATTTTTGCATGTCTGCTTATGTGGGAGTCACACTCCCACACATCGAAGTACAGTTTGTACACGTACCTTGGCACAGTTTGTACACTCTGCCTCAAATATTAGAAATTGCAGTATCAGGTGCATCGCCATGAACACATTGTGATGAGGCAGTATTACCAATTTCCTATGAGTTCAAGCATGCATTACTATGCTTATTATTATTGCTTTGGAGGCAACTGCTTGTGGCATAATTCCTTGTAAACAACTCATTTGCATTTAAAGCAATTGCTTAAGAAAAGGCATCTCACAGGTCTCAAAACATCTCTCAAAGATCATTCACCAAGATTCACCAGTATCTTTGATATTCACAAAATACAATGCTGTTCAGAAATTCAAATGCTGTTCTTTTAAAAAAGACAAAAAAACAAACCAAAACAAAAACCACCACCACCAAAAAACTCTTAAGCATTCTCATCTGCTACCCTACATAGAAAAGACTAAACCTTGGACTCCAAGATGTTACACTTTATTCTGTCAAAGCGCCAAGTAGAAAAAACATCATGCTACTCATTTTATACTAACAATTGGATGGGAAACACACCTTTTTAGTTCTTGTTTCCAATCAGTTCTCTGACAGATTTTTAGGCATCTTGCTTCCCCCCCACAGTAGACAGCATTTATTAACATCTTCCATCACAGACATACCAGTGGTTTGGACTCTTCTTTCTAAACCAGTTTCTCATCTCTACTGAATGAGAAGTATGACCCATGTCAAACTCCCACTTTCAAATAAACTTACAGTATGTGACTTATGAAAATTCAGTTGAGGCTTTTCACAATTTACATACAAACAAATATTTAAACATCAGGACCTGAAAAATCACAGGCTAGCACTGAATATTTTACATGTTTATAGTCTACCTTATTATGATTTAATAAAAAACCTGAAATGTAAACATTTTAGAAAGTACCAAAAAGTTGCATTCATATAGCAATATAAAGGGCAAATTAGTAAACTTCTCATTTTTACTTTGCTGAAAAAAAATAAGACCAAACCCAAAGGAAAATAAAATCCACTGCAAACCCATTTCAACCACAGTCACAAAAGACTTTGCTGCTTGTCTCTCAATAGACAGGGAGTATAAAGTCCACAGTAGCACATAAAGGCTAATGGCAGCCTACAATCTAATTAGCCCTTATTATAATACTGTCCAGAGATTCAACAGATACTTCTTTAGAAAGGACACAGGCACAAAGAACCCACCCACAAAGGAGTTACGTTTCCTTTCAAAGGTCTAGAAATGTGTAATAAAGAAGAGTCTTTGACCAGGAAGAAGCTTGGCTGAGCCTGGCATGTTAGTTAGCCTGCCTTGAGATTTTCTTGACTGAAAGAAAAAAATGGAGAACAAGAGTGTTTATACATTCTGCTTCATTTAGATTTCCACCTTGGCTTACAAGGCTGAGTGAAAGTTTTTCTTTGTATGAGGTTAGGATTTTCTGTAGGCTTTGCCGAGATTTCTATGGAAGAGCGGAGAGTAGAACTGAAGAGCATTCAAATGGAGCTCCAAAAAGCCTGGGTAGTTTTTCTGTAAGTTTTGAGGATGCTGTAGCCCTGGAGGATGTTTAAATGCACGTGACTAAAAGGCAAACCGAGAATGGCGGTTATCAAGTTATGTCCAGTGAGTATTAATGTCTGTGATGCCGTATTAGTGACATAGAGGTGACCCAAGAAGTGAGTTCCTGCACATCATAGGAGGAGGTGCAGTTAGAAAAGTAGGGCACAGACTGCCTAAGGCTTAGACAGCCCCAAACTCTTCCTGTCAGAGGCTGATCACAAGACACAAGAGTGTGCATGGGTATGTAATCAGTCATGCTGTGGAGCTCCGCACAGAGTCACTTGCCTTTGAGAGCTTACAAAGCTCAAGTCCAGCGAGACTTGCACACTAAGGGTGCCTCTACAGGAGCAGTGTAGTTCAAATGAAGAGTAAATCTCCTGATCATCTGGACTTACACTGAGCTTTGGTTTATAACTTGACACAGTTTCAGGAAGCAAGCTGGATTCCTTTTGAATAAAACCAAACCAGAAGATGGGCTCCAGGGGTTCACTTAATGCACTCCAGCCACTAATGAATATTCAGTCCACAGCTCCAGATAAGAACGAGTCTGAAGTGAAACCTCCTGTGCTACATACAGGACAGACATCAGGTCCTCAGCAGCAACCGTGCTGCTCTACAGATCCACTTGTACTGAGGCACACCACTAACATTATTAGTCTGGTCTCCTGTGGTATTGCAGACCATGACATTTCACCCAGATACCTCTTCCACGGCACCTTGAGATCTCAATGAGACCAAACCCTTTTAGCCTGTAAGACTAAAATGCATGCCACAAACAACAGAAGGGTCTGATTGCTCAATGTGCTTGCTGGGGCTGTGAACCCGGGTAAGATAAGGTAAAGTAACCTAAAGGATCCAGTGGGAAATTCGTGCACCGTGCTCCTACAGGGTTCTTTGTCCATGCCTGACATACAATGCCTCTGCATAAGCAGAGATCTTAAACTGTGCTAATTTCATCTAGGATAGCTGCTAGCATGTGTTCTCCTAAACAGCCCTTCATTTTTGCAGAACTTGAGCACAGTGGATACCAGATTAAGAGGCTTTGACTCTGTAATGGAATAAAAGTAGGGAACACATTGCACAGTCATTGATTCTTTTTACCTTCCAGTAGCGTAACTATGACGAAGCACCTTATTTTTCAAATATTTATTTCAGAAGACAGATGTAGGGAGATGGTGTTTATAGAAGTGGTTTGTCTCTCCAAGCCCAGACATCACTGCTGGTGGTTTTTTCCCTTTAAAATAACTTTTCCAGATGGTGGAG
This sequence comes from Mycteria americana, assembly GCF_035582795.1. NCBI lineage: Eukaryota > Metazoa > Chordata > Aves > Ciconiiformes > Ciconiidae > Mycteria > Mycteria americana. Next base: position 68,301,434 of record NC_134367.1, read on the forward strand.
CAGTTCAGTATTTACCCTGCAATCAAGCACTTTAAGACCCTTTCCTTTTCAGGGTGTAGAAGCCCAAGCACAAGACCCCCTGAATTGCTCCTAGCATCAAGGATCCCTTTGGTGATCAAACCTCTGCTGACAGAAATGCTCATTCATTGTCTTTAGAACAAAGGCTGGTATAAATACTGATCCCTCAGATCACACCACTGCTCACCTACCCAAGCATCATCTTTCACTTGATTTTCCTCCCACGACATTTTTTTTTAGTGTCCTGCCGCTCATTTTATTTTCTCCTGGACTAAAAGGAAGAGGATTTGGTCTCAGGGCCTCCTCAGAGCCAGCATGACCAGCGTGGAGATCCAAGTCTTTCCTGTCACCAAGACCAGCTGCTTCTGCTAGCCACCGTATTTTGTGTCCCCTCAGTGATGAGGAAGCCACCGCCGGTCGGAGCCGAGGGCATGAACCTTCACGATGAGGTCCCTGGGACAGCATTACCAAGAGGTTAGTTACAACCAGGACATCAGGTCCACCACTAAGAAAGTATCCTTATAACGCTGATACTCCGCCCAGCGTTTTCATCCAGGGATACCGAGGTTCCCGTCTTACAGAGCTCGCAGGTACTGCAAAGCGCACTTCCACTTCTAGCAATTGTGCGTGTGTGCGATGAAGGCAAACACCGAGGACTCGCCTCAGAATCACAGGTGAAAGGACAAGCGCTCTCCGCCCCGGGGCAGCCGTACGGCCAGCCTACGCTAACGGTGGAGCACCAGCGCGGAACACGGCCTACGCTCAGAGCCCCCGCCGCCGGACAGCTCCCGCCGCACGCCACGCGGCCGCCGCCCCGGCGGGGCGCTGACACCTGCTCCCGCCGCCGCCGCGCGCCCTCAGCCCGCAGCCCATTGGCTGCGGCGCGGTCAGCTGGCGGCGCGGGGACCGCCCGCCCCGGGCCGCGCCAACGGCGGCCGGGCGCTGCCGCCCCCCGCTACGGTGCGCCCGGCCGGCGGTCCGGCGCTGCCGCGGAGGCCGACGCGCGCGACAGCGTTTCACGATACAGCGATTAAAAACCGTAGTTGCTGGTGCATCGTAATTTTGGGTTGAAAATGCGGACAACCGGGTTCTGCAAATAACTTGCTGCCCGCGCTCACAACTCCTGACCTCCCGGGGGCAGCGCGCCTGAGGGACGCGGGTCCCTCGGGCAGGGCCGGGCCGGGCTGCCGCAGCCCCGGCCCCGCACCTGCCAGCCCCCGGGCACCTACCGCCGCCGGAGCGCGGAGGGGCGATGGGTGGGGGAGGGCATGCCTCTCCGCTCCCTCGGGAACGGCACGGCCTCTTCCCGCCCGGCCCGGCCCGGCCCGGCCGCGGAGCTGCGACTCGGGAGCGCGCCGAGCCCGCCAGCCAGGCTGCTGCCAGCAGCGCCGGCACCGCCGCCGCCAACCACCCCTCCAACCCCGCCTGCCCCGCGCCGCTGCCAGCCGCCGCCGCACAGCGCGGCCCCTCCGCTCCGCTCCGCTCCGCCCCGGCCGGGGCCGAACGCGGCGCGGGGGCGCTCGGAGTCCCGCCCGCAAGGGCGCGCGCACACACACACGCACACACACACACGCACACGCACACGGAAGTGCACCCCGAGCTGGCTCGCAGCCCGCCGCCGCCGCCGAGGCCGCCCCGGCGCAGCGTGCAACATGGCGCTGGTGCCCTGCCAGGTGCTGCGCGCCGCCATCCTCCTGTCCTATTGCTCCATCCTGTGCAATTACAAGGCCATTGACATGCCCGCGCATCAGACCTATGGAGGCAGCTGGAAATTTCTGACCTTCATAGACCTGGTAAGTGCCCCCGGCGCCCGTGGCCCTGCCCCCTCCCTCAGGCTGCCCGGTGAACGGCCGCGGCCCCGCGCGGGAGCGGGCCGGGCGCATCGCGGCCCCCGGAGGCGGCGGCCCTGCTCGACGGCAGCGCCATGAGGTGACCTTAAAGCGGGGACGGCGACATGTTGTGACACCGGGGCCGGCCGTGAGAGGAGCCAGCCGGACACCGCGGCGGCGGAGCCGGGTGGTTTGAACGGAGAAAGACACGGACAAAGCCGAGGGGCTGCTGCCCGTAAGCGGCCGTGGGGAAGGTCACCGCAGTGCTGATGCTGCGTTTCGCCTTTTTTAATGGCTGACAGTAAACACCAGAACCTGCTGCTCCCAGCGTTTGGCTCCCGTGTGCTGTCAAAACAGAAAACATTTGTTTTCCCTTTGGCCCATCCGAGGAATCCATCCCCTACAGGTACAAGTGTGTGAGAGCGACACAAGAAATGTTGGGCGACACAACTTGCCGGATCCAGTTAGTTTTGTTTGCAAATCCATACAGAGCCTACGAAACAAAAGATATGTCATTTCACTTTTCTTCATAAGGGTCCAGATCTGGAACAGTCACGAGCATGCTGGCCTGCTGGAAAACACCAGGTGTTGGCCAGGGGCTATTTTTGCTCTGAGCTTCCTAACTTCGCTGCCTCACAACAGTGTTCCTCTAGTGCAGGTGGGAGGAGAAGGGGCGGGAGGAAGAGAGAAGATGGGAGGAGAAACTTGGTTTTTGGTTCAGAAATATGATAGCCAACTTACACCTAGTACCTAGGTCAAAATAGGTTTTTTTCTTTGAATCCACAGTGTAAATAGGCAAGAAATTTTACGGTTCCTACCGAGTTACAGAAAAGTCCCAAAATGCAAGTATTTCAGTGCTTCCTAGTGATAAAACCTGTCTCAGAACCTCATTGTAGATTCACAAGTATTGCTACTATTGCCTACATGCTTCACATCCAGTCAGTAGGTTGAGTTTGTGAGTTTGGAGACCAAACTCAAACACTATTAACCTGGCAGGTCAAGTGTGCAAATTTCTGTATCAGGATTAAGCTAAGGTTCATTGAGGTCCATATTTTATTTGGCAATAAGAAGCACCTACCGTATTTTGCATTTAGCCGGGATAATTTTTGCGTTGGGTGCCAAATATTTGCTGGATCTCTGAGGATCCACAGCCGTAACTAGTGCTTTTACTGCGATTGTAAAAGGGCATCTTAAGGCCTGATGTTTTTCAGGAAGGCAAACTAGAATCTATTTTTTTTTCCTTTTGGTCTGCTGAACAGTACTGTCAGGAATATTAATTGATAGAAGTTAGCGTCAAGTCCCAGTAAGTTAGCAGGGAGCTGTAGACTTTAGTGGCAGTTGAATTGGAAATGAACCAACTAAAGCTAAAAGCCGATGATCTTGTCTTTGAGTCTCCTTCACCTTTTTCTCTGTTCTCCTGGCCCTGACAGTTGCTTGAGGATTAAGTGAACTAAGGCTGTCATACAGTGAAAATAACATTTGACAGTACATGATATTCATCATTTCCCAAAAATTACAGCCTGCTGTCTGTGGCAAGTTCGTGTGGACTTTGCCATCAAAGCATGCACATGGTTCAGGCTACTTCTGTCATGGCCCAAAAGGTCAAGGTAAACATGTAGTGCTTTCTAAAACATCTAGAACAGTTATCAACTGCAGCTAGTAATTTCTGTCCTTTAGCTAATAGTTGTCATGTGTTTCTCATAGTCAAGTCCGATAGTTGAGAAAAGGTTAGCAATTCCTTACAGTCTTCAATCCTTCCAAATAACACACAATTCAATGACTTGAATGCCTTTCTCAGTGACTAGCCAGCACATAGACCTCTTCACTTGTTGACAATATTCACTTATGTCCAAATGGCCCTGGTAGCATCTTATCTAAGCAAATCTATCTTTCTGTCTCCTGGGACAATTGGGAGACTTGAAGAAACAAAACCTGTTAGATTCCTGAGGAAGATACCAGGAGGTGTGGTTGGAGGATATTAGGCACATTTCCAAAATACTGTGTGTTGACTAAGTCTTGAAATGCGCTTCCATAAGTTTCAGTTTCCTCAACCATGTGCAGTGTTCCTGTGTCAGTCACATTCAAAGGCTGTCTAGACAAAATATCATCAATGCCAGAGTCTTGGCAGACGTGTTCTTGCTACAGATTGTACCTCCACAAGCAGAGATTTCATCTTTGACATCACAGAAACACGTAGAAGTTCTTTCTGTTTCCAAAAACTGCTACCAGTTTTTGAGAAAAGTGAGTTTATGACTTGAATCTGGAAAGTGATTTGGATTTTTTTTTCATCTGTCCATTTGTAAAGGGACATTCCTTTCCAGTCTCAACATCAGTAAATGTCTTGGAGATTTAGGTGGCTGGCTTTGCAGAGGTGCTGTGTGAAATGATTTACAGTTATCTGCAGATAATATAATTTTGAATGGAATTATGAAAAACTAGTAGTTTGGACTCTAAAACACAAGACGCAGTAAATTATTCTCAATGTATGCATTAATCTGAACAGTAGACTTACAGCCCTCACACTGTTTACGGAAGTGGAGCATTATGAGGAAGTTGTTTAATACAAAGCTAAAGAATGTGATGTCCCTGTCCATCCGTAATATTTTGCATGTTCATACCTAAGTAAGATTTTATTACACACCAATATTCATGCTTAATCTCTCCTGTCCTTGAATTAAGGAAGAAAATAAGCGCAACTGATGACTTCTTTTAACTGCTGTCATTCTGATGACTGACTGGGTTTTTTTTACAGTTGCGACTGTGGTGGCAACATTGCCTAAAACACTCACGTCAATGAAATATTTTTCTGGTTTATGAAGCAATGCACTGGCAGTATGTTTTGCCGTTACACTGGTGATGCTCCTCACTGTTGCTACTAACAATCATTTCTCCACTTCAGACTTTCTCCCTGCTATGTAGAGGTGGTAGATATTTATCCTGCTTATTCAAAAGATGGTAAAGATATCTGCCTAGTACCTGTGGATTCTGAAACACTTCAGAAAAGAGACAGTATCCTTTTTGTCATTTATAAACTGGGAAACTAAAGTACGAAGAGGTAAAGAGTTGCTGCCAAGATCAGGCAGTGGGCCCAGCAGATAAAATTATTGAACTGAACATTGAGGCTAGTTCAAAACTGCAAAACTGTTGCTTTCATTTGGCCTCACAACACAAACCAAGCCCCAGAGTTCCTGTGAAAATGGCAAAGAACCAGATTCAGACAGGGTATTTCAAGAGATGTTCCTACAATTTGTGTAGCTGCCTTTGTTAGGCTCAGGTTCACCATTTTGTGCTTTAGTAGTGGACTGCTGCACTGTCCTGTACCCCAACCCATAAATTCATTGTTGAGTCTTATAGTTGAAAGCTAAGTTAGGGTGAAAATTATGCCAGTACAAAATTACTCTTTGCGAGAAGTTTGTCAGCTATGTAAGTCTCAGAAATTTTCCCTACTTGTACCACTGTTTGTTCAGTTCTAGAAGTACTTGAAGTAGCTGAATTAAAGATAATAGTACTTGAATTAAAGATAACTGGGTCATCCTGCATACACTGCAAGCACACACCTGCCTTTATAAATACACATTTGTTGGCGGGATCCGTTGCACCAACTTTTCTAAAATGGCAGGATCCTTGCTGTTGCAGGGGTTAAGTTTTGTTCTTCAGTTTCTCTTGGCTCTCTTACTGTTGTTGTGAGAGGAGGCAAAAATAAATAGAATTTGTATTCTGGAATAAAGTGGAGCCTGTGGGTGCCGAAAAGAAGACCAGTTTTACTTTTTTGTTTGGGTGTGTATGATAATTAGTAGAAAAGTAGCTTAGAGTTAAAATAAGTATGTATCTCCTTAGTAAGGGGTGCACTGGTCTAAATAGCTTCTAATTTTCATTCTGCAGTTTCTGTGAAAACCTTATTTCTCAGAGAAGCTAGAGTGAACCAAGATACTATTGCACATACATATGCATGCACTAACAAAATACTGTTTGGGTTTTGTTGGTTTTTTTTTTTTTTTTTAGTCTTAAGGTCTCTCTGATAGGCTGAACAGGGTAGTTATAGAGACAAAAGGCAAGGCTAGATTTTTGGAAGCGGTCTGAAGTGTGATGTTTCATGATTATGATTAACGATCCTATTTTGAATAACAGAATGTTAATGTGGGTATTCATATGACTTGATTCAGGGCAGCCAAAGCTAGAGAGGAATTGATTTTGCTCATATATAAATCTGCCTGGCCTTATACTTTTATTATTCCTTTGAAAGAAATAGCAGGATGTCTGTGTATGAACTTTTATATGTTGTCTGGCAGATTGAGTTCTACAAAAAACAGGTACAAGGGCTGTTCCCAGCACATTTTTTGCTAGTGCATGTTGTATTTGTTTTGCAGAAAATGCCTTTAGGTTTAGTTTGATTAAGTTTAAATAAGTCGTCAGAACTTAGTTCATTTTTTGTCTTTGGAAAATTTCAGAGGGGCGTGTTAACCATAGGACTAGAAACTAGAGTTGGTAGATTTGTCATTTACTTATTTCATGTATTTAATTAGTTATTAAATTGTATGAGATACAGTTACTAGGCAACAAAAAAAGACAGAAGCTTAACAAAGCATGGCTAAAAATTATAGGTGATTTGTGCCCAATTTGGATTTAGTCATGCTGATAGGAAATAAGATGACCAGAAAATGTCAGAGGCCAGAATATTCAGAATTAAGGCATAATAAACTGTGCCATTGGTGCGGTATCTGAAGTTGAGCAAGTGTCATTGCTAACTCTCTGGGTTAAACTTGCCACAACACAGAGAACAAAAGTGAAACCATGTTCCACACTCTATGGAATATGACTCTTTTTCCAGTATTTCCTTTAGTAAAATGGATTTCACCTTCTGCTTTCCTCTTTCATTATCTGTAAAGTTACCCTGATATTCAAGTGTTTCACGGCTTTTGGGTGAAAAGATTACAGAAGTGTGAAATATTATTAGGTATTATTCCCAGAGGTAATTCATCACCATGTCTAAATATCTCAGTGTTCTTACTATAACAGCGAATGCAGTCAACGGAGTGTTTATCAGTTTACAGAGAAAGAAAGTAAGGGATTGCTTTTTGAGAAATAACAAGGTGAGGTTTCTTAATGGTGCTTAATGTATTTGAGAGAAAAGGCAACGATATATGTAAGGGAGCCTTTTAATAAGTGTGTATTTTAGAGCTTTCTTTTTCCCTCTCAGGCTGTAAACATGTCAGAGAAACAGTTATGTATAGTGCTGTCGATGCAGTAATAAAAATGTAATAGGATCACCGTTTCTTATTCATAGACCTATGTTTTCCATTTGCTTTTGGTAGCGCTGTTACAAATTGAGTAGAATTTGAGCACTACATTGAAGAGTTCCATTTTCACATTGCATTAGCATGTATTTATTTTACAATTGGACTTAAATATGTTGAACATTTAATTTGGGAATTCTTAAGAAAGTTATGGCTGTCTTGAAATATTTGTGTTGGCAGTAGGGTTGGCAGGGGAAAGGAGGAGAGTGGAAGAGAGGACAAATTGGGATCACTTACTATGATGATAGATTTAACTAATGTCAGTAATATTATTTTATAACTTGGAGTATGTAAGTGATAGGTAACAGTGCTATGTTTTAAAACAGTGTAAAGTCTGTAGAGTTTTGCCAGAACAGTTTCAAATGATGACAACTTCAAGACGTTGGTTTAGTAGTCTTTCTGTTTCCCTTTGAAAAAAAATCCTATTTATGTTGTATTACAGTTGAATTATTTTCTTTACAGTTTTATTATAGTGGTAAGGATAACTCAGATAATCTTATATGCCTCCATATGGCAAAATTGTTAAATATTTTGAACAATTAGTTTAAACAAGGACAACACATCTAGTGTTCTATGTTAGTGTTCTATGCTGAAGTCAAAGTTGGGGTTCTGAGCTGTCCTAATTTGTTGTGAATATAAGTATATAACAAAATATTTAATCAATGTATTTTTGACCTTATATTTGTGCTATCTTAATGAGGCCATATAAGCTTATACAAGAAATAAATTTTGAGAGATCTACCTTCTTAAGTTGTAGTAAAGATCTATATAACCTATCAAATAATATTCTTAACTAATATTGAAAATTGCAAACTTAGTGTTTTAAATGAAAAGTATTTTTAATAAAAATCAAATTCCTCTTGAATCTTTGCAGTTGCATCAACCTGAGGATGTATAAAGACTTGTAGGGTACAAGTCCATGTGGGTCGTTACTTGTTTTGTCCTTAGGCTGAAAAAAACCCCAAAATTTGATCACCTTATCTGAAAATGGGGAAACACTCACACGATAAAAATCTTTTATTATCGGCATGATGGAAAATTCAAATGTGCCAGTATGCCACTGTACAATAAAATATGAAGTTGTTTAAACCTATAAGTAGAAGAAAAAACTTTATGAAATTACAAAACCCTGACATTCCACAGAAGTAAGCTTGCAGATTTGAACAAAGTAAAACCACAATAAACTGTAATAAAACAAAATTGAAAAAATAGGCAATTCTGCAGTGTATTAAACATGCTATAATGTAGATTCATTACAAAGGATTATGCCGAGTGTGTATTTAGCTGAACAAAACAATAAAAGAAAAATATCTCACATTCCTTCCATTACATGCAGTGTTTTCTGTGCTGCAACTTTCCATATTTAATAATTGGAGTTGTCAGTGCCTGCCTATCCTAATGCAGTATTTAGAAAATATTTTTTTAATTGCACTGCTTTAATATAGACTCAGATGTTGGGAAGAGCTCAGCATGGGTGGAGAATTCCTTGTTTTGGAGTTTTAATTTGGAGTTTTAATTGCTAACGCAACTCCAGTCAGTAAATGTTAAAAAGATCGACACCAGTGACAGGTTTATATGCTTTCTGCAGAATTCAAGAGTGAAACAAACACTGGTGTGTAGTAAGTTCACATTGGACATTTCTATATTTGAAACAAAAGTGATGTTATTGCTTGCAATACACACATGAAAAACATCAAATTCCTCTCAGTGTAGGTTTTTTTAAGTATCTGAATCTGAGGCCTGGTCTTCTCACCTTGTGTGTCCAGGTATATATATATGGCATATGAAGTAGAAACAAAATTGGCAATGCCTTGGCTCATTTTGAAGACCAAAGGGAAGCATAAACTCCTTGTTCACTCTTTGAATGGGTGAATATGAAAAGCTTTCTTCCTTCTAATGAAAGCTTTTTCAAATTTTGCCTTATTTGCCTGCCTTTATTTGAATAACTACGTTTTCCCCATACCATATTTTCCAAAGCTCTGAATTTGTTATTAGTCTTCAAAGTCTTATGGCCTTTGTTCTATTGCTCTTACTATGTATGATGCAAGATTTTTTCAACTTGACAGAGTTAAATTTGCTACCACTGAAAAAGCTGTGTTTAACTTTTCATGGATGGAAAAGTTAACCAAAGTCTGAAGAAAAAACAAAATCAGTTGGAAGCTGAAGTAAAACTTCCAGCCTTTTCGGAGAGGAAGAAACTAAAGTAAATTAAAATTTATAAATGTGTTTTGGTAAGACTTAAAAACAAGTCCCTCTCCCAACTAGAACTGTGATTAAGCATTTAGAGGATTTTCATCAGCATTTTCCCAGTTACCTTAGGATATTTTACACTCTCTTGGCATATAGTTGGCATTGCTTGTTGGGGTTTTTTGCAGTATACTGCAAAACGTAGAGATTCTGTTGTTTGGAAACAGGTTAAGCTCATGTGAAATGCTAGGAGAAAATCAGAACCTCATTTTTATTTGTATGAAGGATTCTTCTGGCAACTTAGGTAAGTCCATGCGATTTTCCCTCGAGAGTTTGAAAGCAACATTTGAATGTCTCTAGTTGCATTCCCTGAACATCTTGTCTTGCCACTGCCCTTGCAAGCATCCTGTTTGCAGGAGGATTTCCAAACAAATACTTGCCTAAGGGTGCAATTATATAATAATTTCCCCTTAGATCTGTGTGCAACTGACATAGCTCAGGTATTTTTGCTGCAGTTGTCTATCAGGTTAGTTGTTTCGAAGTGCTTGAGGACTCTCTATAGTATAGCTTAAAACAAAACTAGTACCACTGGATTTTTACTAGCTGAATATTAGGTGTCCTGGTAAAGATAAACTAGAGTAGAAAGTGCAAAAGAGCAGAATGTCAAATCCTTTGCTAATTCCTTGCTAACTTGTAAAGCAAAGCACAAGGGGTGGTGGGTTTTTGCAATGATTTGGTTTAAGTGAAACAATGTAAGAGCCTGAATCTTACCTCTACAAATGCTGCTAGACGCTTCCGACTGTTTGAGTTGGTTGTGCAGGGACTTATCAGAGAATTTCAATTTTATTCTGTTAGGAATTGATTGGCTCATTTTTGGTTTTGAACAATGCTGTCTGTATATTTTTTTAAACCTAGTTCTTTGTGTACCTGAGGGTAAATTTACTTCCCCCCTGCCTGCATTTGCATATATTTTTTCAGGTATCTTGAAGCCTTCTGGTCCTGGCAGCACATAAGTAACAAGTTGTTATTTATTATTATTGCTAATATTATTAGAATTCAGTAGGAGTGGGAGTTCCACATGCAGAGCACAGGTGGCATATGTTCCTAAATGTACTTGATCAGATGCGAAAGGAAGAAAAAGAAACTGCTGACTTTAAATGCTGCTGCATAAATTGATAAAATGCATGAATGCAAAAGGGTTGTTTTCTCTGTGAGATGCTTAACAAGCTTGTGGCTGAAGTGGTGGAAGCATTTCATACAGCTAATGTTCAGGCTAGCACCTCTGTGTGATCCTGAGGCATTGCAATAGGGCCCTTGACCCTAGAGGAGATGCAAGTTGTTTATGGCCAGTGCTTGTGCAGGCACAGCTCTGCAAAGGATGCAAGTAGAGAAGGTGGGAAAGAAAAGGAAGATCCAATAGAGGACAGCACTTTTGTACCTGGGGTGCGTAGGTGAGAGAGTGCACCATGCTGATCAGCCTTGTGTTGTGAAAAACTGGTATTTAGATATTTGGTTGCCGAGTATGAGGACGAAGTGAGGGAAAACAAGGGGTGGAGATATAGTGGCTGGTGTTTCTTGGCTAAAACAGCATGCGTTTGTTCCCTCAGACTTCCTCCCCTTCCTTGTCCTCGCCCCCATTTCTTCCTCCCACACAGCCACACAATCTCCCCACACACAACCCCCCCTCCTCACTGGTGGCATGGCACCACTTCCCTGCACATAACTTGTTTGGCTTAGCACGCTTCTGCTCAGCGGAGGGTGCTCACAAAACTTTGTCCTTAGAAGCCATATGCACTGACAGATGCAGAGGTCCCCATTTGCTGTTCACTTAAACTTACAAACAAATTGAAACTCCATGCTGTGAAAACTTTCTTGACCTGAGTTTACTTGTTATAGCTGTGTTCCAAGACCTGCGAATTTGCGTGTGCATTAGACGCAATTACGTGCATTCCTGTAGGTCTGACAAAGTGAGTCCTAAGAACGTGTGAGTCACGAAGGAAACCTCTACTGTGTGGACCTGCTGCACAGAACTTTTAAACTGGACGTTCAGGAGGCTGAAAGGGATTTGGGGTGTTTGGAGATGGATATGCATCTTTGTGTACGTTTGACATAATAGTTACTTACTTATGCTGCACATAACTTGAAAATATCAAACTGTTCATAAAAGCTACTCTGTTCTATAGTCTCTCCATACGCTGTGCACATCTAAGAGTAAATTGGCCTGCTACTACTGAAGTCAGTTTAGGTGACCAATTAATGAAACATGGATAGAAGATTACAGTGGTTTGAGGTACCAGACGCTGTTAAGTTTTTGAGTGTCAAAGAACTCTTAGCTAACAAGAGAGAGCAGACTGCTTTCAGGTCAGCTGTCTCATGACCTACCATGCCTAGAAAGGCATATTCCTGTATTTATTAAGAGGCTAATGATTGTTTCTAATTCTAACATATGATTATAGAAGATTAGTATTCAAATCTCCTTGACTCAATGCCGGTATAATTTCAGAAGCTAGACACCTCTGAATTTCCAGAGATTATATTCTACGCTATTAAGTCATATGGCATTTCAGGCCAAGTTTTATTTTCTTTTTCTCATGGTTTGGGGCAGAAGCTACTAAAATGATATTGTCAAATTAATTCAGAGCTGGTTTGTTCCCCAATAATTTTAAGGCTGAATTAAAATTATGAGGTGTATTTTATGGGGATGTATTTAGAAAAGGGTGGAGGGACCTCTTGTTACTTTGGAGATTTGAGCCAGTGGGATCTGAACTTCTTGATTTTAAAATTCAACATGCAACATATAAGCAAAATGTGAATGTCTTTAAGGGGGTGCAAGGGATGACTCTGTTCATCCACTTGGTGGCTTTGTGAATAAAAGTGCTCCCACTTTGCCATGATCCATTCATGCCCCTTATCACCCAGTCAGGCTCCTCAGTTACAGGTTGCTGTTAGCTATCACTGTATTTTTTGCCCTTTTTTCCTTATAGGAACGTGCCTGTGCAACATCCCTTTCCCCATTCTTTCTAATCTCTTCTTACCCAGCGCAGTATCCTTGATCTTTCAGCTCTGTATCCCAGTTCCAATTGCACACCTGGTCCTCTTCCAGAAGCCTGTGTTTTCTTGTCTAGTGCTGCTTTTCTTTTCCCCGCAGTACTCCTTATACTCTTTTCCCACCATTCACAAATCCTGTCTTTTCTCCCAGTGCATTCACGGTCTTACGTTGCCTTCTGCATCCTCACCCTTTCCTTCCCAAACACCTGAGCAGGAGAATACAGTGTCATTCTCTTGTCTTTTTCAAGCACTCTGTGTAGACCCAAAACAATGAAGAATCGGTCATCTTCCATCAGGAAAGCATGATTTTGCTGTAGTGATGGCCTTAAAGAAACCACTTTTGAAATGATGTTGTTACATAAGACTCTTAGCTTTGCTTTCTGTTTTTGAATAAGTTTTTAAGCATCCTGGTTATAGGAAAAAACTCCCATAAGTGTTAAGCATAATGGATCAAGATCCTAATGCTTATTATGGCGTTAAAATCTTGTCACTTTTTGGTAGTCTGCCATTCAATTTTTTGTGATAAATTTTCCAATTCAGAAGCAGGTCTTTGATAGAAATTGATGTTTAAGTTGAAAAATCAAAATAATGTATGGAATCAGCAATCAGTATTCAGACATTTTCCATTTTTTCTTTTTTTTTGTAATTTATATATTTTAAAAGAGATGCTGAAATGATTTAAATTGTATTTTATATTTCCTAATAAGAAAACTTATCTCATAATAGTCATTGTGAGGTTTGAAATCTGCTGCATTCAGTGAGATGACCAAAAATATTTTTAAACATTGCTTAGTTTGTTGGCTATTACTGTGGTTAATAGAAGAAGGTTTCTTTTTTTTTCATGTGAACATATATAAGTACTTATTCCTTGTTTGTGTGGGTGGGTTGGGAGTGCATGCAGACACACCTGTTGCAATTTAGAACTAGGGGAAGAGAGAAATCTGCATTTCACAGTGGTAACTTTCTACTCAAACCTACAGGGAAGCATATTCGTTCTTGTTGGGGGTTGCCAAATACAGTAGCCGGATAGAGACGAGCCTGCTGTGGCTCCGTGCCCCCACGTCCAACCAGTAGCAGGGCTGAACATGTGCCCAGTAGGCACACATGAAAACAGAAGTTTAAAATCAGGTTGCTAAAATGTAAGTCGATAGAAATAAAATTCTGACTGGACTAGGTGGTTTAGATTCAAGAATGTCTTTTAAGATATATCAGCCAAATAGTCAAGTGATGGCTGGAAAAAGGAGTGCTCAACATGTGACCCACCTAGGGTCTGTAGCCTGCCTGGTTAGCCTTCCTGTGCCCAGCACAGGGGTGGGCTGGGGGCTGCGGGCAGTGTTTTGATGGGAGCACTTTGGTCTCGATGCCACTTTTTGCAGGAAGTCTGGCCCTACCACAGGGTTTGATCTGTGTGGCATGTCGTTGGAACCAATGCTCACAACTGCCTTGTGACAAAATGTCACGTAAGGTCTGTGGATCTTGCAAGGGTCTTGACCTACAGAGGTATTTTGGCATTACTTCTGGCAGCTAATGGGAAGCTATTCTCTCTGTAGTATCCACATTTGTTCTGCTTAGTTTTGCACAGGAGTTGGGGTCAGACTTCCATTTCTGGGTGATACTTAGCATCCACACCATACTGCATGTGAGTTAGAAATACGAGAGTTTTCAGCACCTTGCAAGATAAGACCCTAAAGTATTGAAGGGGTTTGGTTTTGTTTTGTTTTTTTTTTAACTGTCTCTTCTGGTGTGATTGTAAATTTAGAAATTATGATTTTTTTCCAGATGGGAAGAAAAAGTCAATCTCACAATTTCTTGTGGGGGAAAAAAAAAAGATTTAGAAAAAGTATTTCAAATTCATGGTTTCAGTGCAGTTGGACTGACCAAGTGAAAACAAAACACTTGATTGTCTTCATTAAGATACTTGGACAAAATTACATTACAAAGGAATCAGCCTTTGCAGTGGGAAATTGTTATTCAGAAATATTTTACCAGCTGTATTAATTGAAAACTTGTTTTATTTTCCTTTAGCAAGTGTCAATGTCACGAGACCAGTGTCACGAGAGCAACACAATACTGAAAGTTGTGACTTATTCATAAATGTTACCCATATTTCATAGGAATTGTACGTGTGCTGTGTGAGATAGTGAAAGCAAACTTGAATTTGAAATATAAAAGTGAGAGTCAGGAGGGGATGTGATAACAAGTCAAATCCAGAAAACAACTGTTTAATCTCTTTTTTTTTTAATTAGGTACATTCTGATTTCAGGGATTAATAAGTATTTTGAAGAAGTAACCAAATAATAATAATAATATGGTACAAGCAAAGTCCACTTTTGGCCAATCTTTCCCTCTTAAACCTGGTATTTTGCCTGTCTTGGGTCTTGTGCTCAATGAATGTGACTAAACAGTGTTTGCCAGACAAAGAAGTGCAGTGATGGAGGTAAACCTGTTTTATGAGATGCTTATTTGCGTGGTGTGCCTGTATCTCAGTGGTGTATTTTCAGACAAGGTCTCTTTGGCTAGGTTGTGGTGCAGACAGCCGTGAGCCCTCGTTGTGAATCACTTCAGTGTCTTCTGTACCTTTTAGGGTGCTGGCCTCGAGTGTATATATCTTGTGTGAGCGAAGACATATCCTCGATATTCAGAATTCCATAGAGTAAACTGACCTTTTTAAAGGACTCTTTTTAAGCCAGGTAGATGGGTATTCAGCATTATGAATCAGACCTGGAACAGCCCCATCTTTTATTAATATAATGTCTCCTGATTTACTGCAGGAAGCCACTGAAATGATTAAGTGTACCAGCAGTCTGCATAAAATGCCTGGGTGACCTCCAAAGCACTATGACAAATATCAAAGAAAAATTTTAAAACCTGTATGATCAGCTTAAGGAAAATTAAGGCCATATCTCAGTTTGTTGGAAATGCTGTTAAAGTAGGAGGACAGGTAGTAGCTGCAGAGTGGCAGAAGATCTAGACTACATCTCTTTCCATATGACCTATAATGAATGAGTGCTCTGGGAAGATAGTATCTTTCCATGGAGTTTGCTTTGCAGTTTTCCTCCTTCATGGTCTTCCCAAAAGAAAGCTTAGGTAAATAGTATAAACAGCTGAAGAATGCCTATTCCAAATAGCCAGTCTTGTCCGTTCTCTTTATGGATACTTATTTTTGTAGCATCTGTCTCCTTCGTTCTTCATCTTCCAAGAAAGAAGCAATGCACATGTAGATGGAGATCTTCTGATTTCTCTTTATGACAAAATGAATAAATCCTGGTAGCAAGTGTCTTACTAAGAGTAAAATTGCTTTGTAGTGCAATTGGACCTTTTATTATGAGATCTCAAAGCACTTAAGAAATATTAGCTAACTAAGCCTCACAACATCTCTCTGCAGAGGCAAGATTTAAACCAAATGCAAGCCCAGCATGCAAGACACTAAAATTGGCTGGACATATCATCATTAAAATACTTAAGGAATTATCTCAGTTGTGTAATCTGTATGTTAAAATATGGTTAATCTCACGTGGTCCAGGAGGTGATTTGTGGGACAGAGGCTGCCCATAGATTACTCCTATTCAGCCTTTGGGGTTTTTTCTAGGGTGGAGTAGGGCTGAAGTTGAGTCTGGCTATTCAAGCAGCACTGTCCAGATAATCAAACATCGCCTCAGTTTGCCCCGTCTCACCCAGTGACTCACTTGCTGCTACTGCTATCCACAAAGAGATGGGAAGTGTGTGGCCGTTGCCATCAGGTGTGAATGAAGGCATGTGCTACGCCTTGGTGGAGCAGGAGCAACCTGACTCCACACTGGCTCTTGTTTTGGCCCCACCTTCTTCTGCTCTCCAAGATAAAAGCCCTATCCTATCTTGGCCTTAGCCCTTCCCTCTGTTGCAACAGACATTGTCCTCAACTCGTGCCTACCCAGCTGCTGCAGAGCAAGAGATGGAGAGAGGCAGGGTGCTCGTTTGCGTGTGGATGTAGGAAGGTGCATTTGATGGTATAGGAAGGGTGAGCTGAGTCCAGGCTGCTGGTGAGGGAGAAAGGAAGAGACACAGCTATTTAAATGGTAGAACGTAGGCTGCTACCATAGGTGCAGTGTGGGTGGTTGCTGCAGCAGGGAGGGCATCAAGAGGGATAGCTGCAGCAGGGAGAGTTGACCTTCAGGAGAAAAAGAGGAGGCCCCAGACCGGAGATCCGGCCCCTGTGTATGCTGAGTTCAGGGCATCCTCAAAGTCTGCAGCAGCTGTGAGGATTATTGCCATATTTCTGGACAGAAGGAGGTGTACCTGCACTGTGTAGCACATGTAGCATAAATGAAGAATCTCTGGGAAATGTTGAACCTGCTGGGTGTATACTGTGAAGTCAATCCCTGTGTGAGCAGTAGGTGTTTATCCAGAAGAACCAGGCATTCAGCAGCCTGGACAAGTACCACGAATCCTCCCATGCTGCCTGGAGACAGTTTCTAGCTGGAAAGAGGGAAAAATGAATGTAGGGTAGATCTAACCTACACGGTGAACATGTAGGTTAGCATGGGGGCTTCCACCCACATGACCTACTTGTGGAACAGCTTCTTTTCTGAAATAAACAGCGCGATACCGTCAATGCCTGTTTGAGTAGGACGTGTATTTCTGTTGGCTGGAAGAAAGGAAGGTACAGTTGTCAAGCCCAGATGGAGGCTTTGAAATATGCATGATAGTGGCAGCTGTGTGTGGGAAGAATGACTTGAAGTGTGTCGAGGAGGAGGAGGCTTGTTTACTGTGCTACTGTCTTCATGTAGCTGCGGAGCTGAATGGGGAGAGAAATGAGGAATGCGTTTCGTGTCCGTGGATTATTGCTTCACTGTGCTGGACAGTTTTTTCTCCAATAGTCATTATCTGTTTGAAAATTCATAAACGATGAGTTGAAGTGAAGGAGATTGCCAAGAAGTACCGTCAGTACTTGGTCAGTCTCGGATCCTGGTGGATCAAGGCCCTGTTTTCCTGAGCTGGGCCCTTCTGCCTGAAGGGTCCTTCTCGAAAGCTGGGCTGAGGTGGCTGTGTGCACACTTCGGAGAGGAACACGTTGTTTTCGCAGCCTTCCCGATCCTGAATTTTGTGCGTGCCCTTATTTATTAGCGTATTTTGTAGTCTGTGGTTATGTAAGTGCTAAAGCCCGTGTACCATTGGCGTTTGCGTGCCCTGTTCCGTTGCTGCTGTTGGCAGCGGCGCTCGAGGGCTGTCCCGCAGGCGCGACGCGGCTCGCGGGGCAGTGGTGCGCAGCTCACCCTCTTCCTCCCAGCCGTGGGCAGATCGGTGAGGCCTCACCGCCAAGCCCCGCCGACCAGCGGCCTGCCGCCTGGTTCCTAGGCGCCGGCCTTCGCACAGGAGAGCGGGGTCGGGCTGCGTGCCTTCCTTTCCCTGCTGGTAAACGCGGCCTGCGGTCGCTCTGCTGGGGCAGCCCGTGAGGAGCTCCAGCTGTCATAGCTGCGGAGTGCATCACCTTCTTCCAGGAAAAAAGGCAATGGCAACCCTAGCCCAAAGGTGTTGAGGTACGTAAGAGAGAGTATGTGTGTACGTACTGATGATTATATATAAAAGAAAGGAGGACATGGGATATACAAGAAGAAGTATTGCATTCGTGTGGTGAAGTGGAACATGTGTCAAGTTAATTCACAAACTCTTTTGGGTTTTATATTTTTTTAGATTTATGTTTCATGCTTACGGTTTTCAGTCATGTCATTAATTAACACTTTTCTGTGGGGAGAATACGGGTTTATGATTTACTTTTTTTCTCACAAGAATGTTTTCCAAGCATGTTTTATAGTGAGCACATTTTTCACATTCCCATCCCAGAGCATGAAATTAATCTTTTCTGAATAATTCCCTAGTATCTCTTTCAGCTATGTGGCCTAAAAAGGTCTTTGACTTAATTAAAGAAAACTAGTCTAAAAAGAAGCTCTGAAGATGTAAATTCATCTATTAGAAGACTATCAAAAGGGCATGAGTGAACCCTAGTAACAAACTTACAGAGTCAGAGAGTCAGTTTTGATGTCAGCTGTTTTACTCTGAGATACTGCTTGGTTCGTTCTGTGCTGGACCCAGCACTGGAAGACTACCTTTGCTCTTTACACTCAGATAAGGTGTGTATCTGCTTCCGCAGAATGCCAGTTAAATGTAGTAGATAGCTTCCAGATATACCTAATTTTGAGAGTAGCTGCCATTTTAATCATATGACAACGACTTCCAAATTTTTATCATTTGAAAATCTACATCCTAAGTGATTTATCTGATTTGAGCTTTAAGCTTACAGCAGTCAGACCTACTTCTATCATAAACATCCTTCCTTCCCTCTTAATTTCCTGGCAGGTCTGTGAACAAACCATGCTTTGGATCTTTTCCATTCACCAAGTAAGTCCAAGTGTTTTATAAAGAACCACAGCAACAAAAGGAAGCAGTATTGATATTCATGATTAATCTGACTTTTCCACAGCTTTATTTTTATCTCACCTCAACTGTGACATGGGATAACAATGTAAAGAGCCAAAGTGAGTGGTCATCAAATGTTTCATATGGCCGGTTCTCAGGAAATTGCATAAATCTCTAAAAGCCAGTTTTCCTGAAGTCATAAAAGGAACTGAATTGATCAAAGTGTAGAACCATCAAAAAGGGAAATTTACAAGTGTTTGTTTCTGTGTTGGACAAACACAACATCTTTACAACACTTCAAACAGAAGATGTTGCTGCAAATGGAGTGTGAAAAAATTATCTGCTTAATTAGTAGTAAACAATCATGGCAGCAAAAGAATTTTAGGTGTTTATATTCTTGATTAATCATAGTCCGGATTTGCTTCTGACAATTTCACTTTGAAAATTATGCTAGTTTTATTGTTGTTCTACTCTCTTTCAAATGCAGCTTTAGCTTCATTAGTGCTTGAACTTCTGTGCATTCTTCATCCAGTTTTAAGGCCTCTAGCTTGCACCCTGTGTTGCCATTTACATCTTAGTCATATGAATGCACATCATTATCATTTGATATTGCTAGCATCTTATCTTCCTTTTGTATGTAGATGTAGATGAGATTGAAGGCTCAAGGCATAGAAAATTAGACCAAGACTGGATGAAGGCTTTTCTCCATGAAACAGATGCCAATTAGAAACACATGATTAATCTGGTAAATAGACAAACTGAAGCACGGAGAAGACTCTCTTAAATTTATAGTGCAACTTTTCTGCTCATTTCCAGGGTCTGTAACTGAATTTTTTTTTTCCATTATAGACTTATCATATGGACATAGCTTTTTCAGCAAGAGGAAGACACAAGTGGTGTTTATTTAGAAGTGTGTATATCTATATTTAAGTATGACCTTTCAAAGATGTCTATAAGGGAGGGAGGTATTCAAATCTTTAAGAAATTCTGCCAACTGTCTTCTATCAAGGGCAAAAGGATTATTTTGTGAGTCTCGTTCAGTTGGGAGTTTTGACTGTCTTCTTGTTCCAGAATGTCCTGAGCTTTAACATGTCATCACAGGAGAGTTAGTAAACTCCTTGGGCTTCAGCTTATCTATAAAATGTGACAATAAAATTAGCTATTGTGGCTTCACTGGATGATGTTATGAGGTATAATAAAATATGATTTTCCAGTGCTTTGTACCTTGTGCTATGAATTCTAGTAGGTTTCCTTATCAGTTTCTTTTGAAGTCCTAGCTGTAAATGTTAAAAGGTTGTATAGACTTTGCTGTAATACTTACTAGCTGTAATTTTTCTTCATAGTTTCTTCAAATAAGCCAGTAATACAATATTGTTTAACTGCACTAGAGAATATTTCTTATCTTAATATGTAGGATATGAAGCTAGCATCCACATATTTTACCAAATATTCTGAACATCAAGGAAAAATTAAAGAAAACAACACAACAGCAACCTGATTTCACCTGACAGTGCATATAAGACTCAGTTATAGACCTTCAGTGTGACTTATCTGAAAGTCCTCCATATAGGCTTTGCATATTCATTTCATGCCATGTATGACTAGAAAAAGCGAGATTTTTCAAAAACTTTGCTGCAGTTAAAGTTAGGCAGCCACCAGCATCAGTAGAGTAGAAAGCTCAAAGAACATTGCTTACTTGTGAGATCCCACCCAGAATGTACGACAGGGCTGAACAAAGGAGGAAAAAGTAACAGGACATATAATGAGAATAGCTGAATCTTGTTTGTGAAGTGGAGTATGTGTAGGATATGTAGGGCGGGATTTATTGTAAGGGGAGAGGTAGCAACAGTCCTTCCTACCACAGTCTCCGTGTTCTTGTTCTCTCTTCTAGCTGAATATATCTCTGCAGACCACAACAGGTGTGATTATGCTGCCATAAGCAGGCGTTAAGATTCAGGGTTCTTCCTCTAGTTTTAGGGAGCAATGGTGAGGAATGGTAGACTCCTTTTGAGGCTAGCCAATTTTTGAAGTGTACACATTTAAGGTGTTAAACTGGAGGACTCCAATATCCCAAGACAAACTGAAGCTTTGATTTCAGCCTTTACCAGCAGCAGGGAAAATAACTGTGTGACTACATATCCTGCCTCTTACATTTTAGTTGACAGAAGACTCCACAAAGTGAAAATAAAACATTATCATCCTAGTTTGTTAGTGTCTTGTCTACATTGCACACAGATGCCAAAGACAACCTATGGAAATTCAAGTCCTTAAAACACAGTTGATAAGCCCTTTAATAATATACCATTAGCTGTTGAAAGACTATCTGCAAAACTTTAATAAGCCTTTTCAAGAAAATACGTTAGTGCTGCATTTCACACGCAACTTGCCTTACAGATACTTAAGTGACAATTTTTTATCAACATTGTGCATCTTTGTTAAAAGCTGAATTGGTGTTAGTTTGCTGCTGACACCAAGACTTGGAAGGATCCAGGAAAAAATGCCATGATGAGGACCTCACCAAAGAATGCATAGCATCAGTTTGATGTGAACCGAAAGTTGGACACAGGATGTGAGTAATAATTCTTTGTATGTCTGGGAAACAGTGGACTGTAAAATTACATGTAAAAGACAAAACTATTTGTTTCAATGTCTTTTGGTTTCATAGAGATTGAAACAGATTTTGAACAGTCACCAGAGAGGTGAGAGATCAATCTGTGATTACATTTGAAAAATCAAACACCACCTTTAAAAGGCAGTACTGGTATGTGAGTGTGTATGTAAGAACTTCACGACCTGTTTAGACAGCAAATGGCGACGAAATGACCAGCTACTTGTCTTTGCTCTTTCTCAGTGTCAGTAACAGATACATGCCTAAACGCGCACAAATAGCTTGTCTTTATTTTAATGGGTAAGTTGAACCTAGCTAGCCTTTGCAGACGTTGCAATCACAGAATGATCTCCAGTTTCAGATGGATGACACAATTTGGACAGGGGGTTGTTTTGGTTGTTTCTGTATGAACATATAAAATAGCAATCATATGCTACTGAGTACCTATTAGTTAGTGATAGTCTATTATACAAATTTAAGCTCAAATCTTCAGTTGGTGTGTGTCCCTTGACTCCTTCCCCCCCCCCCCAAATTGAGTAACACATTTGAAGACTTACCAGCAAGGACACACTTGTACAAGACCAAGTACTATTGCTGCAGTGTCTGCGCACCAGTATCCTCATGTGAAGCTTAAACCTGTAACAACTATAGGAAAAGTCCTTCAGTAAATTGCAAAAACACTTCAGAAGTGTTTAAGATTTTGTGATCAGCTGGAGTAATTCTAGAGATATCTGTGTTGCAAACGAGGAGATTTCACAGTCCTTGACAAGACTAAACACTTTCCCTTACGTGAAGCCCAGGACTTGATGTAATCATAGGATCACTCAGGTTGGAGGGTAAGCCAGGAGGTCATCTAGTCCAACCCCTTGCTCAGATCGTGCTCAACACTGTCCCGGGTTTCCTAGGACTTTTGCCACCTGAGTCCTGAGTAATAGGTTGAAAACCTCCACTCTTCAGCATGTTAATACTCTTCTACAGTTACACATCCACCTCTTTCTGTTGTATTGTAGAACTGCTCAATCACATTGCTAAGGATCTCACTGGTGATAATCCTGTTTGCTGGATGTGTGATAATGTAACACACTCACAATGCGTCATGTATCCCAATACAGCATATTTTTGGATTCTTTTATCAGCATGGACTACACATCCAGGTTTTTCAGTAGTTCTTTTTGTTACATCTAGCTGGAGCATGTGTTACTGAAGTTTTTAAGAGGAGCCACACCACAGAACTACTGAAGGTGATGGTTAAGCACCAGAGTTACAGTTTGCTTCAGTATTAATTGTTTTTTTGACAACACTAGTCTTCTCTGCAGATGCAGAGAAAGTATTTCTTCCTGTTAATCATTAGTTTAGTTCAATAACTATTTCATTCACATGGAATGAAGAGAAATCAATTCACTTGAGAAACCAACTGGGAGTTAAAAACTAGGAAAGCTGGTTTTCCTCCTCCTCACCTGCGAATAACAATGAGGTGTGGGAGGATAATATCTACTACCTCTAAAATCTTGTAGGGCATGATGAAAAGAAACAATAAATCTAGTTTTACTTACTACAGAAAACATTTAATTTGTTCAGTGTGTCAGATTTAAATACATAATGTGTTGTTTTAAGCTTTTCCTTACATGTGCAACAAATTTAAAGTAAGTTCATTTATTTGGTTAAAACAGTTCAAAATTCTGCTTGGAGAAATTGTACCATATTCCAGCCTGTCACTAGTCATGATAATTATCTATCAGAAATAAAATAAAATGCATGCTTTCATTTCTTTAGGGGAAGCGTTTGCCATTCTGTTACTTGGTTTTGGCCCTTACAAGTCTGGATTACATTCCAGAATACTAGAGAGTCCTTTTTTCTGCCTGTGGTTGACTAGGCAGTTGCATTCAGTGTGACGTTTTTGCAATGCTCACGTGGCAGCAACGCCTTAGGCCTTATTTCTCTGCAGTTTTCTTCAGCAGAGGCTTCATCCAAAAATGGGAAGTCATGCAGAATGTAGCAGTCTGCTTACTAAGTATATCTTGCCACAAAGACATTACTCTTGTTTTTGTTTTGTCCAGCTACAGTAGCGTTTCCTGTATTTTTTTCAAGCTGAATTTAAAGTGCTGGTTTGAGTTACAAAGCAGTAGATTGCTGTGGCTTTGCCTGCTTTGCTCTTAGTTGCTCCTCCTGTATTATTATGCAACAGTGAAGTTAACAGATGTACTATTCTGCCTTCTTATGAAATGACCACTGATAGGGAACATCTCAGTTGTGAATCTTACTCCTCTCTTTGATGTGAATAAATATGTTGACCTATAAGGAAAATCTCTTTTATTAGTGCTTTAAAAAAGATTACCGTTAAGAAGAATAAAGAAATTAAAAACAGGGAAGCACACCATATTGTTTTTGAGGACTGAGCTGGATTTTATTAAATATAGCCAGCAATCAATTGGTCTCTGCTTTACGATTTTCTGTTGGTTTTTAAAAAAATTATAGCTTGATAGAGATATTACAGTATACAATCAATTTATACTGCCAAGTCATGTACAATGATACTGTTAAATAGGCTGGTTTATGACAGTTCCACATAAAACCCCCTTTCTGTGTGACATTTAGAGTCACATAAATAAGAGCTGGATAAGAAATAAGTAGATAATCTCTTTGATCCCTTATCAGTTTCAAGTTTCTCTAAAAGGTAGTAAAGGTCTGATAATACCAAAGAGAAAGTCCCTATCTGAAGCTGCCTGTCTTCACATCTAGCGGCAAAATAAATGCGAATTGTCCAAGTGCTATAAAGTGAAGACAAACCTAGAATGAAGTATGTGAGATCCTTTCAGATTCCTTCTCTGATTTCTTGAGCAGTTGTTTAGAGAGGCAAGAGTACCTCTAATACTCTCTCCATCTTCAGTCTGAAAACCTGGGAAGTAGGAATGGCAAAAAAACAAAATAAGGGTGGGAAAATGTCTGTAGAGAGACAATTATAATGCAGTAATAATACTGTGATATTCAGATTGATTAATTTTTCTGAGCTAAAGACACTTAAAATATGGAAGTCATGATATGATGGTTTACCTTTTGATAAATGCTTGGATAAAATATGACCATTTCTGCTGTAGATTTTTGCACTTGCTTTTCAAATTGACTATGTATTGATGTGGTGACCTTATCTTGGCATTGATACAAATGTTGTAACCATAGACATGAAATTCCTGAAGTTATATTTTTATATTAATGATAATACTACTGTATTGCGATACTATATCATATTTTGCTTTTAAATGAAATACATGTTTTGACTACATCCATAGCTGGACAAACCCTGCCTCTTTAAAAGAAATCCCTTCCTAGGGCAACAGAATGTGCTTGCACTTTATTCAGTGCATGTGTGCAGGTTAATGACTGGATGTCAAGCATTTTCTAAATCAAAGCAGTATTTAATTTATATTTTCCTCCAAAAGATTAGCTAATACAAGTTCATATAAAGGCAAGCTGTGGTATTTTAACTTGGAGTCAATGTGCATTTTCTGGGTTATTGTTTTGTTTCAGTGTTCTCCTCTCAAAAGAGGATGTTTTCCTACCTGTATTAGATTTGCCGTACTTGTAGGTTTTATTACAGTTTTTTATGGGTTTATTAACCAATATTAACCCACTTAAATGCCGTTAGTTTTCTAACTCAGATATTTTGGAAGCAGATACAAGCAATGCCTTCACTGAGTCAAATAAAATTTCATGGTCCTCATAAAAGCAGTCACTGTGTTGTAACTGCTACTACACTAAGTACTCAGTTCTTTGAAATGTAATACCAATTTTGATCGCTCTGTGGATGCACGTGTGCTCCCTAAATACATAAGGAAAACAATTTATCAGAGAACTAGTTCCAGTAGAGTAGGCTAACACCCTTATTTCTCTGAGCGCACATCCATGTGGATACCACAAGAGATCACTGCTGAATGGTATCTTGTTAGAATGGAGGTCATCAGCTGCATTTTCCAGTAAAGTATTACTCTTCCTAAGTTGGCATCAGATCTAGTAACTAAGAGCAGTTAACCAACAGAAGGATTAACAAATATAATATGTATGATCCATATAGCCATTTCACAGTTGTCCATTTTTCAAAACTTTTTTGAAGTAGATAGAAGACATTGCTGGAGCTATGATGGAGTGGACCTTTGCAGTCAAAAGGCTAGGCACCCAGCCAGTTCGTAATTCAGTGAGACACAATACATTATCTATTTTGACACTCTTCACGGTTAAATAGTCTGGCTCTTGTAATACCTAACTGTGTTTATAAATAGAAATGAAGAAGTCAAATGGTCTGGTCTTGACAGCAGAACAATACAGTGCATTGGATACACCCAGAGCTCACACGTGCCTCTTCCCTTCAGTGGAGTGGGAAGAACAAGGTAAACTGATTTGAGTCAAGTGGAACTTGAAAACACCTCTGGCATGTGTTTTCCTTGAGGTTTCAGTAATACATTAAGAAATGTGATATATCTGAGCTCTGCAGTGAGGCCTGTAAAATATATTGGTTTTCTGACCAAGAAAAACAATTATTTTAAAAGCAAAATGGTAGACTGAGCATTCACAAAGAGCTGTACTTAGAAGAGTGGCTGTCCAGTTTGCATGTTGTGTGGAGAAGGAGGATGGGACAGAAGGAAGTAGTCCTGGTTTCTGGTTCCTATTTCTTGCTCCAGATAAAGTATTTTAGCAAATAGTTTTCCCTGTGAAATCTAAGCAAAGGGCTGGAACCTCAGTATAAGACTCCAAAGATATCTGTGGGCTCTCTCCTACACTAGCACAGCTTAACAGGAAGGGTCGACATCCTACCCTTTGGCGTTGTTAGTAATATATGTTTTCTTGAAGACAGGAATTATTCTTTAAGCTCATTCTGGGTTGAAATGGGTGTAGAAGGTGAATCCCTCAGCAAGTAATATCCTTACTTTGATGTCGCATAAAAGTTGATACCAAGAATTTGTCTTTTCCTTCCACCGTGTGTTACAGTAAGCAGTCCCGAGAGATAAGGGCTGACTCCTTAAACGCCTAGCCTCTCTTTGGGCTTCAAGCTGTGAGCACCAGTCTCACACAAGGAACTGACTGAAGTGACTTTAGTGCTGCATGTATGTGCCTTCCAGGAGAGGGCTGGGATTCCAGACATACTCCTTTCCTTACTATACCCAGTTATTTTTTTCTCAAATATCACCCCACTTTATGGTCTGCTCCTTGGAAATTGAGTGTTGTGTGAGAGCTGTGATTTCCACTTTGGGAGCCAGGTGTCTAAAACGCTGTGCTGTGTCACACCTGAGCCTCCTGGTGGATACAGGCCTAATCCAAACCAAGCTTTCCTGAATGTACACGCAACAGCCCCGTGTGGTGGTCCTCAGGCAGCATCCAGGTTGGACTCATCTCAGCTCTGCATCGAGTACTTGGCCTTGCTCTCGTGACAGTGGGGTGGAGGGGTCCAGACCCCTGCTCAGGCTGTGTCGTGTGAAGTTTGTAATATGTCTTTGAGCCAGGATTCCTGGCTGATCCAAAGCTGGAGGTTGAACGTGACCTGGTTTCGCTGTTAGTCAGAAGTGAATATCTCAGGACAGGCATGCCGGCAGAGCCGGTCAGCAGCTCTGCTCTGGGACTCTGTTGTGAAGTTTCATGTTGCATGGTTGCAGATGGTCTGGACAGGAGAGGTCCTTGTTCCGTTGCAGTGGTGTCTGCCTAGTGCTGCAATGGACTACAGCCAGATTATAAATAAATGGGCATGGCCCAGAAACCACCAACATTTATGAATGTTATCTGTGTAACCAGCATTTTTGTGTTATGAGGAACAGGGCAGAATACTGAAATGTACTTATTTACTAAGTATTTTGGGAAAAGTGAGAATTAGAGGTACCGTACATAAAATCTGACAGTGGCGTCAGATAACATTTACTTGGACCAGTGCCCTTATACTCTGGGGTAATGTTTTAAGCCTGTGTGTGATTCCATTGTGGCCAGTTTACATGGTGGTAGGCTCTCCTTTTCTTAGAGACCATTCTGGTCCATGTTATACACACTGGTTCAAGTGTTTAGCTAAAGAAACTGATTTATTTGGATGTTCTGCATGAGGTAACACTCTTGCGTTACTGTTGTCACTGTTGTGACAGTATGGCCAGTTTTCCAGGTGGTAATAGGAGTCTCCATTGCAAGTGTCCTTGTAACAGCATTTTCAGCTGGTTTGGATCAGACTTCCCAAACTGTGGTTTGGTGAATTCTTATCATCCAGCTGGCCTGCGATCCCACGTCAACGCTCCAGTGCATGCATGATGAGCTTCTAGTTAAAATCGTCTCAACTAAGTGCAAAGAATTGCCCTATCCAATGATAAACTTATCTAAATAGATAAACAGTGTCTATCAGCTCGCCGTTTACTTCATGTGTGCAAAGCAGGACCTGCCTGGGTTGTTCCCGGGGCTGCCGGGTTGTTCCTGGGGCTGCCGGGAGCTCCCTGCCTCCCCAGTCCCCAACACACAGTCAATTATCTTGTTAACACAAGACTGGGATTGCCTGGGGAGCTCTTCTATCGATCCCTCAGTCCTCTGGTGGAGCCGGGACTGCCCGGGGCGGGTTCCTGTAGCTATCAGTCAATTATCTCATTTCGACAGAAACTAGCTGGGGAGTTCCGGGGACTGCCCAGGGAGTTCCTACGGGTGACTCAGCACGCCGAGCATGTGCATGGGCACAGCCCTTATCCCCAGCTGCATTACAATTACAGCTATACTGTTAATTCGGAGTGCACGTGCACGTAGCTACCTTGTGCATGGTGGCATGAGTGTTGGAGTTCTGAGGTTTAGCAGAGGACAGTTGATACTTGGGCATTTCCTGATGCAATCTGCCCAGCTGACCAGTAGGATATGTCCCTTGATAGGCATGGATGCTTTTTATTTTTTGTGCTGGGCTGCCACATCTACAAGCTAATACTCCATAGTGCTTTTCCTGCCATGGAGAATCCAAAACACCATGCTCGCTGGCAGTAGTACTGGTCACTAGTACCACGCTTTAGGAAAGGTGGTCTCTTTTCTGGAGTCATCTGCTACTTTCTTAACTGCTACAAGAGGTGTTGTCTGAGCCTCCTGTCTCTTGAGAAGAAGGGACAGATTATTATTGAACTTGTGGTGTTTACTGATAAAAAAAAATACATTTACTCTTTGTCAGTCAGTGTGCAATGGCCTGATGGAGAGCATCTAAATCTAATGAGTTTGGAACCTGGTGTGATGCCAGGTAGTTGTCATAAAGTGGCTTCCCATCACATGTAGGGGGATGTACATTTAAACTTCCCTCCAGTTAATCTCTTTCTTCCTTCTGCAAGTGAAATGAAAAGTAGTGAGCAAAACAGAAATATAGTAAACAACAATGTCTGAAGGATTAGTTTGGAAACTCAAGAAACGGTTAAATGTTGGTCAGAGTAAGAAAGAGTGAGAGGTTTGAGCTGTGTCTGCCTTCATGAGCACATAAGGCAAGATGGGGCTCCATCCCGTTTCTTTTTCAGGTCACTCTCTCCAAAGACAGTTTCCAGGTAGCAGATGGGATAGTTGTGCTTCTTCCACCCAGTGCCCTGTCCTGTGGGGATGCTGGGAAGCCAAGTGTGCACCACACTGAAATTGCAGCTCATCGCACTTATTCATACAGAGCAGAACAAGTGATGGAAAAATTTAAAAGATTTATTTAGTGCTAATGTTGCTTAAAATCAGTATTTTGACTGATTTAAAAACCAGTATATAAGAACAGTGAAGGTGGGAATGGGATAATGGACAAGCTCTCCAAAGCTATTATATTTGAGACCTTGGTAACTCTAGTTGGTTGGCACAAATAGATCAGCTAGTCAGAATTAGAGTATCTAACCATTGGAAAACTTTGAAAGACACAGTAAAGCAAACAAGGTCTTTTAAAACTATGATTAATATGAGCTGCATAAGAGGAAAAGTATTTGGATTTATGCTAACAGTAGTATGGCTGTGTTTGGAGGGAACGAAACGGTCCATGCTGTTTCTCTGAGAAAGCTGGGAGCGTTTCTCTAGTAAGCAGTGGAAACGGCTATCGCTGTAAGAGCGAGTGCAGATGCGTGGAAAACAGCCTGATCTAATGCCTAGAGAACTGCCTAGGGATCAGGGCACCCGAGTTCGTCCCCTGGGTCCCCTGCTGACTTGCTGCCTGACCTTGGCCAGCTCACTTCTGCCTCACTTTCACCAATGGACAATCAGGAAACAAATCCTTAATTTCCTTTGAGATTTATTTATGAGAAAGACAATGAAAGCAGGGAGGTGTTATATCTGGGGCTGAAATGCCACACACCTAGTGAACACTCAACCCCCCTTGTATTATTTAATTTAAATGCAGTTAGCTTATATCAGGGGTTTTCCCATGTTTTCTTTGGAGATGTAAGATAATGACAACTTCTTTTTTTTCCCTCCTGAAATACAACTCTTAGTAACACACAGTGCCTTGCTTGAAATGTTATGTAAAGAGTAGTCTTGTTTATGAGGACAGTACAACATGTTAGATCAGCTTTCATTGAACCACGTGCTTTATAATTAATACACAAAATTACGTCCTCTCTTTTTTTCAAGTGGAGCTTGAATAGCAGCATCCTTTGCTGTGGTCTAATTACAGAACATCCTTATTTTAGTAATAACTTTATTTATGAATATACTTTACCTGCCCCTCATAAATTATCCTTCAGCTGCTGCAGCAGTGAGCCGAAGAAGAAAAGGTGCTTTAAGCAAAAGCTGAAGATGACCCTGATTGGAGACTGGAGCCATTTTTCAGAATGTGCGTTTGCAACTGACTTGGTTTGTGTGTTGTTGGTAGGTTGGATGGATGAAGAGTTGGGATAAAGCTCTCAATGTTTTCTTCCCTTACCTTCCCTGGAGGGAGGGAGAATTGCCCAACTGAGACTGCCTTGCTGGACTGGTGTGAGGAGTCATTCATTACTGCTTTCACAGTGCTCAGGAAACAGATTAAACAGATTAAAACCATTTATTTCCTACAGCCATGGTAGGGCAGCACTGAGGCTGCTATGTCTCAGAAGATTGTAGTGCCTTTCTCATTTGCATTTCCAGCTCTGTCACCATGTTGCTGAGTTACATTAGTCATGGCCTTTTCTAAATTCAGCAATTTAGAAGGCAGCTGTTACCTTATTCATTAAAAAAGGAAGAAATAAAAAGCAAAACCAGTCACTCTAACTTTGAAAAACTTCTGTGTAGTTTTGTTTTCAAATTTGATCTGTCAAACTAGCTTCCCTCCAGTGGTTTTCAAACTGTATTTCTAAACATGAAAAAGTTGGTGCAATGCAGAAGTTTCCGAAGTTTTAAGTAAGCCATTTCTTAGAGGAAGTTCTGTCCTTAATAAAATGTAATTTCTTTTTGGGGTAATTAACTTACAAAATGCTAGGGACTTTCCAGCCATCGGAAACCCTATCCTAAAGCTCAGTTTAGCACAGACAGCTGCAGAACAAGTCTTAGCTTCTTAGCTAGCTATCACAAACATTGTCTAGAGAGCTGCCATTCCTGCCTGGTTGACTGCAAGGCCACTGCTGCAGAGAGTGTACCGATCATGCTGAAATGTGTAAAATTAGCATTTAAGCCAAAATAATGACATAACCTTCTGTGCAGTGTATAATCCTAATAAGATTAAGCTTTAGAGAAGAAAAACATAAAAGAGATAACCTAATAAAATCATAATCTATTCTGAATAAACTGTATTATACATGTTTGCAGAATGGATTATATAAGTTTAATGAAATTACTCTGTCTTATAAGCAGGATACAATAAGTAGTAATGGCAGCTTCCCTATACACAATGCAAGAGAGTAAGGAAGAAAACGGGGATTATTAGAAAATGAGTTTAGTCAAAACAATTTAAAATCAAAAAGATAAAAATAGAATAATAATTTCTTAAATACTGCAACAATGAGCTTAGTGCTTCTTTGAGTGTATTAGCTAAGATCAAAGTAAGATACCCAGACATCTGTAACTCAAAAGTATCCAGAAAATACCTGTAGTTTTTAGAGGAAGAAGGAAGACTGGGTTGACATGGTGTTGGAGAGGAATGACACAGCTAAAGAGAATGCAAAAGGTTGGAGAAAATTTAACACTTTCTTAGCATCTGGTCAAATTTTTGTTCATATTGCTTTAGTAGATTCTGTATTTGTCCATTCCATCTCTTCATCCGATACATGGTAGTGGATTCCACGCTGTTAGCACTTCTGAGCCAGATGGCATACACTCTGTCATGCTGAGATCATGTTGGAAATGTCATCTATGCAACACAGCTGAGATATAGTAGCGGTTTAAAATAAATTTCTCAATTGTCCACTACGGCAATTTTTTTGTTGGGGGTATTTTACCCATGTAAAAAGAACAACTAAATATGCTTTTTTTGGCTTTAAAAATTAAAGCATTTCCAAATATTTTTGATAGTTTACCAAATTTCAGCTTAGCTTGTTGTAGTAAG
This sequence comes from Mycteria americana, assembly GCF_035582795.1. Lineage (NCBI taxonomy): Eukaryota > Metazoa > Chordata > Aves > Ciconiiformes > Ciconiidae > Mycteria > Mycteria americana. The sequence goes on from NC_134367.1 coordinate 68,333,270, forward strand.
GAATAATATATTTGTCCTTATAGAAGTGCCCAACATATTAAGAAAACTGCTTTTAAAACATTGTTAGCACAACCACCTTACCTTTCCAAGAACTGTGCTGCATGTGTTTGAAAACCATTATGAGACAGTCAAGACTCTTGTTAAGACAGAATGGTCTGAAATTCAACCTCTCCAGTAAGTGTAACACAGTAAGGGTTTTTCCTGGGTTAAGGGGAGGGAAGATGGAGAGAGAAAGGAAGAGGTGCAAGCAGTATGGTTATATTATTTATCAGAATTTTTTTATTTCATGTGCTGAAAATTGTGAATTGTAATAGATGCTGAAAGGCAGCGCTATAAAAATTACATTTTAGGGGCCCACATCTGTTTTGGTTTTCTGATTTCTTATGTAAGCACTTAGTTTGCACAGAAAGTTGCTTTTCTGTCTGTCCAGATAAAAACACACCTTGTGTTCCAACAGGCAGAATTTTAAAATGCATCTCTCCTCTCGGAAACACAAAGTCTTATTAGCTTACACAGCTTTGTTCCCTTTCCACAGCTCTGGAGTAGGTGCTTAAGCACTTGGACTTAAACGATGTAATACCTATAAAAACTAGACTGAAGAGTCAAACGGGTTTCTTTTCCATGCATAATAATTCCATAGTAGACTTTATTCTTTTGTGTAGCTATAAAATCTCATTGGTTTAAAACCCTGTCCTTGGTTACATTTGGGAAATACTAGTGAGCTTCAAAGAAAAAGACTACAGGAGGTTATGTAGGAAGTAAAGGATGGTATTTAAAGGAGTCCCTGAACTTACATCATATGGTAAGGGATTAGGCATGTTTTATAAGCTGATTCATGTCATGTGACTAAGTCATGAAAATGAAGTTGAATTTCCTAGTAAGGGCTAGTCTTCATCTCTGATGTCCTGGTTAGAGGAGCCTTCCCCCAATGAAGGCTGTAAAGGGAGACATGAGTCATTGTTTTGGATGAGGGCAGTGATAGATATTTATAAGGCTGTCCATCTATGCACTTACTGAATTTCTAATGGCTCTTCTGATAGAAATAAATGTCATGTTTTACTAGTGGAGTTTAAGTTCTAATTTGTGTAAGTGAAAGAGAAAGAAGGAATAGGAGAAATACATATTTCAAGATTCCTAACCAACAAACAACTCAAAGTAAAATAGGTGGCATTTGCATTAAGTATTCCTTTGGCTTATTCTGATTTTGTTCCCTTGTCCCTTACTTTTCTCCTGTATGTTGTGTATTTGGTTTCTCAGGCTACTGGCTTTTGATGGGCAGGGGCTGTTCCTTTTCTGTGTTGAAGTGGCATATGTCATTACTGAAACCTGCTTCAACAAACAAAACAAATTAAAATGGCCACAGCACTGCAGCCAGTGTGGAAGATGTGATAAGAGGTCTGACTGCATGCCCCAACTTAACATCAGTCAGTGAATCTCCTGGGGTGATGATGCTTTTTTACTTCTGGCCTTTAAAATACAAGTCTTCCTCATTCCTTTCACAGAAGTAATGATTCTGAGTAGCACACAGTACTTTTTCATGGTGTTTGCACTTCAACTTTAATTAATTGTAGATTTAGTGATTAGACATATTACACTGGCATGTATTTTAGTACTTAAAATGCTGTTGCTTATTGCTTTTATTTTTTTATGTCTCTCTTTCATTTGTCTGTAGACACAAAGATTTGCCTTTTCCTTATCCGAAGTCAGTAGCTTCTCTGATACAAAGATTTAGCGCTTGATTACATGTTGTCCAGCTTCTGCTTGCTATTATAACTAACAAAGATAAAGTGAAGGAAGGAGAAGTGACAAGAGTAAAAGCAATGTGCCTGTGAGTAATGCTGGGATGGTGATGGACAAGAAGAATCAGTAGCTTCATGCAGTCAAGAGCAGGAACAGATTTAATAAACAGCTACAGCCCATGGCTTCATTCTGTAAACACAGTGCATTTTCTATCAAAAATACCTTGTTATTCTCGACTTAACCTGGACTTGCTCTGTACATTGCAACTACAGAAAACTGAGCTGTTGTTACAGGATGCAGGCTGTCCACACGTGCCTGCATGCAGCCTGATACACTACAACCCAAACCAATCATGGTCCCAAAACAGAGTCCAATCAGTCGTGTTTACAGTGGGCAAAGAGTTAAAAATCTGACTTAAATTACTTCAGAGTTTCTTAAAATACAGTCATCTTAATTGCTGAAGCATAGTACATTTGTACGTCAAATGATAATGTCTAGAGGCTGGAGGAATGAAAGCTAAAGTGGCATAAGTTGACAAGGAGTAGTAACAGATACTCTGAGGTTATAAATCATATTCCTGTTGTTTGGAAAGGAAAATCAGAGTATGTTCTGTATATGGCAGATTGTAAAATCTGAAATACATGAGAAATGACGACTTTCAGCAATTTGATTTTGCATGCTGGTAGAGCTGAACTTTCATCTTCCTGTGGAAAGCCACGGGTTGTCTTAAGCGTGAGTGTTGCTTTGATGAGTCAGGTTATGTCTGCCCCCCACGCACGGGCTGGTGGCCCATCCCCAGGGAGGTGCCCGATGCCTGGGGCTGGGGCTGCCCTGTGCCCCTGGCTGCCCTGCTCCTGGCTGGGCATGGGATGAGCCCTGGCTGTCAGCCCCCAGGGATCAGCCAGGCCTCCCTGACACCCTAGTGTGAATTAGTCTTCCTATAATATGAGTTATATTTGCAGACTCTTAAGTCTCTTTCTTAAATGCAGTCTTGCCTTTAAACAGCGGAAGCTTACCTGGTAAGTGAGGTACAGGTACCTAATACATGCGCGTGTGCACACACATGTGCACACGTGCACTTCATTTGCAAACTTGTTGTTTTGGAATGTGTAAAAGTTATTTAATTTTCCATGCTCTTTTATTATTTCTTGCTGATTTTGTGAGTGTTACTCCCATGTTTTATTCTGGCAGCACTGTCTACTTGCCAGCGCTACTTGCTTGTCTATTCAGATGCCTTATTTCATAGAGGGGTACATGAAATAATTTGTAAGTGCTGTTAATCTCGAAAATGATGACTTGAGGATGGTGAATTCTCCATTTTCAAAGGTAGGTAGGGGAAAAAATACCCATGGATAATAGTAGTGCTTGCACACTTTTCCAGTTCTTCTGCCCTGAGCTCTAAGGAATGCTCCTGATTATGAGAGTGAGCTTGAAAGAGGATGAATCCATGGGCCATGAAGTCCTAGATTCAGTGAATTTAATGGGAGTTTTCTGCCTTGGTAAGAGTAGTGACAGAATTTCCATTGATGTCAGTTGTGCAGAGATTTTGTCTGCACTGTGGAACCCCACAGCACAGGGCAGAAGGGAGTCTCCATGCCCTGAAGAAAGGTTTACAAGGAAATATATTTTCCATCTGACTCTTAGAAGTCAAATTAGGGGGAGTAAGGAGAGGTCATTAGCTGCTATCCTGCACTGAGCACCTTGTGGAAAAACTGTCCCACTGAAGCAAGTCTTTATTTTCTTGTAGGAGACAGACATGTACAATTAATTCACTTTATTCTAACCGTTCATAAGGAACAATCTTTTCTGATATATAATCTGAATAGATCTCACCGTTTGAGAAGGTTTCTGGGCTGCTTGCTTTCATCTTCTGTTCACAGCTGTTTTCTCCTGCAGCAACTTGACAAGTTGTCATGGTTTAACCCCAGCCAGCAGCTGAGCACCACACAGCCGCTTGCTCACTCCCCCTGCAGCAGCATGGGGGGAAAAGAATTGGAAGGGTAAAAGTGAGAAAACTCGTGAGTTGAGATAAGAACAGTTTAATAATTGAAATAAAATAACAATAATAAGTTGTAATGAAAAGGAAAATAACCAAGAGAGAAATAAAACCCAAGAAAGACAGGTGATGCAAGTTAAAACAATTGCTGACTACCAACCAACCGATGCCCAGCCAGTCCCCGAGCAGGGGCTCCCTGGCCAACCTCCCCCCTAGTTTATTGCTGAGCATGACGCCATATGGTATGGAAGAGCCCTTTGGTCAGCTGGGGTCAGCTGTCCCAGCCGTGTCCCCTCCCAGCTTCTTGTGCCCCCCCAGCCTCCTCGCTGGTGGGGTGGGGTGAGGAGCAGAAAAGGCCTTGACTCTGTGTAAGCCCTGCTCAGCAGTAACTAAAACATCCCTGCGTTATCAGCACTGTTTCCAGCACAAATGCAAAACATAGCTCTGTACTAGCTACTATGAAGAAAATTAACTCTACCCCAGCCAAAACCAGCACACAAGTATTTTCTCTGCTCAGAGTTTTGTATTACTAAAATACCTGTAGGTGGCCATTTCCATTATGCAGCCTGATACATACGTTATCACAGCTTAAGGGTACTGTAGTATCAACTATAGTAGCAGTGGCCCCTCTAGGCTTCAATGGAGAAAATGTGGTCAGCAGTAAGTTAGTATTTTATACCTGTTTTAATGATTTTCTTGTTTTTGCATACTCTGCTTACAAGTTTCTGCCTCTATCACTGTTACGTGGTATAAGGAAGGTATGGCTGTTTTCTGTCAAATTTGTATTTGTCATTTTCTAAATCACTGTTTTCCTTCAAACTCTAGTTAGAGGCAAAATTGGAAGATATTTCCTCTGAAGTGCTGTTACTGCTTACATTTCCAAGGGAAAAAAATAGAAGTCAACTGTTTAACATCTCGGGTGTGTTTCATGTATAGATTCACCACCTGCAGATTTTCAAAAGAAGGTCCTTGTTTTGAAAATGTGATCCTAAATCTGAGGTAACACCAGGGCACTTTGGAGAATATTGTTTACAGGGAGTTTCTACTCCCTTGCTATGAACTTTTCACATCTGTTAGGCAGCATTCACACCGAGGAGCATGGACTTTAAAAATTTGTTTAGTGCCATAAACCACCAGTAGCTGCATGCTACACTTCTCCTATGCCAGACCTACAAAGGGCATAAATAGTGACTCTGGCTGTTCAGTTTATGCTGCTGAGACTTATGCAGCTCCGGAGGTCCTCAGCCTAATCCTAAATGTTGGTAGGTGTCAGAAGAGTTTTCTTGCACATTCTAGAAAGGAAAGGAAGTATTAGAGAGAATGTATGTACATTATTTGTATGAATAAGCTGGAACTATTCCTCCCTGAACACTATAAGATTTTTTCATTGGCTCTGAATGTTCTCAATAAATATGTAATTTTCTCTTTCCTATATGGATTTTTATTTGTTAATCTTTTTGTAGAATAGTTTACTTCATACCTACTCTCTGAAATCTTCGGGTACTTTCTTTCCTTTTAGGAGTTCAGTTATTCCCAATGATATCATTGTGTTTTCCCTTGAAGCGGTGTGTTCATAACAGGATAATGGGGAGAGAAGCTGTTCAGTTTGTGATTGATTAGTGGATGTACAATCTCAATTCCCTTGGAAAGTGGGCGTGTGATTGTTTGAGTCTGTGTTTCTTTGGAGAGGGACCATTTCAGGGAATCGTAGTTAGAGCTGCAAACAATCCATTAGTCACTCGTCCAAGCCCTGCCAGCGTAATACTGTTCCCTGCAGTACATTATTGAGTGTTTTGTCCAATATTGGTTTGAGTGATTCAAGCCATGAGGCTTCCACCACTTCCTCTGAGAAACTATTTCATGGTCTGACAGAGCTCAGTGTTAGGAAATATTTCCTGGTACTCAGCCTGAACTTTTTAACACCCAGATTGATCTCATTACTGTTAGGTATACTTTTTTTTCCAGTCCTGTCTTAAATCTTTTTCCTTCTTTGGCATTCAGTCTTGAGTGAATAGTAGATGGTATCATATCTCTTCTTAAGTCAAGCAAATGCATAATTAGTTCTTCTATTCCTTCTCTCCAAATAGACCATCTGTTTGGTGGAAAACAGGGCCTAGTATGGGAAGATTTTTTTTCTACTAAGTGCTTGTTTCAAACAAATAATATGAAAAAGTGCATTAGGAGTTCATGTGATTATGTAGCTCCAAGGAGCCCCAACTTTTATATAAAATGTTTTTCAGAAATTATGTAGAAGATGGAAACTTTTCCAGGCAGTCATTTGAAGTAGTAATACCTTTTTCTAGCACAATATACAGCTCTAGCACTAGTAATCTGTCACATTTCATGGCTTGTTCATGGAATGTTTTGTAATGTTGCTTCATCTATTTATCAAGCAAATTGTATGTAGCTACAGCCTGGAGAGGGGAGAGCAATGGCAGCAGAATTGCAAGCGCATCCAGGGGCTATTTGAAAGGCTGTCGTTCATAGCTTTACAGCCAGAATGTACAAGTATTTGGGTCATACAAGGATTGTTGAGGAAGGGAATGTACTTTAATCCATCCAACCATTACACATGTCTGGATTTCTTTCTAGTAGCCAACATCTCTCTGTCTGGTATTTCCTTCCTTCCTTCCTTCCTTCCTTCCTTCCTTCCTTCCTTCCTGCCTTCCTGCCTTCCTGCCTTCCTCCCTCCCTCCCTCCCTCCCTCCCTTCCTCCCTTCCTCCCTTCCTCCCTTCCTCTCTCCCTCCCTCCCTCCCTCCCTCCCTTCCTCCCACCACCCCCCTTCCCTCCCTCCCCTGCCCCCCTTCTTCCCCTCCCTCCCCTACCATATTCCAGATCAGTGTCCCCTGGTCTAACATGGTTTTTTACATTACTTGACTATAGTCTAAATTCTGCAAAGATGTATGCACATAATAAATTGTATTTTTCAAAATCTGCGTATGTGCTATTCTTATTTCTTATGGATGGTCTGCTGCTTAGTCAGAGAGTCCTAGTCAGAGGAGCACTTAGATTTACAAATTAGACTTCTAAACTAGTACTCCATGCTTGCTTTGAAAAACATGTAGTATGTATTTTAAGCATATGTTTATGTTTTTTGATGAATCACACTGCAATTTGGGAACCAAGCCCATGTTTTGTTAATTTTTTACCTAATATTACCTGATGCATGTGGATTTATGACCCGGGCTTCCGGCTTGGGGAGTAAACAAGCTGTGTGCACTTCCTCTGGACTGTACTAGAAAGGATGCGCAGGTCCTCCAGCAAGAGCATTCCTGAGCTAACTTATTACAAGTTTACTAAGCTAATTAGGAAGAAAAATGCAGTGATCAAACTAAGATCAAGTCAAGTTTGAACCAAATCAGTGGGCTCAGGTTATTAAACTACCGATTTAATATAACAGATAATGTTACAATAGTGCACACAAATACGTAAATGCAAAAAAGCAAAAGGCAGTTAAATGACAGTCCACCATCACAAAAAGAAAGCTTGAATAACTCCTGCAGCTTGCTCATTTTGTCGTTTGCTACCTGAGATGAAGTAGTTATAGATTTGTCGGAGCCTGGGCTGTGTGCTGCATCTCTCAGGAAGTCTCAGGCACCTTCTTCGCCTCTGGGTGGAATGTCTGGGGCAGGCAGGATCTTCAAGGGAGACCTCCTGGTGCAAGGGAAAGAACCTCTCATATTTTTTCTTTCCTTTCTTTTTACAAGGAGTGTTCCTCACTTTTTCTGCCTCAGAGGTGAATGCTGTGGCTTTGGGGCGGAGTTGTATGGAGTGAAGCAGGAAGGGGTAGCTGCAGTTCAGTCCCTGGCAGGTAGCACGTGTCTGAGGTGAGGGTGGGAAGTCCTACCTCTGGAATGGTCCTTCCACTCGCATTGATTCCTCCCATACCTGAGGAGCAAGGTGCATGCAGGGGTTTCAGTCTAGAAGCACAAGTGGCTTTCATGTGAACAAACTCTACCCATATTTAAGGGACTGATGTTTTCCCACTCGCCATGCCAATTCTGTGGCAGTATTCCTCACGTACACCTGTGTCCGACCAGCTCTCTGCCAAAGGTCTGGTCTTCTCTGTGTTCAAGAGTGTGTTCCCCTTCCGTGCAGGTTATCCAGGCTGTCTTCTTTGGGATCTGCGTCTTGACGGACCTGTCCAGTCTTCTCACTAAAGGAAATGACAGTCAAGAGCAAGAGAGGCAGCTGAAAAAACTCATTTCCCTCCGTGACTGGGTGATGGCTGTTCTAGCTTTCCCCGTTGGAGTGGTAAGTACGGTGTTAATCTGTGCATGTCTTTGCAAACTGTGTGAGCGGTATTATTTACTGATTGTTTTCTGGCTGAAAGGCTTTCCCACCTCTACAGAAAAGAGTATGCAGAAAGGGAAAAATGGTAGAGATTATTTTACTACTCTCTTGTTTTTCACAGGTGTAAGGGAGCACTGGTGTTGCTGAAATTATTTTTGGTTCATTAAAAAAAATGTACTTTACAATAGGAACTTGGTTGTGCAAGTCATTTCAAATGTGAGTACCAGCAGCCTCTTGAGCGTCAATTTGGACTTTTTCTGCACCGTGTGTCATTGTCAGGAGTAGTGAAAGTGCTGACTGTGGCATTTTTCACACCATAATGACCTGACCGGAGTTTGAGCTGTAAGCCCTTTTGTCATGGGCAAGAAGGGAAGTGCAAGTCCAGGTTGCTCCCTGTTAATCCCATGGGGGATTCAGAGCTGACAGAAGAAATGGGGTAGGAAAAAAGAGGGTTTGTCAGTAATGTAAAAAAGCACACAGAGGTATGGAAAAATGTGGGTTTTACATGTCTTTTTCAAAAGAAAATTATTCTTTGGATCAGGTCCTGCTCCACTGGGACATTGCACGCTGCTTTCAATGGCAAAAGGTGCTGAGTGTCTTTATGTGTCTCATACCACACACTGAAAGCAGCTGAAAGCAGCTGAAAATCCCGAATTTCATGGGTTTTTACATGGAAGTGTGATCTGTGTCAGTCTTGTTCTAAGTTTAGGTTACATTTTAAAAAGTGTGAACCTTTCATTAAAGTATTGCTTTTATTGTAATTCAGAATCAACCTTTAATTATGATTTTTTATTTCAGTGTACAGTAGTTCAAAATAAATTCACTAGAAGCAAGGTTTTTTTCATGGTAGGACTCTAGAAAACTGTATGAGGTCTCTAAAGTTGTACTGTTTCACAAAAGCTGATCACTTACTGTCAATTAACAGCAGTTAATGTAGCATATCAGTCTACCATTTATAATTTGATATATTCAGAGATCCTTCATTAAAATGTGATGTCACCATTTATGTGGGATTTCACAATACATGAAGAAATAAAGAATGCTTTTGCAAAGTTAGAAAATGCAAAGCATATGTGAAACACAGTGCAGGTATTTCTTTCATAAAAACCCAGCTGGTAGTCTTCCCTTACTGTATTTGCTTGCCTGCGTCTTGGGAGCTGCCACAGTTCATGGTGGGGTAACAGACTGCAGTTCTCCACCCATGGTAGAAGAAACTGGATCAACTAATACAGTTTTTAAAAAATCTGTGCATAAACAGGCTTGCAAATATGTATTTTATGGGTGCAGAGATTTATATGTTACATTTGTATTTTAAGGGAGATTGGGAATTAGAAGTAGTTGTGATTGTGATTGGCAACAGATGCTTCTCCTGTGTTGATAGTAGCAGTGAAGAAGGAGAACAACATCACATTATTTGTCTTCATTTAAAGATTTTAAGTGCATTTTTCAATCTAGAAGTGTAAGCCTTTACATGCATCAAAGCACACCCTCCTTGGCTCTCTCATGCCGCTCAGGATTCAGGGATTCTCTCCTTCTGTGTTTTAGCTGTGTACTGTTGTCTGTGTGTTCCCCCACCCCTGCAGTGTTCCTGACCTTGAAACTTTTCAAGATCTTGGAGAATTTCAGCTTCACTTTGTCTTGGCAATTCTGCGCATTTGTTTCAGGCATCGTTTCTCTTGCCACCGGTAAGCGAGCAATCCCCGCTAGCTGGTGTCTGCACTAGAAGTACTGTTGCAACATTTACATATTAGCAGTTCCCGAGAGCCGTGCTGCATACCTGGAGCTAGCTACTTTCCCAAGGGTTTCATACAAAAACAACTTCTGTCTTAAACAAAAATAAATCCAGAAAATAGTAAGAAATGGCCATGCTCATTGGACAGATGTTCTCCATTTCCAAAGGTGACCTTTCTGTGGTGAGGGGGAGCAATTGATTACCACATATTATTTCCCTTTACTTCTTAAAAAGAAAGCCTAAAAAGGTTGTTTTCATTGTTGTTTCTTCTCCTGGCTACCAGGAGACAAACAGCAGCACTTCATAACTTAACAGTGGTCTCAGCTCCTTCCTGAAACATGATCCTCTCCAGCAGCGCCCACCACACCGCAGCTACCACTTGCCAAAGCCTTGGCCAGTGCCTGGGGGACTGCCAGCCACTGGGGGCTCTTCTTCGGTGGGATTACGGGTAGGAAAAGTTCAGGGCCCGAAAGTAGCAAACGTCTAACGCTGGGTTTGTTCTCTAAAGAGCTATTTATGTGTTAGAAAATAATATGTGTAATGAAATTTTGGTATGCCAGAGGTGCTTTATAGAAGGAAGTTATTAAACACCAGAGTGTCTGCAGAAAAAAAGTTAAAGAAAAAGAAAAAAAGTTCCCTCGTTTCCCATATTCTCTCAAGAGCTTCCTCAATCCAAAAAAAAAAAAAAAAAAAGGAACAAAAGAAGTTCAAATGCAGACTTTCTTTCTTTGAGACTCACCCACCTAGCTCTCCATGGAGCTTCTCAGTGGTTTCCAGTAGCGACACAAGGGAACCTTCACACATAAAAATTGGATAGATGCGAGGAAAATCCTTGTTGGGTTTCTAATGTAGCAGCAGTGGTCATGCTTAAGTACTTGTCAGTTACCTTTAACATCTAAATTATTTTTATTGTTCAGTGTTTTACACAGGGCATGTTTAGGGAATAATGCAAATACTAGGGGAACATTTTAAAGCCCACTAACTGTAGTTTTTCAAGAGCAATTCAGCACAATTTTTTCTGTATTTCCTGGTTACTGAAGCCCTTGAGATGACTTGTTCTGAAAAACAGATGAGAAAAGGGGTTTCCACTCCCAAGTCAAACAATGGTGTGTGAAAAAAAAATGTAACAAAATAAAGTATTTCATTTTTAGTACTTCCTAAAAAAGTATTACATATAAACCACCTGGGAAGTCTGACCACCAACCTCCTCCCACCTTCCAAAGGAAGGGAAAGAACCAGCCCAAGGGCAAACAATCTCCTTGGGTGGCTTTGCAACAAATCAAATCTTGCAAAATCTATGCACCAAATCACATCTCTCCAGTGTTGTTTTATGCATTGTGTATCTTTGGGGGCTCAGATAAAACTGAATTGCCAACCTACGATTTTGTTTAGGAGCATCAAGAAATAAACATGAACCTCTTTCAAGGACATAATGACTAGTGTTTACCTATTGTTGCTCTTTTTAATAGGGCTCTTAAGAGAATGAAATCAGAAATCAACAGACCAATTTTCTATGCAGTAAAGCCTTATTCCACGAAAAGTCTATGGGCAATCCTTCCTAGCCCTTTTTTAGTTTATTATAAGCCTGGGGTACTATTCAAATGCCTAAGAGATCAGGAAGCATGCACTGAAGAAAAATGCTTGCATAGACATCTTAGAAGTTCATTACCAATTCTCATCTCTACCAGCTGCACTTACCCCCCTTTATCAGTGTAAAGGAGATTTATATTGGGAATAATTTACACTGCTAGAGAAGTGTAAGAACATGCTTAAAAGTCAGAAACTACACCAGTGGTTTAGACTATGCCTACTTTTTTCTATTTGTTTGACATAGATCATGAAGTTGCTGAGTTTCTGTGGTTAATTAGTATTTTGTGTAAACTGTACATGGTTTTATCAGTATGTTTCTTGTAATTTGTACCAAACAAGAGGAGGAAGAGATAAAACAGGCATTTCTAGTTGTTTAAGACTGTGTTTAATAGAAATAGGAAGAAGAAAGAAAATTTAAATTGTTACATATTAGAAGAGAGATTGCTGCCTAGAAAATCATAAACTCTACTGTTGATATTTTATATTATGTAGCTTTAATAGCTCCGTTTGGATCTGAGTCTAAACTGGTTAGAATGATCTCATATTCTTTATATTATACTTTTATGTTTTTAAAAACCTGTGATACAAAAGAGAGAAAGCCAAGCATGCTTTCTTATCTCTTGTTTCTCTGTACTGGTACAGTCAAAAGGAAAGCTGATCGCCCTTCTTCTGCAGATCATCAATAAAGCTGATCTGAGATCTTATCCCAAGAAAAGATGTGTAGGCATTTGCTGCAGTCTCCTACTTACCTCATTATTTAGACCAGACTACAAAATACTTTTATTTCCATAACTGACTCAACCCTGCCAAAATCTCTCTATTCTAGATTTTGCCCTCATCTGTGGTGACGTGGTGGCTGGTGATGGGAACATGAGCGAGCAGTGGTGCAATTGCCTCCTGAACTCTATTCTCCGGGGGCAGTCTTCCCCAATTTTCAGTTCCCACTCCTTGTGATTTCCTTCATTGGCCCTTTTCAAATTCATTTGATGTGATGCTGTGCTGGCACTGGATCCCACCTAAAGCCAGTACCATGCCAATTTATGCTTACTGTGGTCTGCCTTTAATTTTGCTTCTATATGTAATGCCTTTAACCCTCGAAGAGGCTCACAAACAATATATTTATACTCGCAGTTAACCACAAATGTCTTGGGAGATAGCTAGAAAGCCTACCTTTAACTGTGCTTAGAAGAAATTTTGTCAAGGTCAAAGGGTTGAGGTTATTTTTTCTTTGTCGTGAGGCTAGGCAGGAAATGAGTGAACTGAACTGTGCAGCCCAGCCAAAAACAAAAACACATAGTGCAGGAAAATTAAGTTCCACTGGGTTCATTCTTCGTTTGCATAACATTTCTTAGTTGGGCTCGTGTAAAACAGCAAATTATGCGATTCTTTTCACTGGCTTTCCTCTCTTAGTTTCTCTTTGCTTCCATTTGTGGTGTTTTGGTAAAGCCACTTGTTTTCCCTTTTGAATCACCAACTGTTTCCCAACTTGTCCTTTAAAATTTGTCCCTTGGCAGTGCCACATGCTCTTCTCATGTCCTCTGAAGCTTCAGAGACGGAGGACAAAAACTCAAGGAATATCTCCTTAAGTGGGAAAACAGAGTTGAGTTTTCAGCCTTATTTTTTTCCTGCTGCTGTGTATTTGTTTAGCAATACTTTAGATGCCTGCGACAAGTGAGCTACTCCATATTTTCAGTTTCCAAGGTCTACTTGGAAATTTGAGGTTCCCTTTGGTCTGTAATGACCCTAGATAGGATAAGTAGCAAATGAGAGACTCTTCTGTTCTTTTGTATGTTGCTTAACCTTATGTTTAACCAACTAATCACTGTCTTCGAAAAGTTGGCAATCTTAGGAGGCTCCTGTGCAAAGAAGTGTAAAAGCAATTGCTGGTGCGTGTTTTCTTCCTTGAATTCCAGGCCTCGAGTTTGTCTAAATAGGAAGTGGAAGGGTGAGAGTTGTGCCATTTTGCCTTGGGAACAAAAGAAAAGTATTGGGCTCCCTGAAAGATGTCTGCTGCATACAAGCAGCCTGTTCAGGCTGGCATGTGAGGGTAGTACCATGACTGACTCCACGATAATGATGAATTGTGCCACAAGGAAGGCATCATGAGCATAAGAGCTGCAATTCTGATTGAGCCTTTCATAGGCAGTGTAAAGAAGCAGCTCAATTGTATTATGGTCTGGCACTGCATGACTATGTGTGATCTTGGCAAAGCCCAGCCCAAATAAAAGTCTACCAGTACCAAAGTATAAGGATAGAAAAGGTGATTTAAAAGTACCAGACCAACAGTTGCTCATTAATCAAAGTAAACAAATTCAGAAGCAGTCAAGGCAGCTAAGTAGCAAGTTATAGTTCTTTTTATCCAAATAGTTCATTTTTATAGTTCATTTTTATAGTTCATTTTAGTTCATAGTGCAATAGTTCATTTTTATAGTTCATTTTATACAAATTAACTAATTGTAAGGAAAGGTAAGGTAAGCTGAACCATTCAGATACTGGAAGGGATCTTCCCCAGGGCATTGTGTTAGTCTCATGTCAGGTTGTCCTCCGTGATAGGTTAGTTCTGTAACACCTTGGGTTTTGCGCACTTCCTTTACCTTATGTCTGCCTTGTGATAGTGCTTTGCTAAGCAGCGTTTGCCGTCTGTAGCTCCAGATGGTTGCGACCAGCTAGGCTGATCCCGTTCCATCCATTGGCTGACTTTGATTAAGGGACAGATGGCACGTCCCCTCTTTTCTTATCTTTACCTCCTTGGCAAAGTCTATTGTTTTATTCTGCTCCACACAAAACTCATAGGTGAAAACATGCCAGCTTTGTTGTATTCAGTGTAATAAGGTTCAAGCTAATCCTGGGTGTTTTTTCTTGCTGTCAGACTTCCTTGGAAAAAAGCATTATCAGTCTTGATCGTCATGTGCCTGAGAATATGTTTTTATGTCCCAGTTGGTCTTAGCAGGTTCTCAGAGACCCACTGTGATAATACATGACTTCTAGGAAGCCTATAGAGAAGAGGATACTTTGCTTCCATTTTCCCTGCTGTTCAGCTATTCATATCTTGGCACTTATGTGTCAGCAGGTGCGTAAAGAGCTAGGCTGTGCCAATGCCAAGACTGGCCCAGAAGAGAGACTTCTTGTGGCGTACTTTACACTTGCGATATTTTTCAGGCTGTCCATCATAACCTATTTTTTTTTCCTGGCCTCTGTGCACTAGTCAAATAGTCCAAGCTCATTGTGAGCAGGCACCGATAGCTATCATAACAGATGGACAAGTGTGTTGGAAACCAAGAAACTATGTACTGTATGCACACTGAGGGAACAGTGTACTGGTTCAGGTCATTCACACAACTGGCTGGCCAAAGTCTGCGTGTCTGTGGTTAGAACAAGGTGCCATTGATAAACTGCAACCTCAATTTTAACTTCCAAAGTCGGAAGCATATGAAACAACTTATGCCTGCGCAATCACACACACTAGTACTTTGCTGACCATGCTGTGCTCACCCCATATTTCTCGCACTTTCTTTTACTGATCCCCCAAATTAGCTGTAAGATCATGGGCCACATTGGTTTGGATGTAACTGAATACTTCCCTGCTGATCTCAGTGAAAGTCCTATCTGTTGCCTCTCAAACTTTAAACTTGGACTTGTCGCTACTGTGTAGAGATCCCCTGAAAATGGTCATTGAAAAGCGCCTGGCCCAGGTATTGGGTTTTACTGCTGTAAACAATAAGCTTTTTATTACTAGAAAACTATGACTCAAATTCAAGGTAAGAAAGCAATTGTATTTTAATTAGAAGATTACTTACTTTGTTCTTTCCCCAGCTAAGGTAAGCTAAAACTATTATTTTTGTAAGTTTTTGTGGGTTTATGTTGTCTTTGCTTTTCAGACATCAGGGTATCTTTAAAGAATTTGTGCACACTTTGGCAAAAATTTAGCCTAGTGCAAACTTTATCTGAGCCATCTGTCCTGTCCTCAGTCTAGAGGAAATAATGGTCTTTCTCTGGGCTCCTGGTAAATAGTATCTGACAAGAAGCAAGCCAAATTTCATATTGAAAAATGAGCAGGATACTAGACCTCTTTTTTGTGGATCCCAGTCCATGAATTGTGTGCAGACTAGTTAAAGGGTTAAATATTTTTTTTAAATGATGCTGTTTTGATGGCTGACATGAAAAAGTGCAAAGATGAGTTTGTAGGCTTCTGTTCTGAATGTTTCATATTTATATGTTCTATGAATTCCAAGTGATATTTTACCTGATTTTCCATTTGTTTTCTATCCTGTTAGTGGTGAAACATTATTTATGTGCCACATCTGCTACTGAAGTACTCAGTTGTAATTTGGCCACAGGCATGTAAGTAAAAAAAATGAGATTTTTTTCCAGGCTGAAAGTCAAAAAAAAAAAAAAAAAAAAAGGAAAAGTTAAAACTCCTGTGAATGCAAAGAATAATCCAGATTCACACTGTTATTTAAAGCAGGATTTGGTCAAAGAAAATAATGTCTGTGTCTGTCCATAGATCATTTGCTAAGTGCCCCATTTTGCTATCTAAAATGTGTAGCTAATTGTTCAGAAGCATATATTTTAAAATGTTTTGTCTTTTCTTTTTTTTTCTTCTTAGTTTGTTGTGACGATGTTTTGGAGCCTCTATATCTATGACAGGGAACTGGTTTACCCAAAGCTGCTTGATAATTTTATACCAGCGTGGCTAAATCATGGAATGGTGAGTAAAGTAATGCAAACACTTCCTTGCATAAACAAAAGTGTAAGACAGTGATTTCCCTGTGCATGACTCTGCATACACTTAGAGCTAATCTCCTCGGAAGTGGTTAAGGAACATTGTTTGCAAGCAAGAATAACATCTTTCCTTCCTTGACTCCTTGAGTCGTATTTCAATCCCTATTAGGTTGAAACAGTGGAGATTTGAACTTGTGTGTCCTACATCCCAGGCTAGTTGTGGGGATAGGCTGTTTTTGGTGATAAAGTACCTTTCCCAGAGCAATGTTACCCTGGTCATGAGGAAATTTAATCAAAATAGACTCTTCCACAAAACAGAAGTTCTGATTTTGACAAATCTTGCTATAAAATGACAGAAACACTTAATTGAATGATTCTTTACCATTCTACCAAAGTATAATTTGTGATGAAAATGCTTGTTCAAAAAATCTCACTCTGCTTTTTGGACTTCTATGTTTTTAGAAAAAAATGAAATACTTACTCATTTCTCAAGTACACCAAACTTGTGTAGCAGAACCTGTATCTGAGTATTTTTAATAATGTGGAATTACATGCATCAATGCAAAGTTTCAAAATTGCTGCATCGGTAATCATAAAAGTAGTTTCTTGAGAAGAAATGTGACCTTTTCATCCCTCTCTGGTATGTCAAGTTGGACATTCTTTCTCTCAACTATATGTTTAAATGCTAAGGGAAAGATAAGGCCACACTTTGCCATCAGGTACTTACTACTGTTCATGCAGCATTTGGAGCTGAAAAGCGTCATGTTTGCTTCTCTAGTTGCGTCTGTGCAGAATGTTTCATTATTACTTTGTTTTCCGTATCAAGGCATGGCAAACCATTTGGCACTGCTGTTCATCAGCATTTGACAGCAGAGCTCATCCTTCAGGGTGTGAGTACTGTATCACCACAGCAGATCAAGATTTGTCCACTACTGCTGGCCTTGATAAATTGGTCCTTTGTGGGGTGGGGCAGATGGCAGTGCTATTTATTTATTCCCTGAATTGTGTGTTAAAGGAGTAGTATGAGAGTTACTACTGACAAGAGGAGCATCAGGTTCTGCTAGATACTGTACTGTTTTACAATGTTTTGAAAGGAACAGCGTGATATTATGTGTGTGTAGAGCTGAGGAAAGAGTCCAATGACTCCTGCTGTGTTTGTTCAGACTGTCCTCCCTTGAGTTTTGAGGTTACAAACTGAACACTTGCAAACGCTGCCAAGCCATACATACATTGATTTTTTCCCCACACTACATCAGTGCCATCTCTGATGACATTTCTTCCAGGTGACATTCCACATACTGAAAGTGCCTAACCTACAACATTTTTCATGAATGTGCATTGTGAAGCACTTGACAACAAACAGCCTATGTATTCAGGAAGTCTCCTCTGTGCCATAACTAAAAGGAAATTCAAGCTCATGTTGCTCTGTAGAAATGTAGACTTACTGAAATATTTGAAGAGGGCTTTTGTTTGAGATTTTTGGACATAATAGAGTTTGCTGAAATGAATTCCGTGCAAGCATCTTAGGCTTTTTTCTTTTCAACTTGAAATATTGTAGAAGGCATTTTTGAAAGTCTTTTGCAAAGGAATTGTTTGCTGTGTCAGTCTCCATTTATCCAAGTGTTCCTTTAGCTCGGTCACAGAGAAAGCTTATGGCTGTTGGGCTTTTCACCACCTTTCAGTCTAATTCTTTGTGATGTTTTAGCCATCATTTCATCCTCATCAGCTTTCATACTAATTATTTCTGATGCATTCCCCATCATAATATGAAGGGGTTCTTAAACTACCTTGAGAATCTTAGCACCTCACTTACTAGTAGTTACAATTTTGACATGGCAGATTTTAGAGAATATGATAGAGGTCCCCTTGGTGGAAGTGTAGGACCTCTGGGAATACAGTTGTAGAAAAGTCAGGATCCCTGGCTATTGTTTTTTACTGAAATAAACATTTATTCCCATCTTCCCCTGCATGTTTTGACAGTAGCTGTGCAGATTCAGTGATAATTTTCTGAATGCAAGGGTGGCTGTGCTGGAGCCTGGCCTTGTACAACAAAACTCACACAAGAGATTCATCACCCTTGCCAGAGTGAAAATGCTCAGTGAGAGGTGGGTCCTTTTGCTACTGCAGCATTGCTGATGAATCCCTCTTCTCTGTGAGCTTCCCCCACAGTGGCTGGTGCAGCTCTTAAGGATCTGAGCTCAAATGTTACTTCACCTGTGAACACTCTGTCCAGGTTTTTTCACAGCAGTTTCCCTAAACACATATTTATCACAAAAAAAGCCACAAAAAATGGACAATGTAAAACTATACATTTTCCACAGTAAAAAGATTCCCTACTTTAACTGAAAAGTCATATTTTCAAAAGTTTCTGACAGATGTATTATGACCAGCTGTAACAGCTTGCTCAACTGTCAACATCAGCCTGCAAAATCCACACATAGAAAAGGAATGAAAAGTCATGAAATCTGGCTGTAATAACAGCAATCATATTTCCATTAGTAATATGGGCATGTTTCAAAATATTTGAGAGTGTTCATACTTTAGAAGCATTTTAAGGTGACTATCTTGAAGGCTGTATGAAGAAATTGTTTGAAGGGCTGGTCTAATTTAGTGCATTAGCCCAAGCAGAAGTGGTTTGGGCAGCCCAAGCAGTGTCTTCTGGTTTGTTAGGTTATAATAATTAGTTCCCATCCTCCTTTTTTTTCTCCCCCTTTCCCATCCCTTCTCTGCGGTTACAACATTGTCTATAGTTAAAAAAAACTGTTTTCTTGAATACATAGTAATGTCTTGCTAATACTCAGAGATACCACTCTTTCATAGCAAGCCTTTTTCAACATCTAAAAACTTCCTAATTATAAAAGAAAATTCCTCCTAGAAACGGAAAACATAAGGGAAATGATCCTCAGAGCTATGCAATCCCATTACCAATTCAATCTTAATATTGTTTATAAAGTTTCGTAGAAACAGAGAGAGGCTCATCATTGTGCACAAAGATAAAAGCCACAAACTATTTACCATAAAATTGGACATAGTGTCAAGAACTGTATTTCTGTTATATATATATATATATATATATACACCATAGTAGTTAAAAATATAATTCCTGTCTACGGAAAAATCTGTGTAGTAAGTGGTGCCTTGTGGTACCAGATGGTACCTTATACATATAGATTCATACACCTGTGAAAGGCATCACTAATAGAGTTGTACTGTGCCATAAAACTGATGTATTTCATCATCTCAGTCAGTTGATTCATCCATAACCAATGGTATCACTATGACTTGAGAAATGACCAGGGGAAGTCAATGGCAGGGTTGCTGTCGATTTCAGCAGGACAAGGATTTCATCTCTGTTTATTATGTGAAGGAGCACATCTGAGTAGCTGAGGTTAAGCTTCTGTCAGTAGAAATAACTACCTGTCTAAAGAACTGTTGGAGAATAGGGCTATGCCTCAGCCTTGGTCTATTTCTGAAGTGTCAAGTTCACTTCCTGTATTTATTAGTTATGCAGATGAATTCATCTTAGCTGGCTACAATTTTAGTTGCCAAATTACTGAACTCTTCCATTTAAGATGTCATTCGTGTTCTTGAGGCTGTCCTTCACTTTGGATCCATATCAACCCTTAATTCCAGAGGCATATTTTCCATGGGAAATATTCTTCCCCATTTTCTGATGGCTGTCTAGCTGATCTCTATCAGTATTAGGAATTTTTAATTAAAGGCTAACCTTTAGTGTTTAAAACGAGTGTGTCATAGTAATAGGATTTTTATCAGCTCATTCATTGCACCTTTTTGTGTTGGGACTGGACAGGATGATGTATGGATAACATTTTTTTCCAGAAGTTATATTCTCTTCAATATTAGCACAGACTATAAAACTAGAGGTTGCCCCTATTCTAACCGATGCCCACATAAACAGATCTGTAGACTGAATTAATATAAGCCTGAGCATTGCTGATTTTGAGCCAAGTTACATGGCAGGACTGCATGCAGTATCTGTCCAAGTTAGCATACCATTTCAGCAAGAGTCCTTCTTTGTTTTTCACAGACACTGTCCCGAATTCTTTTTAAAAATGTGAATCATCTTTTGTTTGTGGCAAGGAAAGTGAAATACAGAGATAGAAGTTACTTACTGAGGAGTTTAATAGCTTTGGAGGTCAGAAATAAAGAATTGTCTTCATATGAAACTCTAGAGGACAGGTCAGGGAAGGGGGAAGGGGAATACGCTCTGCGTCTGTGGAGTCGGAAAATTGATTATTGTATGGGTTCTGTGCCATTACAACCTATACGAGCTTTTCCAGTTTTGTACTCTATTCTTTTTATACTGCTTTTGGGAAACAAAGGTGTTCCTAGAGAGACATACCCTCTGTCCTTGTATTCAAGAGAATGTGCAAAAACTGGGACAAATAGCAGACGAAGACAAGTTATGGAGAGGAAGGAGCCTGTCCAAGTGATACATCTCTACTTATTTCATAAGTTGGCTCTTTTCTTATTGCTGGCTGCTCAGCTTAAAAGCTCAGCCCACTGGAGAGTGGTATGGAGTCCCTCTGGCCATCTCTCCAATTGTTGTTCTTCCTGGCAGCTTTGTCTTAGGTCCAGTGGCCTTGGCTTGTTTGTTCCTTTGTTTTTCTGGTGGAAGGCTTTTTTCCTTGATGATTTGACAAGTAGAAAAATAGGAAAGCCATGCAAAGATCAAAATTCGTAGTAACCTGGCATATAAAGATTGGAAGGTCCAAAACTGGTGAGTTTTTTGACAAACCCATCTCTCCATCATTAGTTGGGTCACTTGCTGCAGTGTTCTCTCTGATCTACAAGCAAGGAGATGCTCTTTCTTTCAGCAAAGTGTTTCCATCTAGTGTGTTGCCCTAAAAATCCTTTTCAGAAATGAATCATTTGAAACAGTGCATTATACTTCTTGAGGATGCTTTCCTAATACAGCAGGACCCCATGTATGGGCTATTTTTGTACAATGTACTGCACCTTGGTAATGCTTCATGCTTATGTCTAGAAGACATTTACCCTTTTCTGAGATTTGTTTCTAAATCCAATTTAAGGCTTTCAAGAATATTCCAACTCAAGTGCTCTTCTTAAACTGTCTATAATATTTTCGTATGTTAGGGGTGAATAAAATCTTCAGTGCTCAGGAAGGAGTTCCCACTTGTTATGTAACTGCGAAGTTTTCTGATAAAAATCGGGGAAAATTTGTAATTGACTTTCCAACAGAATACCCACTACTAGATGGCTATTATTTAAATATCTATCTGATGGAAAGAATAGCAATTGAAGCTAGTTGCCTGGGGACTCAGAATATTTGCAAAACCCATGAAAAGAATGTTGTTGGATTTGTACATTTACTGCATGTTCATGCTGCGGTTACATGGCTCTGTCTGGTATCTCTCCTCATTATCTGCCAGTTCCACCACTGGAGTGTGAATACAGTAATATCAATTATCCCCCCGCTCTGGGAAGAAAAACAGCAGCAGCTTAAAAGATTTTTTTGATTTTCTGTTACTTATGTGAAGGGCTTGGAAATCAGTAGTGTGTCAAAACCTGTGATAGCATAGCACCT
This sequence comes from Mycteria americana, assembly GCF_035582795.1. Classification (NCBI taxonomy): domain Eukaryota; kingdom Metazoa; phylum Chordata; class Aves; order Ciconiiformes; family Ciconiidae; genus Mycteria; species Mycteria americana. The sequence continues at coordinate 68,354,913 of NC_134367.1, forward strand.
GAAAACTGAGAGAGGCTGCTAGGTAAAAAAGACCCAATAATCTGAGTGGCATCCTCTGGGAGCATTAGGAAAACCCCTTTACCTAATCCAGTAACAGCACAGCAGTTTTTGTGAAGTAGGAAGCTGGCCTTAACCACGTTACGTATCTGCCGGAGGAGACTCGTCAGTGTAAGGTGAAGACAGCTTTCTAACTGAACACAGGTGCCGAATGTTTCTGATTATTTGCTGTTTCCAGTAATCTAGAGCAAACACACACACAGGCTCCTCCTGGTACAAACAAGCCCAACATGTAGTAGTGAGGGACCTTTTCTAAAATATCTTGAGTACTTAGTAACAGCTAAACATGTGAGCCCTGTTCTAGACATGAGCATTGCAAATGAAAAGTCAGAGAGCTGAAATCCCCAGATGAGATCTTTTTCTGAAGTTTTGCCTTCTTCTGTTGACAAGGTCACATAACTCGGTCTGTTAGCACAGAGGATGAGAGCACGTAGTGTCAACACCAAGTCGCGGGAGTGACTATGGAAGGAGGGGAGCAGGGGAGAGGGTCAGAGAGAGAGCACAAAAAAGGAGGTTAGGGAAAGATAGTTGGATGAGAGGAAAAGACAGGCGGGAGGAAAGAGACAAATCAAAAAGTCAGCTGATGCTGTTCCAACTCCTACCTAAAAAAAAGAAAAGAAAAAAACCAAAACAGATGAGGTAAGTGAATAAAAAAGGAGCCACAGAATAATGTAGACAAGCTGGAAGAGACTCAAAATGCTAAAGAGGACTTGGGGGAGGAGAAGGATGAGGAAAGGAGAAGCAAGGAAATAAGGAAAAGTAAGAAAGAGGAAATGAAGCATATGTTTTCTTACCATATTTTTCCATTGCTTCCCTGGGAGAATTTCACTGATATCTATTAATTAGAGGAGTTGAGAGCAAGGAGATGGCTTATTGATCCTACTGTGAGAGGAGGAGGATTGCTTCTCTTGCTGTTGGACATAGGTTTACAGGGTAGTTGAAGTCATATTTGCACAGTGACATGCCAGGAGCTTCAAATCCTTGTAAAATGTTTAGGATTAAAACCACCTGCAGCCGTGCAACAGTATGAGGCCTGTGTTCATATAAATTGTATCTGTGTGATACCTGTAGAATGGCATTGGTTTCTTTGCATCTCTGTCTATACTTTTATCTGACAAAGCCGTACATTAATTCAGCTGTCTGTTTGACCCTCAAAACTTCAGTCCTGCTGTTGAAAACAAGCCTGTTCAGAGTGTGTCTTATTTTTTCATATCAGCTGTGAAGTGTGAGTTGCATTGCATATTAAAACAGATGTGCTGTTTGCTAAGGGTTGCAGGCGTGCTGGAAGATCACATATTTGAAGCACCAGAGGTAAGGAGGTGGACTGTCTGTATTTCAAACCGCCCTGCTTGAACAGACAAAGCTAGGTGTAACTCTAGAAGTAATAATTATAGTAATAGTAATAAAACTGATAATAAAAGCTCAAAGCCAGATTTTCAGCTGAAGTCGCTCATACAAATATTTGGTAAAGCGATTGCTATGGGCACAAAACAAATGACTAAAGAAAAGCCCGAAAAGGACATACAAAGGGAGCCTTAGACTTTCTGCCTTTCTCTGGGCGTGGAGTATGTACTGAGCTGTGTTTTCCTAGAAGCAGGGTTTGGCCCTGGACTGCTAGGTCTGTTTGTTAAACCAGCAGCGATGTGGGGGGAAACGCATTCAGTTTGTTCCCATAATTCTGATAATGTTAGGAACCCCGGTTTTGTTTTAACATTCACTTTCTGTGCAGCTTATATTCCTCGCCATAGTCACTGCTGGAGCCGCGCACAACTCTTTTGTAGTGCTTAAGCTGGTACATTTCTCTGGTGCTACTACACAATTTATCAGATACGTGATTTGCAGGTTATAAATGTAAATAAGTGTTCAACTTGAAAACCAGTGCAAAATGCATTAATAACTGGTACACATTTTAGATAAGAATCTGTGCCCTCCTCTCTTCTCTCTCAGTTAAAATCAGACACTTGTTTTATCTTTTGACATAATAGATTTCTGGTTTTTTCCTGATTTTTTTCCAGAGAACATAGGCAGATAGTAGAAGCAAACAGTAAGTGATATATTATTATGATTAATGATGAATCAAACAGTGTCTTTTATCAAGAAAAGAGAACATTTCACTGGAAAAAAATTAATGTACTAGGGGGATGATTGCTTATATTGAAGAAGGTTTAATATGTCAGGTGCCAGCTACAGGCTGTGTACTGTAAAGCACCCCATATGCAAGTCATTCTAGAGGTGATCACTACAAAAAGCTTTGGCTCTTTAGTGGGCCATGCAACCACAAGGAAGGATGCAAATATCTCTTTGAAGGTATAGTAGTTTAATATGCATTTATTGTCTATCTTTATGTATTTAAGGGACTGTGCTTTGCCCTATGATTACAGTAAAATGCAGTATTATGTATCCTTGGACACGCTGGTTACCATTCATTAGCACTTACTCAGATAAGAATTAGAATGTACATACAATAAAAGTGGGATTGTACAATATTGCACCCACTTTTAAACTGTTCTGTTAGTGTTCACACATGTGGCAAGTAGGACTTAATCATACCACAAATATTTTGCAGCATTCCATGGTATCTCATTTATTTGTTTAATTTGCCACTATAGCAACTGGATTCCATCCTTTTAGATTCTTTTTTTCACAGACCTATGATGTACTTGGTTGAAGCTTGGCAGACAGCTTTTCCTTCAATTGAAGGCATATGCACTAACTCAGTGACCAGATTTTTACCTATTTATCATTGTTGGAAAGTGGGTTATTTCACATGGACACAATACCAGAAGAATCAGCAGACCTGGTGAAGGGAGTCTGAGCCCAAAAGCTTATATGCTTTTTCCAGCCCTTGAAGTTGGTGGAATAAAAAATATTACTTCTCCCTGTATCCCAAGATCATTATTGCTACAGGAATGCTAATACAAGGAAATATTTTGACATTGTTTTTGTAACAAATTACCACTTTTAAAAAGTAACTTTTTTCTTTGTTAATTGCTGTCTTTTTATATGTCTTTGTATTTGGAAACAGACATCATTTCTGCAGAAATCATTTCATATTCAGATGATTAATATGTTGAAGTAGTGCCACAGCAGTAATGTTTTATACATGCTTATTGGCAGAAATTAAGGATTTGGGGACAACCTTGGGAATTACTGTTGCTCGTGGTGGGCTATGAGCTTTGGCATAACCTGATGTCTGCCCTGCTGTTCAGTTCAATTGCCATATTTTTACTTTCCCACATAGATACAAATAAGTAAAAACAGCATACATTTTTACTAACTCCCCGAATACAAGAGACTCAAATTCAGGATGTAGCATGGAGGGTGTTTTTGACAGATGTGTAAGCCATTGCCATTAGTCCTGCAGGTCTACAATTATCCCTTTTACCTTTGGACAATTACCTAAAGCACCGAAGTCCCAGCCTGGTGCCCTACTCAGGAAAAGCCTTCACCTTTCAAAGGTGTCTTTCCCTCAGAGAGACCATAAGGATGACTGAGGCGATTCTTTTCCTCCCTCTGACACCACAGTTATCTGAGCAGGAAAAAGCTGCGACAATGGAGAAATAACACGGGGCGTGGAGGTGTCTCAGAATGGCAAAAGGCAGAGCAAAGCCAATATATGCTCTTACATCTTCATTGCAATATTAACTGGTATCCTTTAAGTCTTCACAGCTTGCTTTCTCTTCAAAACAAGTAACACTGCGTATCTGAAGTGCTGTTTAAGCTCTGTTTTTAAATTTCCATTTTATTCCTAGTTCTGCCACTGTTTTACTGAATAATCTGAGAGAAGTTACGTACTGTTTGATCAAAAGCATTTTTTATAAGTCTTAATTAGCTAATTTTGTGGGGCTTTGTAATGATAGTTAGAAAAACAGTGCTGGCTGTTACTGCGTTTATAGCACTGTGCCTGATTCTGGTTATGAAGTGTCCCAGGCAGTGCAGCCACTGTGCCAAACCAGACTGCGTGTGCCTGCGCTCTGCTCTTCACCGTGCTGGGCACTTGCTGGGTGCTCAGAGGTATCTCCCTTTCACGTGTCTCAGTGTCCCATTCATTCAGTTGCAATGAAGAGGCAAATTGCCTTTTGCAAATTACTTTGAGGTTCATGGGTGCAAATGCAACTAAGAGGTAGAGTTGGTATTGTTGTCCATTCTGCTGCAGAACAGAAGCGACCTCCGCTTCAAATAATAACATTAATTATGGTTATATACCAAATTTAGTGCTCCTGGTATCTCATAAAATACTCTAGGCTGACATAGTGCATGCTATAGAAAGTTCAAATATACCTGGAAAGGAAATTCTTCTTTATCAAAAATGGCTGTAATATTCAATTCAAATCACATCCTTAAGTTTGTTTCCCACAGGAAGCAATTTTATTTGCATTGTGGGGCTTTTAGCTTTTTATTCTGTTACTTTGAGCTTTACCAGCTTTCTATAAACCCTATAGAGGGAACCCCCCAGAGTTCCAACTTGCTGAGTCACTGCCATGCACATTTTTGTGGCTTCTTTTGCAAATACAGTATGTAATGTAGAAATTTTTTCTGAACTATTTATGGGAAAGATGAAATGTATGTCGGTCTACTGAACTTTGTAATTTAAGGCACTTTTTAAAATAAAGAAATGCTAAATTATACCATTTTCTATAAAGGAAGCATCAATGAAAAATGTCTTTTCACTAATACACAGATTTACTGATGTTTCCATTAACAAACAAAATTGCGTTGGCTGCAAGTTGTTTAAAAATGCATACAGCTGCAAATCATCTTAG